>NC_081183.1:144232365-144565934 GCF_029867415.1 Vicia villosa
CCAATCACTCGATTCCCTAATTTCTCAAAATTTGCTTGGTATTCCGTCACCGATCCATGCTGTCTGAGTTTAAACAATTGGGCCTGATGGTTCTCATAAGTTGAAGGCCCAAATCTTAGTTCTGCTGCTCTAGAGAAAGCATCCCAAGTAGTGAGTTCATTGCTTTGAAACATCCATTTATACCAACCAAGAGCATCACCCTTCATATAAAAAGCTGCCATGGGCAAACGATTTTCAAAGGGAATGTTATAAAAAGCGAAAAATTGTTCCGCCTGAAAAAGCCATTCCAACACATCTGTTCCGTCAAAAACGCTGAGCTCTATCTTGGGCTGACGAAAATTGTGAGAAGGCGTTGTGTTTGTTTGCTGGGAGTAAGGGTAAGTTGGTTGTGGGTGGACTGAGTTTCCGTACAGAAAACTAGGAAAAAAGGACGGGGTTGGTAAGGTAGTGTGGTGTTGAAAGGATGGGATAGGGTGGGATGCTGGCTGGGTGAGAACTTGGGGTGGCTGAGTGTAATCTGCTGGAAATGGGTTAGTAAATGTATAAGAAAAGGGTCGGAATGCTGAGTTTTCCGAATGAATGGTGGCTGTTGAGCGTGTAAAAGAGGGTGGTGGTGGTGGGGAGTAGAGTTGTGTGGAAGCAAGTGTGGAGTATGGTTGGGAAAAGGAGGATGATAAAGGAAGAGAGAAATTACCGGTGGCAGATCTGGTTGTAGGAGTAGATCTGGAAGGTGTAGCTGTTGGGACAGATCTGGCTGGTGTAGATGTGGGGACAGATCTGGCTGGTGTAGATGTAGGAATAGATCAAGGAATAGCAGCAGTAGTGTTCATAGCTACAAACTGCTGAGTCATGAGATTTGTGAGTGTTGCAAAGTTGTTGTTCATGGTTGTCTCCAAGATGTTGTGGTTGTCATGGATTTGGCCAAGCTGTAAGGCCACCGCCTGGTTGTTAGCGGAAATGGAGGATTCAAGTTGTTCTTGGGTAGAGATGAGATTTTCCAGCCGATGATTTGTTGCTTGGAGTGTGTCGTCAAGGTCTTTGGGTGTGGGGTTGGTGATTTTGGGAGGCATGGAGGGGGAAGATGAAAGCACCAATTGATAAGTAGGGTTTTGCTACTACCATAAACTAGGGTTCTAACCAAAAGACAAAGATAAAAATTGAAATGAAATAAATATGATTCAAATTCTGCATACTCAATAAAAGAGGTCTCACCTCTATAAATACAAAGTCTAATAGTTCCATGGACCTAACAACTCTGGGCTGAGCCCACTTGGAGGAAAATAAAACAGAACTAACTTAATTATAAAGGAGTTAATTCATGAAATAGTCTTGCTGCCATATAGGCTTTCTGATTTTTCTAATGGGCCTATCAGATAATTTCAGTATGATTATATATTGTCATATGGTAAATACACGGTTGTTACCAATTGTGAACATGATTTTCGTTTCTTCTTCTAACAATTTTTAATATATTATAGAGAATTATAACAAGATTTCAGTAATGGAATGAACAAATAAAAAGTTTAGTATTATAATAGAGACAGCATAAAAAATGACGCAATCAATACACATCTTGAAGGTAACAGATCAAACTACTCTCTCTTTATATATATTGACTTGCAAAGGTTTTTGTTGCAAAGTGTGTAGTAGTTGCAGTTACAAAGAGGGTCTTTATATAGAGACCAGGAAAACATAAAATAGACAAAGACACATAGCATTTAATAATTAACTATTTCCTATGAGAATAAACCCCTTTGGCTGCCCTAGGAGAATATGTCTTTTTTGGCTTTTCAAGACCGCATTTAATTTATCCAACAAAACTCACCCATAAATTAAATGCTCCTTCGATCCACTAATCCCAGCACCATCTTGCCTCTGTCGAATAGCTCCTTCGACAATGGTTTTGTAAAAATATCCGCAGCTTGATCCTTGCTTGACACATCTTCAGTTCGACGCTTCCATTTTTCACATGTTTTCGAATGAAATGGAAACGTACGTCGATGTGTTTAATTCTTTCATGATTCACTGGATTCTTCGCCAGTTCGATTGCAGATTTGTTGTCGACTTGCACTATCGTTGCATTTTCCTGCTTCTGCTCTAATTCGCACAACAGTCTTCTAAGCCATATAGCATATACACACCGGGATGCAGCCACGTATTCTGCTTCGCATGTCGACAGTGTCACAATTGGTTGCTTCCTTGAGAGCCAGGTGAATGCAGTATTTCCCATAAAAAATACATATCCTGATGTACTTTTTCAATCGTCTATATCTCCACACCAGTCGCTGTCGGAGTAACCTGTTAGCTTGTAATCTTCTGTTTTTGAGTAAAACATTCCAAGTGACACGATTCCTTGGATGTAACGAAGAATTCTCTTCAAAGCTTTCCAGTGTGTGTGAACTGGTTCTTCCATAAATCGACTCAAGATTCTGACACTTAGGGAAAGATCTGGTCTAGTGCATGTGAGATATCGAAGACTTCCGACCAACCTTTGAAATTTGTTTGCTTCGACACGTTCCCCCCCCCATCAAATTTTGAAAGCTTAACTCCTGGCTCCATTGGTGTCGAGATTGGATTGCAACCTTCCATTTTGAACCTCTTCAGAATGTCATTTGCATATTTTTCTTGTGATACAAAAATTCCAGTTTCTTCTTGTCGAACTTCCAGACCAAGAAAGAAACTTATCCGACCTAAGTCTGTCATCTCAAATTCCCGTGTCATTCGACCTTTGAATTCTTCAATCATTTGATCACTGTTGCCCAGGAAAATCAAGTCGTCGACATAGAGAGCAACGAGCAGTATATCTCCTTTATTCTTCTTCACATATAGGGCATGTTCATAGGGACATTGTTGGAAACCATTTTCCTTGAAGTAAGTATCAATGCGTGTATTCCATGCCCGAGGTGCCTACTTTAATCCATAAAGTGATTTCTTGAGTCTTAGCATTTTTCCTTTGCTTTCGTCTTTCATGTATCCCGGTGGTTGTTCGACATAGACTTCTTCTTCGAGCACACCATTCAAAAATGCTGACTTGACATCCATTTGAAATATTGGCCATTTGAACTGAGCAGCTTGAGAAATCAGCAGTCGAATTGTCTCCATTCTTGCAATTGGTGCAAATACTTTGTCATAATCAGTTCCTCCTTCTGCTTGTATCCTTTTGCCACAAGTTGCGCCTTGTATCTTTCAACTTTACCTTGTGCATTCATCTTTTTCTTGAACACCCACTTCACACTAATGGTTCGACTTCCTTTTGGTAACTCTGCTAGTTCCCAAGTTTTGTTATGTTCGATAGCTTTAATCTCTTCGTTCATGGCATTCTTCCATTTCTAATCTCTCCATGATTCTTCGAAACTAATGTTTTCAGAATCTGCTAGCAGACACAGAAGATGTACTTCTTTTGTATTATCATACAACTCTTGCAAACTTCTCATTCTGGGTTGTGAGGATTCATCTTCATTGTCAGAGTCTTCAAACCTTGGCGAATGATTCTGGGTTGTTGGTATACCGACTAAGGGTTCTTCAGTTTCGACTATATCTTCTGTCGAATTGTTCCAGTCCCACCTACTTGCTTCATTCACTCGAACATCTCTACTCACTATCACCTTTTTGTTTATGGGGTCGAATAACCTGTATCCTTTTGTTTTCTCATCATACCCAATTAGTATATACTTCTGACTCTTGTCTTCAAGCTTCGTTCTTCGTTGATCTGGCACATGTGCATAAGCAACACTACCAAATACCTTAAAATGAGATACAGCGGCTTCTGTCCACTCCACGCTTCTTGCGGTGTTCGATCTCCCAATTTTGAATGTGGACATCTATTTTGAACATAGACTGAACATTGCACGGCTTCTGCCCAAAATTCCTTTGACATGTTCTTACTTTTGAGTATTGATCGTACCATGTCAAGGACTGTTCGATTTTTCCTTTCAGCAACCCCATTTTGTTGAGGTGAGTATGCTGCAGTTAGAAATCTCCTTATACCCTGCTCCTCGCAATAATTCATGAAAGCTGTCGAAGTATATTCTCCTCCTCTGTTAGAACGAAGGGCTTTGATGTGTCGATCTGTTGACTTTTCAATCATTACCTTAAACTTTTTGAATGTTTCGAATGCTTCAGACTTTTCTTTCAAGAAGTAGACCCAAGTCTTTCTTGAAAAAGCATCGATGAAGGAAATAAAATACTTCTTACCACTGAAAGATTCTGGAGTGATTGGTCCACAGATGTCGGTGTGAATTAATTCAAGGATGTGCTTAGCATGATATTCTGCCTTCTTTTGAAAGGAAGTTCTCGTCTACTTTCCAAAAACACAATCTTCACAAAATTTGTCTTCAAACTCCATGTTAGGCAATCCATGTACCATGTTTCTTCCCGCTAATCTTTTTAACCCAGCATGATGTAAGTGACCAAAACATAGATGCCATAGAGTTACTTGGTCTTCAGTATCAACTTTCAAACATTTTTCTCGAACGCTTCTCAGATTCAACTTGTACATTCGATTTCTTCCCATTTCGACTTGAGCAATTTGGTGCCCTGACTTATCTTTCAAATGCAGTATTCGATCCTTCATAAATATCGAATATCCCTTCTCCGTGAGTTGCCCCAGACTTAAAATATTTGCCTTTAGGTCTGGTACATAATAAACATCTTGTATTTTCCCAAGTACGTTGTCTTTCTGCAAATAACAAATTGTTCCCTTGCCTTCGACCTTTACTTTCGACGCATCTCCAAAAGATACATGACCATCTTCAATTTTCCTTATTTCTTTAAATAGATGTCTGTGACCACACATATGATTACTTGCTCCTGAGTCAAGATACCATATAGTGTCATTTTCTGTGTTTGTCTCCTTTTGGGTCATTAACAGGAATCCTTCGTTTGATTCTGTTTCTAGAGCGAAGTTTGTTGTCTCTTCGACTTTCCTTCTGAATCAACAGTCTTTTGCAAGGTGTCCCCCTTTTCCACAATTGTAGCAACTGTATGAGTTGCAATCCTTTGCAAAGTGTCCATGTTTATTACATTTGTAGCATTCGATGTTGGAGTAGTTCGTCCTTCCACCTCTGTGACCACGTCCTCGACCACGCCAATTTTGTTGACTTGCCTGTCCTCTTTCGAAATTGTTGTTCTGATAGCTTCGACCACCATCTCGACCTCCACGGCCACGTCCTCGAACACGCCAGTTTTGAGATAAGAGTGCCCTTTCATCTCTATTGGATTCCTTTGTTTGTTCTGCATTATCATGTGTCTCCTCCTTCTGTATTTTGCGCTGTTCATGTGCTTCAAGTGAACCAGCGACTTCTTCGACAGTGACTGTCGCAAGATCCTTCGACTCCTCTATTGCGCATACTATATTTTCGAATTTATCAGTCAAAGATCTTAAAATCTTTTCGACAACTCGAGCATCGGTCATTGCTTCTCCATTTCGTTTCAGTTGATTTACAACTGTTTGCACACGCGTGATGTAGTCCGACACGGACTCCGTCTCCTTCATCTTCATCCTTTCTAATTCTCCTCGAAGAGTTTGCAAACGAACTTGCTTGACTCTATTCGCTCCTCTAAACGTCGTTTCTAGTGTATCCCACGCTTGCTTCGAAGTAGTTGAACCAGCAATCTTCTCAAAACCAGATTCGTCTACTGCTCTAAACAACATGTATAATGCCGTTTTGTCTCTCGACCGCGTCTCTTTCAACGCTTTGTTCTGGGCTGCTGTGTTTCCCGTCGTGGTTTCTGGTTCTTCAAACCCTTCTTCTACAACCTCCCACACATCTAATGATCCAAGCAGCGCTTTCATCTGGATGCTCCAGTTCTCATAGTTTGACTTCGACAGTTGCGGCAATGGCATCTGGTTCATCATGTTTGCCATGCGCTCTGATACCAATTTGAAGGTAACAGATCAAACTACTCTCTCTTTATATATATTGACTTGCAAAGGTTTTTGTTGCAAAGTGTGTAGTAGTTGCAGTTACAAAGAGGATCTTTATATAGAGACCAGGAAAACATAAAATAGACAAAGACACATAGCATTTAATAATTAACTATTTTCTATGAGAATAAACCCTTTTGACTGCCCTAGGAGAATAAGTCTTTTTTGGCTTTTCAAGACCGCATTTAATTTATCCAACACATCTTATAGTTAGAAAGATGAAAACACGGCTTGAAGTGGGAAACGTGAAGAAGAAGAAAGATGCCGCGAGTTACAGTGCTTAAACCCTATTAAGAGGGAAGAAGAAGAATTCGTAATTACTAAGTAGTAAATCCGTTTGATGTATTTAAATATTACGAGAGATAAATAAATTATTTTGGTTTTCTATAAATGGTTGTATATATATGGTTTGAATTTGAATTTTTTAAAATAAAATGTTAATTTTGGTTCGTGTAATTATAAAAGTTGACTTTTTTATTAAAATAAAAAATATGGCTTGAAAAAAAATTTTATGGTTAAATTAATTATACATTGTTTAAGGGTTTGTTTGTTGCTAAAATAAAAGAGGAAAAAATAATCGAATGTAATATTAAAATAGTGAAGATAAAATGACACCAAAAATTGGCGAGTATTTGAGTTTAGTTCCTGAATGAATTTTGAATTCTCTCCCTCTAGCTTATTGTGTTCTTGCCTTTCCACTAAACCACATGTATTATTTGTTTCTTATTTACAATGCATTGATATATAATGGATATTATCAATAAATATTTTATTTTAATGATATCAAATTGTCTTTTAAATACTAACTTTAAGTTTTATTTAAAAAGTTAAATATATTAAATATTTTAATTATTTAATATCTCAACTATCAAAATATTTTAGATGAATTTTTTAAAAATATTTAAACATATTTTTAAAATGTAACTTGATATTTCAACTATTAATATTTGAAATATTAATAGTTAATAAATTTAATATTTAAAACATTAATAATTTATATGTTAAATAGTTGAAATATTAAATAGTTTATATATTTAATAAATTTATCAACTATTAAAATATTAATAGTTTATCAACTATCAACTATTAAATATCTAGTATTTATCAACTATCAACTAAAATAATTTAAAATATTAATAGTTGAAATATTAAATAGTTTATACATTCAGTAGTTTATAAGTTTAATAGTTAAAATATTAATAGTTTATAGATTAAATAGTTTATATATTTTAAATATTTATTACATATTTAATTATATTTAATGTTGATATATTTTATTCTTTAAATATTGAGGGACATCATATCAACATTTTCATGGTAGGTCTTCTCAATTAAAGTATGAAAATAAAATAACTGAATATGAGATTTAATTATAAGATAAAATTATCTACAAATAGTTAGTTTTTAAAATGAATTATGTTATTCTTTAGAACACATAAATTTAAAAAACATAGAGAGAAAAGCCAAAAAAAAAGAAGAAAAAAAACTAACTTGTTAAAATCAGCAGATAAGATAAAAAAAATCATAAAAATGATGAGTTTGTGAAATATGTAGCAAAGACATCAAATATATAATGAAAATGAAATTAAGTATGGTTATATAGGTATGGAGGAATACAAATAGACATGACATTTTATAAGTATTTTATTATACTATCATTAATTCTATGACCTATCATTTTTTATTTATAATATGAGAAATTAAATTAAATATTATGTATTTACAAAATTTAACTCAATTAAGAAATGGATCATTTTAAAAATAAAAAAACTATATAAAGTTGGAGAGAAATTTTAAGTATGATCTATATAAACCTTTGTTGACAAATATAAATAAAAAATATTCTAAATTAATGTTATTTTGTTGGCAACAAAGAAACTTTTATAAAAAATTAATTGTAATATAATACCATATAATCAAATATTTTTTTCGTTTAAAATAAGAAATGTAAAAAAATTGTTACGCCATTTTTTTCTTTTAATTTTTGTTATGTGAGATATTGGATCGAACTCTAGTATTGTCGAAGGGTAGCTTCTTGGTTCGACAGTCGACAGAGTTAAGCATGAAGTCGAAGGATTGTTCACATGCTGGTGTCGAAGTGTGCATGCTGTAGTCGAAGATGGGTCTAGCATGCAGATGTCGAAGATGCTAGGGTTGTTAGCATGTTAAATTAGGTTTTAGTGTTTAAACCCTAATTTGTTAAGTTAGCTTGTTTATTAAGTTGGCTTGTGTAATGGGCCTTGCTGAAAAAGCCCATTAGTTAGTATGTTAGGTTTTATTATAAATAGCATACTAGTCTCTCATCATTGCTAAGCTGCAAATCCTAATTTAGGGTGAGAGAGGTTATTTGTTATTCTTGTAAACTTGTAATCTTGTTTTAAGAGAAAGTGAAAGAATAACAGTTATAACCAATTCTTGTGTTCCTCTTCTTCCTTGTCCTTTATTCTTCCTTGTTTTATACTTTGTTCTTGGCATTGAATTCACAACATGTTATATAATAATTATTTACATATTTACTTTTTTATATAATTTTGATGTGTTCATCACCATTGTAGTGTCTGTTTGTTAAAACTTTAATGACCGTTAAAATAAAAATTAAATTAAAAATTGTGAGAATTAAAATTAAAAAAAAAAGAAAAATTTGAGACGGACAATTTAATGAATAATTAAGGAAGAAAATTAAAAAAACTGAATGTAAATTAAAAAATAGAAGAGATATTTTTTTTCATAACATATTTTTTTATCCTATTTTCTACTTATATTTTTTTTTGGGTATAGATAAATAAAAGTTCTCAAACGCATCAAAATTCAGACATAAAAAGGGTTTTTCTATGTGTTGTTCTATGCCTAAGGGATTATTTTGGGAAAACAAGAGTTTTTTTTTAACGTCTTATTTTAACAAGGGCTTTACCACTTCTCAAACGCATAAAAATCCATACATAAGAGGGTTCTTCTATAACACGGGATTAACAGAGAAAATGTAACACTTTCTTGTAAAAGTTTAAAAGTTGCACAAAAGGGTTTCATCAGACGTGCCGATTTGTTCTAGGTTGTTTTTGGCGAACATTCACGAGTTCGATTAGCTTGTGATATTGACTCAAAAAATCTCAAGAGCAATTTGTGTAAATTGAAGTATGAGAAAGTGTGTCTGCGAATTAAATGTGCACGTTTGCACAAAGACAAAAACAACAAAAACTTTAATTGAAGCAAAATTTGGATAAAGGTGATGAAGGAAAAGTGCAATAAATTAAAAAATGAGAATGAACAGTAAATGATATTAAAATAAGAATGTTTCAATTAAGGAAACATAAAGACAATGAAATAAAGGGACGCAGACTCGTACATGCTCCTCACAAACTGTTCCGCTCTTTGGCTTGAGTACTCTAGTTCTATATGAAGGTGGAGAAAAACACAAGAAGGGAGGGTTTGAATTGTGTTCTTTAAAAATTTTATTTCCCTTTCTATAAATCTTTTCTTTCTTCTAAGTATCTCATTTTTTTATATGCTTGGTAAATGTTGCGGAAGCATGTTAGAGATAACACGACATAACCAATGACATACATATTCATCTTAACTTCTTAACTCCATCAGAACTTCTGACTTTGCTCAGTATAGTTATGAAGATATTCGGCGTGAATGTTCTAAGTTAAATAAATGATGCAGAAGATAAAAGACACATTCATTTTTATCATGGTTCACCTTCTCAATAAGGCAACCTCCAGTCCACCCTCCTCAGGTGATTTTGCCTCTCTCATCAGATGACTTAATCCACTATAATCAAACTGATTACAACTGCACGATCAACCGTCGTGACTTACTTCCTGTACAGCCAACTGCTGTGACTAACCCTGCACAAGCTACCCGCGAGTGACTAACCCTTAGATGATAAACCGTTTAGTGATCTCAGCAAGATATAACGTTCATCAACCTAGTAACTCCTGCACAAGCCAACTGCTCGTGACTAACCCTGCACAACCAACGGGTGTGACTAACCCTGCACAAGCCAACTGCTTGTGACTAACTCTAGACAATAAATCGTTCATTGATCTCCACGAGATATAACATTTATTGACCTAGAACCCTCCAAGAGTCTAACCAGATCTCAAGGACTACTCAAGTATCCATATCAGAGGATACCTAAGGAACACCAATTCTATCATAATTGTTCATCTGGAGATTACAAGTGTGCTTATTAGTCAAGCAGATTTTCTCTTATTCTAAGTACATATGTTTACAACATACTGACTTGAAGTCACTTCTGGTTCCTAAACAGTCTATCCGAAGTTTCCTAAGATATAACACAGTACGAGCAACAACTCTATGTGTTTTACATATAATTACAAGAAATCTTCTTGCAGTCTTATTTTCTTCAACTTCTAGATGAGATCTTCTTCTTATTTTGAAAGCTGGTTAAGAGTAGCAGCTCTTGTATAAATTGCTTCTTGTTTATTGATCTTCATCTTCTTCTTCTTGAATACTAATCATGAAGCTTGTTACAGCTGATGACACATTGATGATCATAAGTAAACATGAAACACTGTAGAGCAACAACTCAGTGTATTCAGTTTTTTTGTCATACAACATGAGACGTGTTTGGTTCGATCAAGTATTTGTGGATTTCTTATAACTCCATTGGAGCATACTGCAAGACATGCAGGATTTTATTTTTCACTCTTTTTGATTCTCTTTTCACAGGCTTATGATATGTATTTCAACATAATAGTTTTATCACACACTTTGTGTGTGTTGCCTCTGTTGGAGCAGCTTAATTAATTTTATGCTTATTTGCTTGCTCACGCTGTCTCACACTCTCTCTTCTTCGTTTATGTTCTCATGCTCTACTGCACTCTTAAGATCCACACCCTCAAGTTTGACATTTTCTCTTTATATATAGCTTTGATGTGTTACCGTTGGAACATAGCCGTTGAAATCTGTTTGAAGATTGCATTGAATATTTATCTCTATTGGATCAGGAATTGCATGTGTTCACGGCCGGATCTTATCTTTCGCGTGATGATGACAGTTGGTAGCGTGTTTCCTTGGTTAAAGTTCTTTTCCAACGCGCTACATGTGGGTTGCCTCTTCAATCAACCTTGGGAGTTGTTCCTTTTAATTGTTGCAACCGTTTTGCTAATGATGATGTTTTTAACGGCTTTCCTCTTAATTGTTGCAACCGTTTTGCTAATGATGATGTTTTTAACGGCTTTCCTCTTGATTCTGAACTTTTGCATTTTGTAAGCTGAGATTGTATTTTCTTTATTGGTTCACATGTGACTTTTTTGTTGTTGCTTTTTGTATGTCAATGTGTTACACTTTCAGAACTTCTGATCATCTATTCATGTGATTTTCTTGTTGTAACGAGACTTCATGTATCTTGATATATCTATTTAATTCCTTGAAGCTTGTCTGATACTCTTTCTGATACTATTGTTGTGTAACATCTGCACACTCAATGAATCATTAGTAATAAAATTGTTACTCACAATATATACGTTTGTTATCATCAAAACCAGATTCTGAACATAGATTCTCAATCTTGTTCTAACACTATAGAGAGATGTATGAATTTTTTTGACCTCGAATACAGTGCATGTGTTTGCTATTTATACTACTCTAAAGATAACTGTCGACAATAATTAATCCCTACAAGATTAGACACGACTTCCACTACTTGAATATATGCATTATGACTTGCTTCCTCGCGTCTTCAGAGAGATAACGGATGAAGAACTGGGCATCATGCTGATAACTGTCTTCCAACTTGCTTTAAACTTCCCAATCGTCTTTAAGCCTATCTGCTTGATTTCTAGTAGCGTTTGTCGAAACACTTCCTCACTTACTTGATATTTGGCCTTATAAAATTATTGTATGTCCTAGACAACTGGTGACCTTGTCGAATCTGACCATTGTATCGAAATCCCCTATTCAAGATTTTGGACATGTTTAAAGAAGAGAATGGTCTTAATCTTATGGATCTATTCTTGAGATTCTTCCAAACCAAGCTTACCATGTCTCATTGAACGCTTTTTGGGTCAACGTGTTTGACAAGTTGAAGCTCTTTCTGTCGAGATTCCTCAATACTTATCATCTTCCAACATAATCAGCTAGTCTTATTTGTTGACTTTCTAGATTCTTTGTTGACTTTCTCTAGCTAGAATTTTTAGGCTAACACTCACGAGGAAGAATATTATGAGGTAACAAAGTCATCTTACAAACAGTTGTTTAAAATAAGTGTTAAGTAAATTGAGGAAAATGATAAGATTAAGAGCGTAACTTAGACCTTAAGTCTCTGGTGTCATATCTTTTACCCTTAACTCTTTATTTTCTGCACATTTACTTTCCACTGCTAATTTCTAAAATATTTTTTCAAAATGGTTTTAAAGTCTAAAAATGATAACAAAATATTTTCAAACTATCATTTTTCTAAAGCCCATAATTCACATCCCCCTCGCCCGCCTCTTGTCCAACAACATTGCACTATGAATGATGAGGTATGAATTTATTGGTGGAAAAATAATTCAAAAACCCTCCAAAGGAATGAAAAGATTATGGAACATCAATATCAAGAAGCATCCATGAATTTAGAAGGTTTATGTTGGAAAAGTGACTCCAAGCACCAGAGAGGTTGAATTATGGTATCCAAAATTCGCGATTAATTTAGAGTTATTATTGCTTTAGAAACAAGTTGTTTTAGTATTTTTGAGATCATAATAAAAAGAAGCAGAAATTAAAAACAGTTAAGTAAATAGCAGAAAATAAAAGATAATGATTAGAGAGATGACATTAGAGAATTATCCATTGTCGGCTGAAAGTTGTTGGTATAATCATATCCCCATGAGATCTTCTTGAGATTTGACTATAATATTGAGTTTTTACAGGTTATGCCCACAAACTTTTGATACAAACAGATCTAGAGATTTTACACTGACTTATCCCTAATAAAAAAGAAGTTTTTTATGGGATGAGCTAATTAAACCAATTAGAGATTTTACAAACTGATCTCAATAACCAAACAAAAAATTTTTAGGTTAAATTCTTTAACCAAACAAAAATTTTAAGATTAATTATTCTCAAAAATCAAATTCAATTTTTCGAAAGCAGCACACTCTTGAAAATAACAACAATAACACGACACCAATATAATTCTTTCTTCACAAGCAATTTTTCACTTACAAGATATTAAAACAACTTTAGTGAAAAGAAAATATCGAGAGAGAATGAACTTTACCGGAAATTCAATGAAGCCCGTGTTAAACATTAACTTGACATTATTCTACTTTGATTACTAAATTAATTACTAAATTGTTACGTTTGCAACAATTTAACCCTTGAACCAATTCATACATATAGCCAAAAGCTATGATCCTTGAATAATTCAATTCATTCTCCCATCATTACTAGAAATATGAGTTCAATTTTACTTTCAATTTTCCATTATCAACAAAAATGATATTTGTGAGCTATATTATCAACGCATTACATATTTAAGTACCAACAAAAGACAAACGAAAAGAGATAAGAAAAGTGTTTTTAGGAAAAGTGTCCCATTATGAATACAACCTCACAATACATCAATTCTTCAAGATTGAAACCGTGTTTACACTTCACACAAGTTGCAACCTTAGCATTCGGTTTAAACCTATGATTATGTCGGTTAAAAACCATGATGGCTTAATATCTTCAAAAACCTAAGCTTTCATTCACTCATACCCCCAAAGAAATATGTGGACACTCTTTGGAGCCCACAATTATGGACCACCCTCCAACACCCACCCTATCTACCACTAATTAATTACTCTAATTAGGTAGTAGTGTTACCATTACTCTATTTCACCCTCCTTAATTATATTTTTATTCCAACATCTCAACTTTAGTCTATTACTTCATTATTACTACTTCACATGCACTACAACTATTATAGGATCTCTCATTACTGCCACGTGTACGGTTGCCATGTGGGTAGTGCATTATCATTATTGCACATAACCAAACTCATAAAACAATATTTAAAAATTTAATTATTGATTTTGTCCTACTCTAAAATACTACTAGTACTATAGTCTAAAATAATGGTAAAAAAAAATTTAGACAAATTTTGCATTAAATCAAGTGCTATTAATAGAGGATTCATGAACTTGCATTGAGTCAATAAGGTTAGGCGTGTAAATCAAAAGACAGCACATGCTCAAATGAGTCAAATTCTATGAATATTGCGTATATATAACAATATAGATATATATATACACACACACCCTTTCAGTTCATCAAACTCCAACTCTGTTGTTACAACAATCTTAGCAAGAAATTCAACTTTATAGGTCCTACATATTTATGTATTAAGACTTATAATAGTTTCTTGAATTTTCTTTCCTCACTTTTCTCTGCATTCTCTTCATCAATTTTCATTTGTGCCTCAGATCTGATCCACAACTATGGCTGAAAAGGTAAAGTTTATGAAATTTTTTTGTTGCAAATATGAAATTGTGATCATCAATTCATTTTACTAAAATTATATTTGGTTCTATAATTTAATTTTTGGTTTTCAATCAGGTGACATTTATGAAACTGAAAGTTGATCTTGAATGTGAAAAATGCTACAAGAAGGTTAAGAAACTTCTCGGCAAATATCCTCGTAAGTTCATCATCACTAGAATTTTTTATTTATTACTTTATTATTATAATTTGTGGCACTGAAAAGTATAAAAATGAAGAAAAAAATATTAAAAGTTAATTTTTTGTGATCAAAATTAGAAATTCGAGACCAAAAGTACGATGAAAAAGGAAACATGGTGGCAATCATGGTGGTATGTTGTAGTCCTGAGAAGATTAGAGACAAGCTTTGTTACAAAGGTGGAGGTTCTATAAAAAGCATTGAAATAGTGGATCCGCCAAAGCCCAAGCCCGCAGAGCCCGAGAAGAAAAAGGAGGCTGAAAAGCCCAAAGCCGCTGCTGAGCCCGAGAAGAAAAAGGAAGGCGATAAGCCCAAGCCCGCCAAAGAGGCGGAGAAGCCCAAAGCTGCTGAGCCCGAAAAGAAGAAAGATTCGGATAAGCCCAAAGATGCGGAAAAGCCCAAGGCAAAGCCCGAAGGTGAAAAGCCCAAAGAGAAAGCTGAAGGTGAGAAGCCCAAAGATAAGCCCGTGGCGGCGGCTTCTATGCAGATGATCCCACAAATGCCAGCACCGATGGCGGTGCCGGTTGGGATGTGCTATGTCCCATCATGCTACGAGGGTAGACCTGTCGTACCATACGGCAGCGCTTACCCTCAGCAGTATGGTGGGCCGGGACAATATTATGATGGATATTATGCAAGGCCCGTTTATGATAGTTATGGCGGAAGTGGGCCGTGTTATGTGGGCCGTTGTGATCAGTATCTCAGCGAAGAAAACGCAACAGGGTGCTCAATCATGTGATTCTTCTTCACTTCATGTTCATGAAATTGTTAATTTCTTTTTTTTTTATTACTAAAATATTAAAATGCATATGTTTCATATAGAGAGAGAAATGGCAGGTTCTTTGTGGCATAAAATGCAATAATGTATACTATAATGTCTCGTTTAACTTTTGATATAATAAAGTTGCAATCTAATTTGTAGACTATTTGAATTTATTTGTTGAGAACATTGAAGTTTCTAAGAAACATCACCCACCGACATAATTTTAAGGTAAGTGTCCTAATAAATAAGGATTTTTATATGAAGTGGCGTTTAGGTTAAGATGAGTTGTTAGTTATTTGGCTTGTACTATATGCTTTTGGTGCCAGCTAATTGATCATATCGCACAATGGGAAGAAGATAAATTTGAGTTTGGGTTGCCTACTCAACAATATTGAATGAATGTTGATAAGTGACATCAGTAGATAATGACAATTTGACAACCATGTTTCTCTTTTCACATACCAGCAGCAGGCAGCAGTTTCGGATTTTCTCATTTATTAGATGCATCAACCCACTCGAAATCTTAACTTAGTAAAGAAAAGTTTTGATAAATTAATGTATAGCAAATTATTAATAATGGATGAGTTAATTGATTAGATTTAGGCTAAACAAAACACAATTTTGAGCTTATAAGCTCATAGGAAAATAAGCTCATATGAAAATTTAGATTTGTTTATAAGAGTTCTCTGATCACGAGTTTATAATTTATTTTATTAATTTACAGTTTATTTTTCATATGCTATTTTAAATAACGTTTTAACTTATAATTTATAGCTTATCATTTTTTCTTTCTTTTTTATTTTTATTATTTTAAAAAAAATTATTTTTATCTTATATAATTTATGTTAATTTAAATAAAATAATTATATATTAAATATTTTTATATTATTTTATATTTATGAGTTAGTTGAACCAGTAATTTTACCAAATATTTCAATTAGCTTATCAACTATTAGTCTCAGTCATCAGCTATAAACTATAAGCTATGAATCATCAGTCACCAACAATATAAGCCATAAGTTAACTTATTAGTCAACCGCTATTTTTACCAAATAAACCCTTATAATACTTAATAAAATAAAGGGTGAATTAATGTATAAATATGAAATAATATTAAAAATCTTAATAAATATATATTATTATTATTATTATTATTAGTTCCTATAATATTTTTTTTATCTTTTATGTTGAAGGACTAAAGCATAATCTTCTAAGCATTAGCCAACTTTGTGACAAAGGCTTCAAGATCAAATTCACTAAGGAAGAATGTTTGATCATCGATGAAGTCACCAATGAGGTAAAACTCAAAGGTACAAGAATTAATAACATTTTTATGATTTCTTTAAATGATTTATCTTTGAAAGTAAAATGTCTTTTGGTAAACAATAATGAATCATGGTTATGGCATAAAAGAGCAGCCCATATTCATATGGATCATTTAAATAAATTAACCAAACATGATCTTGTTATTGGCCTACCGAAGATAAAGTTTGTCAAAGATAAATTATGTGATGCATGTCAAAAGGGAAAGCAAACCAAATCATCTTTCAAACCAAAGAATGTGGTGACTACAACAAGACCACTTCAATTGTTGCATATGGATCTATTTGGTCCATCAAGGACAAGAAGCTTCGGAGGTAATGTATACGCTTTAGTTATTGTTGATGATTATTCTAGATATTCTTGGACTTTGTTTCTTGTGCAGAAAAGTGATGCTTTTAGAGCCTTTAAGAAGTATGCAAAACAAATCCAAAATGAAAAATCATTAAAGATTGTATCCATAAGAAGTGATCATGGTGGAGAGTTTCAAAATGCATCATTTGAAGAATTTTGTGAAGAACATGGTATCTCTCATAATTTTTCAGCACCAAGAACTCCACAACAAAATGGAGTAGTTGAAAGGAAAAATAGGTTTCTAGTGGAACTTGCAAGAACAATGCTTAGTGATGCAAATCTTCCTAAATATTTTTGGGCGGATGCGGTTAGTACGGCGTGTTATGTTGGAAATCGAGTAATTATTAGACCTATCTTAAAGAAGACTCCATATGAACTCTTCAAAGGAAGAAAGCCAAACATTGCTCACTTTCACATTTTTGGATGCAAGTGCTTTGTTCTAAACAATGACAAACACAATCTTGGTAAGTTTGATGAGAAATCCGACGAAGGTATATTTCTTGGTTATTCTCTTTCTAGTAAAGCATATAGAATTTATAATAAAAGAACTTTAACTATTGAAGAATCCATGCATGTATCTTTTGATGAGACTAACACTTCCAAAGAAGAAATAGTTGTTTGTGATGATGATGATCCTTTAGATTTACCCTCGGAAGAACTTTCAAATGATACAATTGTGAAGGCACCGGAAGTTCAACAAGAAAGTGTTCAACAAGAAAGTGTTCAACAAGAAAGTGTTCAACAAGAAAGTGTTCAACAAGAAAGTGTACAACAAGAATCAAACACCAATGATCTACCAAAAGAATGGAGAACTCATAGAGATCATCCTATTGATAAAGTTATTGGTGATATTAGTCAAGGAGTTGCAACAAGATTAAATCTCAAAGATGCTTGCTTACACATGGCTTTTGTTTCTCAAATTGAACCTTCCAAAGTTGATGAAGCCTTAGGAGACGATCAATGGATAAATGCAATGCAAGAAGAATTAAATCAATTCGAGAGAAATCAAGTTTGGGAACTTGTTCCTAGACCAAGTAATAAACATATCATAGGTACTCGATGGGTATTTAAGAACAAACTTGATGAGAATGGTATAAATTGTTCGAAACAAAGCAAGATTGGTGGCCCAAGGTTACAATCAAGAAGAAGGAATCGACTTTGAAGAAACATTTGCTCCGGTTGCAAGGTTAGAAGCTATTCGTCTTTTACTTGCTTATGCATGTTCGTTAAATTTTCAGCTTTATCAAATGGACGTCAAGAGCGCATTCTTGAATGGCTACATCAATGAAGAAGTCTATGTCAAACAACCCCCGGGATTTGAAGACTTCAAGAATCCTACACATGTCTTTAAGTTGAGAAAGGCTCTTTATGGCTTAAAGCAAGCACCAAGAGCATGGTATGATAGACTTAGCAATTTTTTGTGTGAAAAGGGTTTCGAAAAGGGTAAGGTTGATAAAACTTTGTTCATTAAGAAAATCAAGAGTAACACTTTATTGGTTCAAGTCTATGTTGATGATATCATTTTTGGATCGACTAACAAAGAAATGTGTGAGGAATTCTCATTGATGATGCAAGGAGAATTCGAGATGTCTATGATGGGAAAGATGAACTACTTTCTTGGACTACAAATTAAGCAACTCAAAGATGGAATCTTTATCAATCAATCCAAATATTGTAAAGAATTATTGAAGAAGTTTGATATGGATAATTGTAAAGCAATGAATACTCCAATGGGCTCCGGTACATATGTTGATCAAGATGAATCCGGTACTCCAATTGATATTACTAAGTATCGAGGTATGATTGGTTCTTTATTATATTTGACGGCAAGCCGTCCTGACATAATGTTTAGTGTTTGTCTTTGTGCTCGCTTTCAAGCAAATCCAAAGGAATCACATCTTATGGCGGTTAAAAGGATCATGAAGTATCTCAAAGGAACGACCAACGTTGGCTTATGGTATCCAAAAGGTAGTGTTTGCAATTTAATTGGTTATTCTGACGCGGATTATGCAGGATGTAAAACTGATCGTAAAAGCACAAGTGGTACTTGTCACATTCTTGGAAATGCATTAGTATCATGGGCTTGTAAAAAGCAAGCATGTGTTGCTCTTAGCACGGCCGAAGCGGAATACATAGCAGCGGGTAGTTGTTGTGCACAAATTCTTTGGCTTAAGCAACAACTTCGTGACTACGGACTTGATCTCGGATGCATTCCTCTTCGATGCGACAATACAAGTGTTATAAATATTACAAAGAATCCGGTCATGCATTCAAGAACCAAACACATAGACATTCGACATCATTTTCTTCGCGATCATGTGCTTAAAGGAGATGTTGAAGTCACTTTTGTAGATACTCATAATCAATTTGCAGATATCTTCACCAAGCCTCTTCCAAAAGAACCTTTTTACAAAATTCGAAGAGAACTTGGAATTTTGGATGAAAAAGACACATAGATTTCTCACTTCATGCTTCTCCGTCAAAAATTTCTAAGGTGCACATGGTGTCTCATCTAATCTTCTTACAAATGATTTCACAATGTCTCTACTTCTACACCATTCTTTTAAGTGTTTTAGATGTTTAAAATACATAAAAATATGTGAAAATTATATTTTTCTATGAGTAAATCGATTTCATGAAGTGGTAAATCGATTTACTACTGTAACAGTAGCTTAGTGTTTTGTGTTTTTCATTTTTTGGCTTGGGGAAATCGATTTGACCCCTGAGGAAATCGATTTGATGTTGTACGTATGCCTCTGTTTTCATTTTTTGTCTTGGGGAAATCGATTTCACCCCATGGTAAATCGATTTGATGCTGTAAGTTTGCTTCTGTTTGCGTTTTTTTTACTTGGGTAAATCGATTTCACCCCATGGTAAATCGATTTCTTGCTGTATATTTTCAGATTTTTTATGTTTGCTTCTTAAATGTTGGTCCAATAACATTGTCACACCTCCTCTCTCTCCCTCATAAAAGCAAAAAATGTGTCTCTCATCTCCCATAACCCTAGCAGCCGAAATTTGGTGAGTGGGTGCTCTCCAAAAACCCAAAATTTCCTCTTCTCCAAAACACTCTCAAACTCCATTAAACCTTATTCTCATCTTCAACAAACTTTCATCCATGTCTTCAAGAGTAAAGAGGAAAGCTTCAGCCACTGAGAAAGGAAAGAACAAAGCTTCATCTTCTTCCATAGATACTCCAAACATCTTCCGTGACCATCCCTCAAAGGAATTAGAAAGGTACCAAAAGTTTTATCAATCAAAAATTGTTCAAACTCCAAAATATGGTGCACTCTCTACTTTTCCTACTCAATGTTTTAGTTTTCAAGAAACATTAACTTCATTAGGTTTGGGTCCTCTTATTGCATCCTCTGGACCATATTATCCGGATTTAGTTAGAATGTTCTATTGTAATATGCGTTCGGATAATAATAAGTTTGTTACAAATGTAAGAGGGAAAAACATAGTTTTGCATCCTAAGAAACTTGGTAGAATTTTGGATATCCCTTATGTTGGTAGCTCTCTATATGATCCGGATATTGAAGAGTGGCAAGGATATCATAAGAGAGAATTTTATTTTGGCTTAAGTAGAATAACGGAAGAAGAATATAATGCTAAAAGGGTTGAAACTTCAAAAGATTTTTGGAGTGCTGGAAATTTTGCTATTAATGATAGATTGCTTCATTATGCTTTGGTCTATATCTTGCTACCTCGAAATGGCAATCATTGCAATATTACCGATATGGAAATGCAAGTATTATATGCAATCAAGAATGGTATCTCTCTCAATTGGTCTAGCCTCATTTTACACCATATGTTGTGTCACACTCAAAAGATTAAGTCTCTTCCATATGCTTGGTTCATAACTCGTATTTTGGAACATTATGGGGTTTCTTTTGATGATGTTGGTTATCATCTTATGGATACTAGAAGTCATAAGTTCTCTATTAAAAGTGTGGATAAGAGGATGGGTGTTCTTTATGATCCGGAAACACAAACAATTTCATATCTTAATAATGAAGGAAATCAAGCTAATGTTCAAGAAGATATTGGTCATGAAGAAGCCCAAGACAATATTGGTGATGAAGAAGTTCCTCCTCATGCTCAAGATGTTCCAAGTAATCAAGAGGTGATAAATTTTATGACTCAACAATTTGCAACACTCAACACCTCAATCAACAACCAATGGAACTCTATCAATGAATCCACCACAACCCGGATCAATGATTTTCGCTATGATGTGAATCAACAATTCTCTTACCTTTACTCTCATCTTCACATTCCACCATATGATCCAAATAACCCGGCTGTCCCGACTCCACTAGCTTCACCTATTCAAACTCAATTTCCCTACCAAGGACCAAACTACTTCAACAACAACAACACCAACAATGAGATGGACCAATCTTGATATGTTGTTCTTGTTTGTTCTTTTAGTATTATGTCATTTTATGTTTCTTATATTGTTTATTTATGTTTCTTGTTAAACTTCTTAAATTTTTATGTGGTTTGTAAGGTACTTGTTACCATAACTTTATTATCTTGTTTGTTCTACTTGTTTGAATGCATGTGTTTGTTATGATGAATGATGTTCTATTTGCCACTATTACTATCTTTCACCCATCTTTCCCTTCTTTTTGATAATGACAAAGGGGGAGAAAGGTGTTATACTTGTTTGTATGTTTATAAATTTCCTAAGGTACAAATGATACAAATTTCTCCAAGTAGCACAAGTACACACTAAGGGGGAGCTATATATCTTAGGGGGAGAAATTATTTCAAGAAATGTCAAAACATCAAGAGGATTATTTGTCATCATCAAAAAGGGGGAGAATGTGAAGTCAAGATTAAATAAAGAACTTTGTTTTTTTTGATGAAGACAAATCTCTAAATAACAAGAAGGCAAAGATGAGTTGTTAAAATATCAATGATCAAGGCTTTGGAATCAAGCTTGCACTTCAAGAAGGTATAATGACTATAATTACATTCTCTAAAAGTCTTAGATGCTCAAAAAATCAACCAACCATTGCATAGACCATCCATGATAATAGCAAACATTTGCAAAATCTTTTATTCAAGTTTTACACTGGGTAAATCGATTTACTATAACATGAAATCGATTTGCCACTGTTTTTAAACTTTTCCAGAAGCAAAAATTCCCTTTTTGCACTATGGAAATCGATTTACCTAAAGAGGAAATCGATTTCCCACTGAGTGTTTTTGAAATTTTGTTAACGTTACATGCATGAAATCGATTTCATGCTAAGGGAAATCGATTTCCCCTGTACGTTTTTTGAAAAACAGCAGCATTTCATAGCACCTTTCCACACACCTTTTCATGGAAACATTTCCTTGAATCTTGGCAATTGTTCATGAATTATCTACAGAAACTTATGATATTTCAAGGGGTGTTATGAACATCTATATATACTCAAAATTTCAAATTCATTCTTCACCTCTTCCAATCAAAAACTCTTAGATATTTTCAGAAATTCACATTGTTATTCTTCAATCTTTTTCAAGATATTTTCTACACACTTTCATATCATCCAAACTAGAAAATATTTTGAGCAATCTATTACTTTAAAGAATTGTGAATTATTATCATTGGAAGGGAAGATCAATCAAGTGATTGATACATTGTTCTATTATTCAAACTCTTATACAAAATCAAATACTTGTTGTATTCTTGTTATCCAGGATTGTTGGAAACAAGTTAGACACTTTGAGAGGATTGTTCTCATAAGTGGTCTTAGTGAAAAATCCAAGAGGATTGTTCTTGGTCCAAGAGGATTGTTCTTGGTGTTTGGTTAGGCTTGTACAAGATACCAATTATATTGAAATCTCTTACTGCGTAAGGGGACTGGAGTACTCTCGGTTTGTGAGGGGAACCAGGATATATCCTTGTGTCATTTATTTTTCTGCACTTTACATTTTTAGTAACATCACCATAAACCAGAAAAATAATCACTTTACACCATAAAACCGAAAAAGTTATAAAGTACCTAATTCACCCCCCCTCTTAGGCATATCTGATACTTACATTTGGCATCAGAGCAAGTTATAGGTAACTTGTTCCTAAAGATCCAGAATGGCTTCCGCAAATCAAAGACCGGTTTTCAAAGATGGTGGTTCTAACAACAAACCTCCATTGTTTTGTGGTGAATATTTTGACTTTTGGAAAATCCAAATGAAGGCTCATCTAGAAGCACAAGGAGAAGAAGTTTGGGAGGCTGTCCTACAAGGTCCTCATGTTCCTACAACGGTCGTTAATGGTGTTGGATCGGAGAAACCTAAAGCGTCATGGGATGATAATGATAGAAAAATGGTTCTTGCTGACAAAAAGGCGATCAGTCTTCTTCATGGTGCTCTTAGTATGGATGAATTCTTCCGAATATCAACATGTACAACATCAAAGGAAATTTGGGATACTCTTGTAGAAACTCATGAAGGTACCGCTGAAGTTAAAAGATCAAGGTTGAATACTTTAAGCCAAGAGTACGAACTGTTTAGAATGAAGCCCGGAGAAACTATTCTCGATTTGCAAAAATGATTCGTACATTTGACAAATCACTTGAAGGCACTTGGTAAGACTCTTACTACCGAAGAACTTAATCTTAAAGTGCTCAGATCCTTAACTAGAGAATGGCAACCGAAAGTAACAGCGATATCCGAGAAAAAGAATCTATCTAGAATGACTTCCGCAACATTGTTCGGTAAACTTCAAGAATATGAGACGGAACTTGGAAGATTAGAAAAGCATGAAAACTTAGAGAAGAAATCCAAAGGCATTGCATTAAAGGTAGATTCAAAGGAAAGCAAAATGAAAGATACATCGGATGAAGATGAAAACTTCATGCTTCTTGTAAAAAGGTTAGGCAAATTTTTTGGTAATAAAAATAATATTGATAATGCTAACTTTGTCAAAAGGAAGAAATTCTCAAAGCATAAGGATAAAGAAGCATCCACTTCATCACAAGAAGTAACATGCTATGAATGTGGGAAACAAGGACACATAAAGCCGGAATGTCCAAAACTTTCTAAGAAGAATGGATTCAAAGGCAAGAAGGAATTCAAAAAGAAAAGGGCCTACATAGCATGGGAAGATAATGAAGTAAGTTCTTCATCGGACTCCGATAGTGACGAAAGTGCAAATCTAGCATTGATGGCATCACACCACTCCGATGATGAAGAAGGCGAGGTTAGTTATGATGATTCTCTTTTTAATAATGGTGCACAAGGTGCAATAAATGAATTGTTAAATGAGTGTAAAATTCTCTATAAAACTATCTCATCTCAAAAGAAGATAATATCATCTTTAGAAGAGAAGGTTAAGATAATTGAAGAAGAACATAAAAATGACAAAGAAAAAATGATTAGTGCTCAAGAAGATAATGTTGCATGCAAGAATTGTGAATCACTTTCCTTCCAAATTGTCCAATTAAAACGTGTTTTAGAAAGATATGAAAAAGGGCAAATTGGATTGGAAAATGTTCTTAGCACACAAAGATACTCCAATGATAAGAGCGGACTTGGTTTCTCTAAATTTGATAAACCAACATCCAACAAGACTATCTTTGTCAAAGCTAGTAACCAACCAATTCAAGAGAAAGTGATCAAGCCTAAAGTAATGCAACATTATCCTAAAAGGAAGAACTTTATTAAGAAGAAATCTTATCCTCCTAGATATAGAAGTAACTTTGAACCTACTTGTTTTTATTGTGGTATTATTGGTCACACACCCAATGCTTGTTATGTAAGGAACTTTAGTGTTCCTAGTGGACATTATGTATGGGTAAAGAAAGGAACTAACTATGATGGACCCAAAGCCATTTGGGTACCTAACAAAACTTAATTTGTTTTGTAGGTATGCTTGAAGACCACTTCAAACCTATGGTATCTAGATAGTGGTTGTTCAAAGCATATGACGGGTGACTTAAACCAATTTTCAGATCTAAAGTTAAAGGCCAAGGGTTTTGTCACTTATGGAGACAACAATAAGGGAAGAATCCTTGGAAAAGGCAAAGTTGGTGCACCACCTTTCACATCCATTGAAGATGTTCTTTATGTTGAAGGACTAAAGCATAATCTTCTAAGCATTAGCCAACTTTGTGACAAAGGCTTCAAGATCAAATTCACTAAGGAAGAATGTTTGATCATCGATGAAGTCACCAATGAGGTAAAACTCAAAAGTACAAGAATTAATAACATTTTTATGATTTCTTTAAATGATTTATCTTTGAAAGTAAAATGTCTTTTGGTAAACAATAATGAATCATGGTTATGGCATAAAAGAGCAGCCCATATTCATATGGATCATTTAAATAAATTAACCAAACATGATCTTGTTATTGGCCTACCGAAGATAAAGTTTGTCAAAGATAAATTATGTGATGCATGTCAAAAGGGAAAGCAAACCAAATCATCTTTCAAACCAAAGAATGTGGTGACTACAACAAGACCACTTCAATTGTTGCATATGGATCTATTTGGTCCATCAAGGACAAGAAGCTTCGGAGGTAATGTATACGCTTTAGTTATTGTTGATGATTATTCTAGATATTCTTGGACTTTGTTTCTTGTGCAGAAAAGTGATGCTTTTAGAGCCTTTAAGAAGTATGCAAAACAAATCCAAAATGAAAAATCATTAAAGATTGTATCCATAAGAAGTGATCATGGTGGAGAGTTTCAAAATGCATCATTTGAAGAATTTTGTGAAGAACATGGTATCTCTCATAATTTTTCAGCACCAAGAACTCCACAACAAAATGGAGTAGTTGAAAGGAAAAATAGGTTTCTAGTGGAACTTGCAAGAACAATGCTTAGTGATGCAAATCTTCCTAAATATTTTTGGGCGGATGCGGTTAGTACGGCGTGTTATGTTGGAAATCGAGTAATTATTAGACCTATCTTAAAGAAGACTCCATATGAACTCTTCAAAGGAAGAAAGCCAAACATTGCTCACTTTCACATTTTTGGATGCAAGTGCTTTGTTCTAAACAATGACAAACACAATCTTGGTAAGTTTGATGAGAAATCCGACGAAGGTATATTTCTTGGTTATTCTCTTTCTAGTAAAGCATATAGAATTTATAATAAAAGAACTTTAACTATTGAAGAATCCATGCATGTATCTTTTGATGAGACTAACACTTCCAAAGAAGAAATAGTTGTTTGTGATGATGATGATCCTTTAGATTTACCCTCGGAAGAACTTTCAAATGATACAATTGTGAAGGCACCGGAAGTTCAACAAGAAAGTGTTCAACAAGAAAGTGTTCAACAAGAAAGTGTTCAACAAGAAAGTGTTCAACAAGAAAGTGTACAACAAGAATCAAACACCAATGATCTACCAAAAGAATGGAGAACTCATAGAGATCATCCTATTGATAAAGTTATTGGTGATATTAGTCAAGGAGTTGCAACAAGATTAAATCTCAAAGATGCTTGCTTACACATGGCTTTTGTTTCTCAAATTGAACCTTCCAAAGTTGATGAAGCCTTAGGAGACGATCAATGGATAAATGCAATGCAAGAAGAATTAAATCAATTCGAGAGAAATCAAGTTTGGGAACTTGTTCCTAGACCAAGTAATAAACATATCATAGGTACTCGATGGGTATTTAAGAACAAACTTGATGAGAATGGTATAAATTGTTCGAAACAAAGCAAGATTGGTGGCCCAAGGTTACAATCAAGAAGAAGGAATCGACTTTGAAGAAACATTTGCTCCGGTTGCAAGGTTAGAAGCTATTCGTCTTTTACTTGCTTATGCATGTTCGTTAAATTTTCAGCTTTATCAAATGGACGTCAAGAGCGCATTCTTGAATGGCTACATCAATGAAGAAGTCTATGTCAAACAACCCCCGGGATTTGAAGACTTCAAGAATCCTACACATGTCTTTAAGTTGAGAAAGGCTCTTTATGGCTTAAAGCAAGCACCAAGAGCATGGTATGATAGACTTAGCAATTTTTTGTGTGAAAAGGGTTTCGAAAAGGGTAAGGTTGATAAAACTTTGTTCATTAAGAAAATCAAGAGTAACACTTTATTGGTTCAAGTCTATGTTGATGATATCATTTTTGGATCGACTAACAAAGAAATGTGTGAGGAATTCTCATTGATGATGCAAGGAGAATTCGAGATGTCTATGATGGGAAAGATGAACTACTTTCTTGGACTACAAATTAAGCAACTCAAAGATGGAATCTTTATCAATCAATCCAAATATTGTAAAGAATTATTGAAGAAGTTTGATATGGATAATTGTAAAGCAATGAATACTCCAATGGGCTCCGGTACATATGTTGATCAAGATGAATCCGGTACTCCAATTGATATTACTAAGTATCGAGGTATGATTGGTTCTTTATTATATTTGACGGCAAGCCGTCCTGACATAATGTTTAGTGTTTGTCTTTGTGCTCGCTTTCAAGCAAATCCAAAGGAATCACATCTTATGGCGGTTAAAAGGATCATGAAGTATCTCAAAGGAACGACCAACGTTGGCTTATGGTATCCAAAAGGTAGTGTTTGCAATTTAATTGGTTATTCTGACGCGGATTATGCAGGATGTAAAACTGATCGTAAAAGCACAAGTGGTACTTGTCACATTCTTGGAAATGCATTAGTATCATGGGCTTGTAAAAAGCAAGCATGTGTTGCTCTTAGCACGGCCGAAGCGGAATACATAGCAGCGGGTAGTTGTTGTGCACAAATTCTTTGGCTTAAGCAACAACTTCGTGACTACGGACTTGATCTCGGATGCATTCCTCTTCGATGCGACAATACAAGTGTTATAAATATTACAAAGAATCCGGTCATGCATTCAAGAACCAAACACATAGACATTCGACATCATTTTCTTCGCGATCATGTGCTTAAAGGAGATGTTGAAGTCACTTTTGTAGATACTCATAATCAATTTGCAGATATCTTCACCAAGCCTCTTCCAAAAGAACCTTTTTACAAAATTCGAAGAGAACTTGGAATTTTGGATGAAAAAGACACATAGATTTCTCACTTCATGCTTCTCCGTCAAAAATTTCTAAGGTGCACATGGTGTCTCATCTAATCTTCTTACAAATGATTTCACAATGTCTCTACTTCTACACCATTCTTTTAAGTGTTTTAGATGTTTAAAATACATAAAAATATGTGAAAATTATATTTTTCTATGAGTAAATCGATTTCATGAAGTGGTAAATCGATTTACTACTGTAACAGTAGCTTAGTGTTTTGTGTTTTTCATTTTTTGGCTTGGGGAAATCGATTTGACCCCTGAGGAAATCGATTTGATGTTGTACGTATGCCTCTGTTTTCATTTTTTGTCTTGGGGAAATCGATTTCACCCCATGGTAAATCGATTTGATGCTGTAAGTTTGCTTCTGTTTGCGTTTTTTTTACTTGGGTAAATCGATTTCACCCCATGGTAAATCGATTTCTTGCTGTATATTTTCAGATTTTTTATGTTTGCTTCTTAAATGTTGGTCCAATAACATTGTCACACCTCCTCTCTCTCCCTCATAAAAGCAAAAAATGTGTCTCTCATCTCCCATAACCCTAGCAGCCGAAATTTGGTGAGTGGGTGCTCTCCAAAAACCCAAAATTTCCTCTTCTCCAAAACACTCTCAAACTCCATTAAACCTTATTCTCATCTTCAACAAACTTTCATCCATGTCTTCAAGAGTAAAGAGGAAAGCTTCAGCCACTGAGAAAGGAAAGAACAAAGCTTCATCTTCTTCCATAGATACTCCAAACATCTTCCATGACCATCCCTCAAAGGAATTAGAAAGGTACCAAAAGTTTTATCAATCAAAAATTGTTCAAACTCCAAAATATGGTGCACTCTCTACTTTTCCTACTCAATGTTTTAGTTTTCAAGAAACATTAACTTCATTAGGTTTGGGTCCTCTTATTGCATCCTCTGGACCATATTATCCGGATTTAGTTAGAATGTTCTATTGTAATATGCGTTCGGATAATAATAAGTTTGTTACAAATGTAAGAGGGAAAAACATAGTTTTGCATCCTAAGAAACTTGGTAGAATTTTGGATATCCCTTATGTTGGTAGCTCTCTATATGATCCGGATATTGAAGAGTGGCAAGGATATCATAAGAGAGAATTTTATTTTGGCTTAAGTAGGATAACGGAAGAAGAATATAATGCTAAAAGGGTTGAAACTTCAAAAGATTTTTGGAGTGCTGGAAATTTTGCTATTAATGATAGATTGCTTCATTATGCTTTGGTCTATATCTTGCTACCTCGAAATGGCAATCATTGCAATATTACCGATATGGAAATGCAAGTATTATATGCAATCAAGAATGGTATCTCTCTCAATTGGTCTAGCCTCATTTTACACCATATGTTGTGTCACACTCAAAAGATTAAGTCTCTTCCATATGCTTGGTTCATAACTCGTATTTTGGAACATTATGGGGTTTCTTTTGATGATGTTGGTTATCATCTTATGGATACTAGAAGTCATAAGTTCTCTATTAAAAGTGTGGATAAGAGGATGGGTGTTCTTTATGATCCGGAAACACAAACAATTTCATATCTTAATAATGAAGGAAATCAAGCTAATGTTCAAGAAGATATTGGTCATGAAGAAGCCCAAGACAATATTGGTGATGAAGAAGTTCCTCCTCATGCTCAAGATGTTCCAAGTAATCAAGAGGTGATAAATTTTATGACTCAACAATTTGCAACACTCAACACCTCAATCAACAACCAATGGAACTCTATCAATGAATCCACCACAACCCGGATCAATGATTTTCGCTATGATGTGAATCAACAATTCTCTTACCTTTACTCTCATCTTCACATTCCACCATATGATCCAAATAACCCGGCTGTCCCGACTCCACTAGCTTCACCTATTCAAACTCAATTTCCCTACCAAGGACCAAACTACTTCAACAACAACAACACCAACAATGAGATGGACCAATCTTGATATGTTGTTCTTGTTTGTTCTTTTAGTATTATGTCATTTTATGTTTCTTATATTGTTTATTTATGTTTCTTGTTAAACTTCTTAAATTTTTATGTGGTTTGTAAGGTACTTGTTACCATAACTTTATTATCTTGTTTGTTCTACTTGTTTGAATGCATGTGTTTGTTATGATGAATGATGTTCTATTTGCCACTATTACTATCTTTCACCCATCTTTCCCTTCTTTTTGATAATGACAAAGGGGGAGAAAGGTGTTATACTTGTTTGTATGTTTATAAATTTCCTAAGGTACAAATGATACAAATTTCTCCAAGTAGCACAAGTACACACTAAGGGGGAGCTATATATCTTAGGGGGAGAAATTATTTCAAGAAATGTCAAAACATCAAGAGGATTATTTGTCATCATCAAAAAGGGGGAGAATGTGAAGTCAAGATTAAATAAAGAACTTTGTTTTTTTTGATGAAGACAAATCTCTAAATAACAAGAAGGCAAAGATGAGTTGTTAAAATATCAATGATCAAGGCTTTGGAATCAAGCTTGCACTTCAAGAAGGTATAATGACTATAATTACATTCTCTAAAAGTCTTAGATGCTCAAAAAATCAACCAACCATTGCATAGACCATCCATGATAATAGCAAACATTTGCAAAATCTTTTATTCAAGTTTTACACTGGGTAAATCGATTTACTATAACATGAAATCGATTTGCCACTGTTTTTAAACTTTTCCAGAAGCAAAAATTCCCTTTTTGCACTATGGAAATCGATTTACCTAAAGAGGAAATCGATTTCCCACTGAGTGTTTTTGAAATTTTGTTAACGTTACATGCATGAAATCGATTTCATGCTAAGGGAAATCGATTTCCCCTGTACGTTTTTTGAAAAACAGCAGCATTTCATAGCACCTTTCCACACACCTTTTCATGGAAACATTTCCTTGAATCTTGGCAATTGTTCATGAATTATCTACAGAAACTTATGATATTTCAAGGGGTGTTATGAACATCTATATATACTCAAAATTTCAAATTCATTCTTCACCTCTTCCAATCAAAAACTCTTAGATATTTTCAGAAATTCACATTGTTATTCTTCAATCTTTTTCAAGATATTTTCTACACACTTTCATATCATCCAAACTAGAAAATATTTTTAGCAATCTATTACTTTAAAGAATTGTGAATTATTATCATTGGAAGGGAAGATCAATCAAGTGATTGATACATTGTTCTATTATTCAAACTCTTATACAAAATCAAATACTTGTTGTATTCTTGTTATCCAGGATTGTTGGAAACAAGTTAGACACTTTGAGAGGATTGTTCTCATAAGTGGTCTTAGTGAAAAATCCAAGAGGATTGTTCTTGGTCCAAGAGGATTGTTCTTGGTGTTTGGTTAGGCTTGTACAAGATACCAATTATATTGAAATCTCTTACTGCGTAAGGGGACTGGAGTACTCTCGGTTTGTGAGGGGAACCAGGATATATCCTTGTGTCATTTATTTTTCTGCACTTTACATTTTTAGTAACATCACCATAAACCAGAAAAATAATCACTTTACACCATAAAACCGAAAAAGTTATAAAGTACCTAATTCACCCCCCCTCTTAGGCATATCTGATACTTACACGGGTTCAGGTGTCACCCGATATTTCGAGTGCGAATTTGGATAGTGTGAAACCCGCACCAAAAACCCGAAATCACACCTGCACCAAAAACCCGAAATCACACCTATATATATATATATATATATATAGATATATATAGGGAGCATATCAAGTGAGAGTATTTTTAAATGAGAGATGAGAGGAAGAAATATCAACCATTGGTTCATCAAGAGAGAGAAATTAATAGCCTCATTAATGTGTTAACATTCTCTCTCTTGATGAATTCAATGGTTGATATTTCTTAGAAAGTTATAGGAAAATTGTAGAAAAATATATTGTAGAAAGTTATAGGAAAATTGTAGAAAAAATATATTTTGTTGCGAGTTTGAATTTGGGTGAAAAACTCGAACCCAACAGATGTGGGTGTGATTGTTATTTTGTCATCTGAACAGCCTTTGAATTTGGGTGAAAAACTCGAACCCAACAAATGTGGGTGTGATTGTTATTTTGTCATCTGAACAGCCTTTGAATTTGGGTGTCAATTTCGAATGCAGGTGCGGATATGTGAAACTCACACTCGACCTAACCTGTTGCCATCCCTATATAAAGTAAACAATGTTTAAGTGAAATATAAATGTGATGATCGAATTAGAGATCAAGCTCATATCTATAGTAGTTTAGTCCCCAAACTATGTTAGGCTTCTCGCATTTTGGTATAAATGTTGATGTTAGAAATTGAATCCTAGAACAATAGTTTACTCTTACTCATACTAGTTTTGGTATTGGATATTTTTTACGAGCAAATGTATAGACTAATTTTTGAGTCGGGAAAGATCATAATAGACGACAAATCTCTCATCCACCATCTCATTATATGTCTTTGGTGTATTTATATGTAGAGGTGGCAAAACATACCTGATCTGTCAGGCATACCCGTTTTTAGAGTCGGTCTAATCAATTCGGATACTCTATTTTAATTTTAAGAATGGGTTTAAAGTTAAAAAATATATATAATTTTAATAATTAAAAGTAAATATAAAATATACAATTGTATATTAATCAAACAAAATATTAAAAAACTCAAAATATTGTTTAAATTAAAAATTATTTTATATAAATTTTGCATTTTTAATATTTTATATTAATTTTAAATATCTTTTGTTTAATTACAAGAAAAATGAGACTCTTAAAATTTGAGGGTCGGTGTTGTAGCACTCCCTGCACTTATGCAGGGCTAGGCCTGTTTGTTTTACTCGTTGTTTTTTTTTTGCGAAATGAACCAAAATTTTAGATTCGCACACTTCAATAAATTTGTTCCGCCTACTTGTTTGTTGGGAATTTTCGATTGCGCCGACATTAATATAAAATTTTACAGTTTTTAAGTGTAAAAGGTATAATGTAAAGCGTAATAAAACTTTGTGCATGCATATTCAACTATACTTATTTGGTCTTGTCTTTTTAACTTTTGTAGAACAGGTTTAAACGGAGGAACATGTCTATTAACCACCTTTATTATATGTACCAATATATTTTTATATTTATATATATATATATATATATATATATATATAATTAAAAATAATGTGCAAAAATAACAATGATATCGTGTATAATTGGAGTAAAAAAGGTAAATTGATTTTTTTATAAAAAAGGGGTCTATTAATGATCGTACCTGATCAGAAGAATCGTCAAGGCGTAATGTCTGGCTTGAAGAGCAAGATGGGGGGGGGGGGGTACCTGCAAGGTTCTCCGATGCTTAAGTCAGTAGCTATCAGAGAATGAGGTTTAGAGTTGAGAATAGAATACCTGACCCTCTAGTGAAAGAGGGTATTTATAGCCCCCAGCGCTGGGCCAAGGTTCCCTAATTGGGCCAAATCCAACTGGAGGCCCACGTGCTAGGGAACTGCCAGAACGTCCCATGCTAGGGCTGAGTCAGCAGGAGACTCACGTTCTGGATGCACATAGCGTAGGGTTCGGAGATGGTTGACCGAATCCTTCGCTGGGACGTGACGCGTGATCTTCGTGCGTGGATAACTCCTTGACGGTTATCTAGTACGTGGGCCCAAAAGTTTGGGCCTGCTCGGCCAGGGTCCTCGCGACTGGCAGCTCCTATCTGTTCAGTAATTGGGCCCAAGGGAAGTGGGCCTGCTCGACTGGTAATCAAGGGTTGGGCCTGCTCGGCCCAGACCAGAACAGGAGCCCCCAAGTCATTAGCCTAATAAGGTTGATGACTTTAACGAGGAGGTTTAGCCGAGCACGGTTCCAAATCATGGGCTCCTCGAGGGTTTAGGTCGGTCGCCAGTTGTCTTGGTTTTTAACCTTATTGGTTGTCACTCATTAGCGTGATTGACAGGTGTCAGCTGTACAGGCTGTAATCATTATTGCGCCGTTTCTAGGGATGAAAGTAGACGGCGTCTTTTGGAGTTCTCCAGATCCTTGGGACGCGTGGCAGCTTTTCGTGGAGGGAGCCGTCTTTGGGGTGTAGGCAATGATGGCGTCTCCTAGGCTGCCTAGGCCATCATGACACCCTTTGGCCTTCTTTCCCTATATAAGGAGTGAGGAGGTCACTCATTTAGTACTTAACATTTCCCAAGCCTTCAAGATCCGCTCACTGCTCTTCTCCTCGTTTCGTTCATATCTTCTTCGCTTTCTCCAAGTAAGTTCTTCGTCTCCTTCATGTTTTTATTTAAGTTTTATGCATTAGTTTTGAGTGAGGCGAGCATGGTTGATGAGCGTGACGAGGAAGGTTTATTAATTAGCCGAGTAAGCCTAGAAGATACACCGTTTTTCTCGTGCGTTTGCCGAGTGAGTTTTGAGTGAACGGGGCTAGAACGTTTGAATGAGACGTCCAGCTTTTAGGATTTCTAGAGAGTGGCATGAAGGCCACGAGCAGTGGAGGTTGCACGTCTCGGTGAGGGCATGAGTTTGCCGACCTCCGCTGCATGCGGCGTCTATATTTGGAGGACACTTTAGCTCGTCGGCCATTTGACGATTGGGGGAGTTTTCCTCGTCCTTTTTCCTCGCCCTTTCACTTGACTTGCGGTGGAAGGGTGGATTTGACCAGTCGAATTCACGGTTTCCTCTGCTTTTCTGGTAAATGGCCGACGAGAACAAGGATGATGTCGTCTTCGACATTTCAGATGGGGAGGAAGCTGTTGGCGCGCAAGATGACGTTCCCGTCGTAGAGACCTCCCCCAGGGTACTTGAAGAATGGGTGGCCGTCGAGCCGAGGATGATTGCATCGCGCTTCACGAGTCATCCCAAAGAAGCCTTTAACGTCATCGAGGACCTTGACCAAGAGGAGGAGCCTTCTTGGGGCGCCTTTGTGCCCAAATCTCACCAGAGGATCTGCTCGCGATTTCCCGGTCCCCGTTTCGCAATGTATGAGTTCGTCTTTAAGGAGGCTGGTCTCCGTCTCCCCTTCACTCATTTGCAACGGAGTGTCTTCAGTTGGTTGCGGCTCTGCCCGTCTCAGCTTCATCCCAACGCTTTGGCGTTCTTAAGGGCCTTTGAGATCGTGTGCGGATATTTGGAGGTCGAAGCGACTCTGCCCCTTTTCTTCAGAATTTTTCATTTGCAGAGGTTGCGTGATCGGGACGGCAAGTGGAGTTGGGTGTCGTTTAAGCAGCCGAAGAAGTTGTTCGCTATTTACCAGGACTCTGTCAAGCACTTTAAGAACCGGTATTTTATAATTAAGCCGCTCACTCCTGATGCCGAGAGTCATTTGTTCGAGGAGCGCGAGTATATTGAGGATGGGGTGAGGAGAGTGGGCCCAGCTGCTCGGTTCCCGTTAGAGTGGCAACCTGACCATTTCGAGCGTGGGACTGACTATTACATCTTCCGGGACGAGGATCTCAACGAGCGCGATACAGGGGGGTATCAGCGGCTCGCTTCTTTTGTGGACGGGTTTAGACCGGCAATATGTACATACCCCAACGGGGATCCCCTATTCGAGGAGGATGGAGGCCCTATGCTGGAGCCTCGGCACATCAACACCAAAGCTGTCCTCGAGTGCGGAAGTTACGGGGACGCTATGATTTTGTTAGGTGAGATAACTATTATTTGCTCAAACAACACCTTTTTGGTTCTAACTCTTTATTTTGCAGGAAAAATGGCCGACTTGCACGACAAAGTTACGAAGATGCGGGCCAAGAACAAGGGGGCCGCCAAAGTGTCTGGGAAGCGATCGCGGGTCGAGGAGGTCAAGGCGGCTGCCGCGAGTGTCCCCGACAGTGGCTCTCCTTCGTCAGTCGGGACGAGCTCGCGTGGTTCTCCGGCCGGAAAGAAACAAAAGAATGACGGGACCGGGGAGTTTCTCCCTCTTATCATCGACAACCCCTCCGAGGAGGACATTGTGCTGCCCTCTTGTACTCTGCATAGGGGGATCTTCTCAAAGAAAAATGTTCTCCTCGAGCGGGAGGAGGTGAGGCACATCGTCAAGCGGGACAGGGTGACTCGAGACAAGGATTTGTCCGAGGACCTCGAAGGGATGATGAGGGTGGCTGCCTTGGCCTTGGCTCTAAACGCTCAGAATGTCTGTCCTCAGAAGGACTACGATGCTCTTCAGATCAAGTACGATGGGCTGGAGCACGAGTTCGAACAGTACAAGGACAAGTATGAGGTCCAGAGCGGGATAGTGGAGGATCTCGTCAAAGAGCGCAACAAGGTTGCGGACTTGGAGGCCGAGGGAAAAAGGCTCCGCGAGAGAATTGCTGAGTTGGAGAGGGCTCATCTCCCTGCTGCCGAGGAAGATGAGGACGAGAAAGCCTTGGTGACGCGTTCTCAGCTTCTGGGCAAGGTGAGGGAGCTGGAGGTCGACTGTGTTGCTACCTTGGGGGTCGGTTTTAAAGCTGCGGTGGATCAGCTGAAGGTCCTCAACCCGCGTTTGGTGACGAAGGGCATTGGTCCATACCATAAGGTCGTGGACGGGCGAATTGAACCGAACCCGGAGTTCGAGGACTGGGAAGATGAGGAGGAACCCCAGGGTGAGGACGATGGTGCCGAGGACGAAGATGGCGATGTTTGACCAGTCTTTTATTATTATGGCCTGCGTGCCGATGTTTTGTGGCCTGCGTGCCAGCATTTTGTGGCCTGCGTGCCAAGGTAGCTAGTTGGGTGATGCCCGGATAATTTTTGTAATATTTGGATATCTCCGGCCAATTTGGTCGGTTTTTAATATTCCGTTTTATGCTCCAATGTTTATTTGTGCTTATCTGATGTATGTTTTGTGTTTATGCTCGAATTATATTTGTGCTCGAATTATGTTTGTGCTCGACCGAGTTTTATGGCCCGGGCGTGTGGGGAACGGTCCGGGTGCGCAGAGCAGGTGTGCGCTATAAGCGAGCTCGAGGCCGCGGTCGGGGCCAGGTGCTCGCGGCGTGAACGATCCCATCGTGAGCTGGGGTTCTGCCGTGCAGGTACTTCCGCGGGGGGTCTGTGTGTAAGGCCCTCCGCGTAGTCGGCTTTGCCTCCTAGTAGGGTTATCCGACTGAAGCTGTCGTGGAGCATACGCGCTTGTACCATGGCGCGAGTCCTCGCCCAGATTCTCCCCGTGTTCGTCACGAGCGGCCGGGTAGCGTTAGGTTGTTTCTAACTGTAGTAGCGTCTGAGTTTTTCAGCATTCCAAGGTCGAGCTAGTTTTTCGCCGAGAAGGTTCTCGAGGTAATATGCACCGTTTCCGGTTTTATCGTACACTCGGTACGGACCCTCCCAGTTTGGGGCTAGTTTGCCTTCGCGTGAATCTTTCATGTTCCTACGGAGCACTAAGTCTCCGACTTCGAAGGAGCGCTTGACGACTTTGGTGTCATGTCTTAACGCTATTTGTTGTTTCAATTTCGCTTCTCGCAGGGAGGATCCTGTTCGGATCTCCTCGACCATGTCGAGCTCTTCTCTCATGGCTTCGTTGTTGAGCTCTTCCTCTAGAGGTGACTCAGTCCGACGAGACGGTTCTCGGATCTCCACGGGGATCACGGCTTCTGTGCCATAGGTTAGCCTGAATGGTGTTTCGCCCGTGGTTGAATGCGGGGTCGTCTTGTATGCCCAGAGGACGCTGTGTAGCTCTTCGACCCAAGCTTTTTTCGCCTCGCCCAGCCTTCTCTTCAATCCACGGAGGATGACCCGGTTGGCGGCTTCGGCCTGTCCGTTGGTTTGGGGGTGCTCGACTGAGGTGAAGTGCTGCTTTGTCCCGAGTTTGGCCACGAATTCCTGGAATTTTCTGTCCGTGAACTGGGTGCCGTTGTCGGTTATTATCGCCTGTGGTACCCCGAATCGAGCGAGTATGTTCCTCTTGTAGAATCGGAGTACGTTTTGGGATGTGATTTTAGCGAGCGCTTCAGCTTCTATCCATTTTGTGAAGTAATCTACAGCGACCACCAGGTATTTGTTTTGGTAGGAGCCGACCGGGAAAGGTCCGAGGAGGTCCATTCCCCACGTAGAGAAAGGCCAAGGTGAGGAGAGAGATTTGAGCTCGTTCGGGGGTGCCAGGTGCATGTCGGCGTGACGCTGGCATTTGTCGCATTTCTTGACGTACTCTTTGGCGTCCTGCTGCATGGTCGGCCAATAATAGCCGGCTCTGAGGGCTTTCCTAGCTAGTGATCGTCCACCGAGGTGCTGGCCGTTGATTCCATCATGGAGTTCCTGGAGTACCTCTAGTGCTTGCGAGGCGTCGATGCATTTAAGGAGGGGGATGGAGAAACCTCGTCGGTATAGCTTGTTTTCGAGGATAGTGTATGAGCACGCTCGTCTCTTAATTGTTGAGGCTTCTTTCGCGTCGGCGGGGAGCTCGTCTTTTGTGAGGAAGTTGTACACTGGGGTCATCCAGCATTGGTCGTCCCCGATGGCGAATATCTGTGGAGCTCGCGCGTTTTCGCCTACACTTGGCCTGGGCAGAATTTCTTGGATAACCGATTTGTTTCCCCCTTTCTTTCTCGTGCTCGCAAGTTTGGACAGTATGTCGGCGCGCGAATTGTGTTCTCGGGGGATATGCTCAACTTCCGCTTTGGCGAATTTTTTCATCTTATCTTTGACGAGCGTGAGATATTCGGCGAGTACGTCGTTTTTGGCTTGGTACTCGCCGCTGATATGAGATGCGACGAGTTGGGAATCAGTGTAGATCTTGACCTCTCGTGCCCCTATGTCCTCGGCCTGGTTGTTTGACGTGTTGAAGGAGAGGACTAAAGATACTTCTATGATAAGACCCTCGCCGTTTTCCAAGATAATGCCAGCCCCGCTGCCCGAGCTGCTTGAGGCGCCATCTACGTAGATGGTCCACTTGTCTTTAGTTGCGTAGGGTGAGTCGGCGATAGAGGTCATTTCGGCTACGAAGTCCGCCAGCGCCTGAGCTTTTAACGCCTTCCTGCTCTCATACTGTACGTCGAATTCCGAAAGCTCGAGGGACCATCTTAACATTCTGCCGGCCATGTCTGGTCGGCTGAGGAGTTGTTTGATGGGTTGATCCGTCCGAACGAAGATTGTGTGAGCGAGGAAGTAGTATCGTAGCCTCCTGGCCGCTATTACTAGGGCCATGGCGACTTTCTCGATCTGTTGGTATCGTACCTCGGGTCCCTGTAGGGCCTTGCTGGTAAAATACACAGGTTTTTGCCCGTCTACGGTTTCTCGGATCAAAGCCGCGCTGACTGCCTCGTTTGAGACGGCCAGGTAAAGGTACAGAGGCTCGTTGTCGTCGGGTCGAGAAAGGACGGGCGGCGAGGAAAGTACTTGTTTGAGGTGTGCTAGTGCTTGCTCGCACTCCTCGGACCACTCAAAGGCTGCTTCTTTGCGTAGCAGTTTAAAGAAAGGGAGGGCGTGTTGGGCGGATTTCGCGACGAAACGTGATAGCGCAGTGAGCATCCCGTTTAATACTTGGATGGATTTTTTATTGTTGGGAGTAGGGAGCTCGGAGAACGCTCGGCATTTATCCGGGTTGGCTTCTATTCCCCGTTCGGTCAGATAGAAACCGAGGAATTTTCCTGCTCGGACGCCGAATGTGCATTTCTCCGGGTTGAAGCGCATCTTGCAGGATCTGGCCCGCTCGAATACGCGCTCGAGATGGGAGGTGTGGTCGGTGTCCCCCCGAGACTTGACGATCATATCGTCCATGTATACCTCGAGGGTGTCGCCGATCTCCCCTTGGAACACTTTGTTCATCATCCGTTGATACGTGGAGCCCGCGTTTTTGAGACCGAAGGGCATTACGTTGTAGTAGTAATTGCCCGACTCGGTCATGAACGCCGTGTACTGCTTGTCGCTCCTCGCCATCGGGATCTGGTTGTAACCTGAATAAGCATCCATAAAAGATAATAATTTATAGCCGGCCGAGTTGTCGACCAGTCTATCAATGTTTGGTAACGGATAGGCGTCTTTTGGACATGCCCGGTTAACATCAGTATAATCAACACACATTCTCCATTTTCCATTAGATTTCTTAACAAGTACAACGTTTGAGAGCCAAGTTGAATACTTGGCCTCGGAAATAAAATTTGCCTCTAAGAGGTCTTTTACAGCTTTCTCGGCAGCCTCCGCTTTCTCGGGAGACTGCCGACGCCTACGTTGAACTACGGCCTTTGCGGCTGGATTGATGGAGAGGTGGTGGCAGGCGACCTCAGGGTCGAGTCCGGGCATTTCCGCGGCGCTCCAAGCGAACAGATCAGCATTGGCTCGAAGACAGGCTATGAGCTGCTTCCTCGGAAGGTCTGGGATCCCCTTACCGATTTTCACTGTTTTGTCAGGGTCTTCGCCCAAGGGGACCAGCTCGAAATCTCCGTCCGGAACTGGTCGGAAGGGGTGAGGTGATTTAGATCTCGACTCTTCCCCAGTCTTTTGTTCTTCTTCTGCAAACCGGGCGTCCAGGTCGACCGAGCTGACGTTGGTTGTCTGATGCTGGTCTTCTCGAGGATGCTTGTCTTCGGCCCTTGGCTTTTTGTTGGAGCTGGTCGGCGGAGCGATCAGTTCTAATCCTTTGACGGAAGCGTCGAAGATTCTTCTGGCTGCTTCAATATCGGCGTTGATGGTGGCCACTCGTCCGGTCCTCGTGTAGAACTTCATCTTCAGGTGGACTGTGGAGGGTACGGCGGTCAGTTCGGCCAGAGTGGGGCGTCCGATGATGCAGTTGTACAGGGTTTTGCAGTCGATCACCAAGAACCTAGTTTTGACTTGCCTGGAAGCCTCCCCTTCTCCGAAAGTGACAATCAGCTCGACGTAGCCCCATGGTTTAGTGGTAGCTCCGTTGAAGCCTTGAAGGTCTGAACCCACGTAGGGAGTGAGGTGTGAGTCGTCCAGCTGGAGTGTCTGGAAGAGATGGGAGTACATGATGTCGACCGAGCTGCCTTCATCGACTAGGACCCGTCGAACATCGAAGTTCGCCATTCTTGCTCGGACGAGCAGAGGAATCGTGGCGTTTGGAGCTCCGCCGGGTAGTTCTTCCAGGTAGAAGGTGATTGGTTCAGATTTCCCTCGGAACTTTCTCAGTGTGGGGCCGAGGTCTGCGTTGGCACTGAGCAGCTCATCGAACTTTCTCTTCACTGAACTGATGGTGAGAGAGCCCGGATCTCCGCCGTTGGAGACGACCATGGCGAATGGGAATCCTTCCCATTTGCTGAGTGCAGCAGGTGCCCCGACCGATGGTATGAAATCTTCAGGTCGGGTTACTGACAGGGCTACCTGTAGGGGCCTGTTGTCCGGCGAATTCCCTTCGTCAGAGTTTCTGTGGTCGTCCCTTCGGGAAGGTTCCCCTTTCTGTGTGTATTTTGAAAGGCGACCTTCCTTGATCAGTGTTTCAATAGCGTCCTTGAGGTGAATGCAATCCTCGGTCATATGTCCATGGCTCCTGTGGTATTTGCAGTACTTGGACTTGTCGGTTCCTGGCCTCGCGGGGTTTGACTTCGGGGGTCTGATGTTCGACTTTTTGAAGTCAGTGTTTTGGCATTCGGCTAGGATCCTTTCCCGTGAGGCGTTCAGCGGGGTATATTCGTTGAAACGACCAGAAGGTCCCGACGTTCTTTGATGTCGAGAGACCTGTCGTCTTTCCTCCTCTCGTGCCCGCGCCTCGAAGTTGAGGGCTCATGGTTGGAACTGCGAGCGGCATCGTTGTCCCGTGACGCTCTCGTGGTCGCAGCCTCTGCTTCCTCATATCTGATGAAGGCCTGAGCCTTGCGAAGGAGGGCGTTCATGGAGTGGACCTCCTCAATCTTGATGGCCTTTTTGAAGTCGCTTCCGGGGAGGAGCCCTCGTTCGAGTAGGTACCTTTTCATGTAGTCCGCGGTCTGCACTTGGACAACTTCTTTGTTGAACCTGTCGAGGTACCTGATCAGAAGAATCGTCAAGGCGTAATGTCTGGCTTGAAGAGCAAGATGGGGGGGGTACCTGCAAGGTTCTCCGATGCTTAAGTCAGTAGCTATCAGAGAATGAGGTTTAGAGTTGAGAATAGAATACCTGACCCTCTAGTGAAAGAGGGTATTTATAGCCCCCAGCGCTGGGCCAAGGTTCCCTAATTGGGCCAAATCCAACTGGAGGCCCACGTGCTAGGGAACTGCCAGAACGTCCCATGCTAGGGCTGAGTCAGCAGGAGACTCACGTTCTGGATGCACATAGCGTAGGGTTCGGAGATGGTTGACCGAATCCTTCGCTGGGACGTGACGCGTGATCTTCGTGCGTGGATAACTCCTTGACGGTTATCTAGTACGTGGGCCCAAAAGTTTGGGCCTGCTCGGCCAGGGTCCTCGCGACTGGCAGCTCCTATCTGTTCAGTAATTGGGCCCAAGGGAAGTGGGCCTGCTCGGCTGGTAATCAAGGGTTGGGCCTGCTCGGCCCAGACCAGAACAATTAATATACCATATTTTTAAAGCAAAATTTAGGAATTGAGTTGATATGTAAATGAAATTAACGTGAAATATTTATACATGTAAAGAAAGGTAAAAATATGAAAATTTGTTTTTATTCAATAATTTGTTTTTATTAAAAAAAAATAATGAATGTGTCTCTGAATTAATTATATGAATGATGAGGTCATATAGTCATCCAAAATTAATAAATAAATAAGTGTATCCACCATAAGGAACAAAAACTCTATAATAAGTTTATCTCAATCTATAAAGAATTATTTTCAAGATTCTTTCGAACTTACGATCCCACCAAAATTTTGTCACACCACATTCTTTAGCCTACATCACATGATTTGGACATATATGTTTAATAAATAAATTTAACTAGCTGGTGTTTAAGGTAACTACTTGTGCTAAGCTTCATTAGTGGAAGATAATTATCTAAATTATCTCAAACTCTAAGGAAGACAGAGGTGAGAGTTTTGTGTCGGTAACACCGTGGTGTTGTTAACGTAAAGCATCTCAATTGGCTTGTTTTTTATTTGAACTATTAGATGCACAGATTGTTAATCAGCACTACTATATAATTAATTAAAAATAATGAAATGCTATATACTAAAGAAAAATGGGTTATTGATTTGTTGTATGTCCAATTTGAAATGAATTCTAAAATGTAAGAATTTTTATAAATGTAAGAATTTTATGTTTTTTTTGTCTCTTTTGTTAAAAGATCACATATAATTAAGCTGTGGAAAATAATGAATCATTCACAAGTTTTTTTTTATTTAAAAAATTTAAATAAGAATTTGTTTAATTTTTTATAAAAACTTGATTGACTTAGATGGCACGGTTAGATATTAGTTTTGCATAGAAGTTAGGGTCAATCTTAGAAGTTGTGAGTTGTCTTGGATTGTAGAATTATGTTGGTATATGGTCTTTATATGGGTAATAACTAGCACATAAACAATGGGGGGAGCGAGAGCAACGAAATAGACCTACATGAGTCATAAGAGAAAGAAATGACATAAACAAAGAGGCAATAAGACTTATAGATTAAATTTTATAAAAGTTCTTGGAGATATACATGTGGAGGAAATCGACAAATCATTCTCGCAGATTGGGAAATTTGTAGACCTATTTATTTCAAGAAAGATAAATAAGATAGGATTTTCTTTTTTGTTTTGCAAGACTCATGGGGTAGAAGATGCATGTCGATTAGACTAACAACTACATAATATTTGGTTCCGATCATTCAAAGTATGGACAAATGTATCCAAATTTGACAGAAGATTAGAAGAGTTGAAGATATCAAGATTCAGTAGAAGAAAAGAGCTAAAGGCCCTGAGGGGACATTAGATAGATGAAAGTACACGTCAAAAATACAATGGAGAGAAATCAGAAGGAGGAAAAAAGGTCGGGAATCAGAAAGTTATGTATGAGAGATATGACACATGAAAGAATGGGTTCTAGAGAAATTAGTTATGCTCAGGTGGTTAATGGAAATTGACTACAGAAAGAACTAAAAGAAGCAATGAAAAAAGACAATTTAAAATGAAGAAGATTTGAAAGTCTAAATAATTAACACAAAAGAAAAACAAGAAAAATATAGGGGAAAGAGTTACATAGGTGAAGGAGAAGATTTGACTTAGGCAAAAAATAGTTTTGTGGGAAGAGTTCACAAACTAGATGAGGTTCCATAGTTGCAACAAAAAATTATGAATATGAGGATTACAAATCTAGGGATAATCCCAATGGGGAGGTATTTATAAAATTCCAGAAAGATGAAGATTTTAATTCATTGACAAAAAATGCAAGAGTTCTTCCAACATTGGTTCCTACATGTAGAAGAATGGTGGGCGGAAGCAACGTCAATTGAAATGTTTACATGGGTACGCCTATATGGTATCCTAGTTCATGCTTGAAATCATGAGTCTTTTGCAAAGATATGTATATTTACATGGAGTCTGATTTAAATGGATTGACCAAGTAGAAAAGGTTAGAAGTAGCAAGGTGTTTGATTATAACCACGTAATTGGAGACTACTAATAATATTTACAAAGTGATGATAAATAACCATGTGTCTGAGATTAGAATGGTTGAGGAACATTCACATCTTCAATTATTGATCTAATACAAAATCAAGACCAAAATTCAACCCGAAAAGGAAAAATCGAGGATCACTAGTACAAAAAAAATATAATTAAAGATATTACACACGTTTTATTAAAAATAGGTGTAAAGCACACATGCAGTAGCAATTTTGTAAATAAAATGTTAATTTAAGTTTTAGAGCATAACAGTCGACACCCTTTTTTAAATAATGAGTGTAAATTTACACAAGGTGACAATGTTGTAAATAAAATGTTAATTTAAGTTTTAGAGTATACAAATAGACACCCATTTAAAAAAAATGGGTGTCAAATTGAAAGAGTAGTTCACATAAATTTTATATTACTCAGAGTGTTAAATATATACACTAGTTTTTTGAAAGAAAAAAGATGTAAAATTAAAAGAACATTTAATAGAAAATTTATATTACGCAAAGTATTTAATCATTCATATACATCTGTTTTTTGAAAAATAGGTGTAAAATTAAAAGAGTATTTAACAAAATTTATATTAGTTAGAGTGTTTAAGACTGTCACAAACGACACTTCCTTTGTTAATAAGATGGTACAGTTTCTAAAAAGAGAAATGAATTGCCATGACTTGATGAGTCAGAGGAAGAGGATGCATTGAAAATACAATAACTGAAAAATAATTTTGAAGAAATAATGACTCATTATTACGAGTCTATGGTCGTGATTGAACTACAATCAATAAACCTTAAAAATAAAGGTAAATTGAAAGAAATTGAAAAGAAAACCTATTGGAAATTAATTGGGATTTGATCTAAAGTTAATGAGGTGAGGCTGAATGTGAATAATGAGAGAAAGTGTTCTAGAGAGAATAGGGACACCGATGATAAAGGTGTAATGGGTATTAATGGTTTTTTCACAAATCTATTAGCTCAACTAGATTAAGGTAAAAATATGTAATTATTGAAAATGCATAATACCACATTATGAGAAAATGGATTGGGTCAAGAGAATATTAAAATGCAAAATACCTAAGTGGACCTAATTTTGATCCATTATCGAAAGACAAAAAATAAAGGTTTAGTATCGATTCAAGAAAGTCAGTGTTAGGAAGTTTTATCTTAATTGGTGGAAGAATCATATCAATTAGGGTTCCAAGCCTCAGAAGGGTTAAATACGACACAACAATCGTTGATGAAGTCGATCACAATGACAACATAAATGGGCGATCTGAATTAATAAGCATTGGGAAAGTCGAAGATAATGTTTTAAAAACCAGATCGGTTGGTCGGACAGGTTCAACCGCGAACTAGAGAGGCCACCGGTCTGGTTTGATTGTTACATCTTCTCCATTTTCACCCATATTCTTCAATTTCCTTGGGTCACATATGAGTCTGAAGTGGATTTGCAATACAAAGTTGGCCCCCCTAAAAATCTGTTTGTTGTTGATTCTAAATAATTTTCTTTCCTAGAAAAATTTAGGTTTCTCTTCTTGATATGTTTGGAAGGAAGAGGGGCAGGGTGAGACAAACATTTCTTTAGTGACTCAGCAAGCCCCTTTGAATGACCCCTCTCTTCATTTGGAAATTGAATTTTCTGAATGAATTAGGCCAAAAATATTAGGGGATTTATCAGACCAGCTAATTATATCTTGAAGCCTCACATCTCTTAGATGGCCTGTCTCAACATTTCTAGTTAGTTCCCTAATGGGAGACTCGATGTAGTTCCCATTTCTAGGCTGGTGTCCATTGGTCACTACTTTTCTCTCTCCACCCCACTTTGATTTCCGATCATCACTTTTTTTTACACACCTTTTTGAGGTTCCTCTTCAACCAGCAAATAATTTTTTGCACACGTCCCCTTATGATTTGACAAGTCATTTATAACTTTTACCACCACTTTTTCCTTCTCTGTCTGACAATTGCCATTGTACTTTTCTAAAGTCACCTTTTCATAGACCATTGTCTGGATTTTGTTCCTTAGTGCTTGATTTTGACGGTTGATTGAGGAAACTGTTGATGCCTCGCTTTTCACTTTCATTTCTCATTTCTTCTCCCTACCATTTGTTGGAAAACTCATCAGACTCTATATTTGATTAAGTTGTTGCGAACTCTTGATTCAAGGCGATGTTGATCTTTAAAGGACCTTGAGAATAGGGATGGAAATGGGTAGGGTCGGGTGCGAGTTTTACACTACCCAAACCCGCACTCGAAATCACCATCTGAATCTGAATCCAAAGGCTATTCTGGTGGCAAATTATTACCCACGCCCACACCCGTTGGGTTTGGGTTTTTTCACCCAAACCCGAACTCGCTGCAAAATACATTTTTCCTACAACTTTCCACAATATATGTATGTATGTATGTATGTGTGTGTGTGTGTATATATGTGTATATATATATATATATATATATATATATATATATATATGCGGGTGTGATTTCGGGTTTTGGGTGCGGGTTTCACACTACCCAAACCCGCACCCGAAATAACCATCTGAACCCGGACCCGAACTCAAAGGCTATTCTGGTGGCAAAATATTACCCACTCCCACATCCGTTGGGTTCGTATTTTTTCACCCAAACCCGAACCCGCTGCAAAATACATAAAATACATTTTTCATACAACTTTCCACGACATATATATATATATATATATATATATATATATATATATATATATATGTGTGTGTGTGTGTGTGTGTGTGTGTGTGTGTGTGTGTGCGTGTGTGTGTGATTTCGGGTTTCAGGTGCGGGTTTCACACTACCCAAACCCGCACCCGAAATATGGGGTGGCACCCAAACCCAGTCAACTCGGGCTTTCACCCGTTGACTCGGATTCGGGTGCGGGTGGGCCCTGCGAGTTTGGGTCTGTCTGCTATCCCTACTTGAGAATCCTCCACCACTTTAATCATAAACACTTATTCATTGATCTTAACATTAAAAGCCTCATTAAATACCATGACATTACTTGTTCGAACCATAATGTGTGCCACATCCATATTAGTTTGGATTCTAGTGTTGTCGTCAGAACACATGGGTACAACCAAAGGAGCCATTATGAAGTCAAATAAATATGGATTCCACGCGTGACATGGTATTCCCTAACAAGGACCCAGGTTACTCTTTCCCTGTTCATATTTGAAGCTCTTCATTCCCTAATTTATTTAAACCATTGTTTTAGTCAATCGCTACCCTTCTCCACGAACGCTTTAATTTCTCCTTCCTCACTTTCCTCAAGCAAGCATAGATTTGTGCCTTAAGAAAATACTTGAATTGGAAATAATCCTTTGTGTTATAAATATCATGGATGTTATATGACATTCTTGGATTTTCTACAGTCCCAATATAAGCTTTCTTGAATATGCTAAACTCAACATCTTAATTCTTATATTCTAAATATGCAAATACCAATTTATATTCCCTAGCTCTTTGATTTTTTTTGTTTTGAATTTAACCTATATTGATCATTGTTGTTCTTATGAACATTTGCATATGATCATGGTTCTTTATTCCTTTTGTGTGATGTATCTCCCTTATACTTTGCTTGACCTTGCATGTCTTTGTTCTAGAGGCTCTGCTTCCCACTTTCCTTTATACTTACCCATCTTTGTCTACTATTCTCGTCTCTACCTTCCAATGAACTCCATTATCACGCCTTCTTTGAAATCTTGGCACGTTTACGAATATCATTCTCTATCAAATGAAAATGTTATCCAATTTGGTAGTTAACTTTTTTTCGTTCAAGATCAATGTATCTCCCTTATACTTTGTTAAAGAATTTACAAATTCGTACCTCTCATCCCTAACGTCTCTCACCATTTTATCAATATCATTGTATCTCATAAAATTCTCATTCATTTCCTTCGCTCCATAATCATCTGATTTTGTCGTGAAAAAGAAAGATGTTGTTGGTCTTCTCCCAAAATCATCTTGATCTTCCACATTATTCCATTGTGTAGATCTCACGTTTCTCCTCTTACGCGTCTGAACGTACTCCTACCCTTCACTTCTGTGGTCGTCATTTGGTGGTTAATGAATGCAAATTAATGACTTTTAAGAAGTAGGCATGGCAACGGGGCGGGTCGGGGACGGTTTTTACCTCCCCCAAACCTAAACCTGAATCCCCAAACAATCCCCATTCTCTGCCCCAAACCCAAACGAGGATGAAAAATTAAAACTCAAACCCGTCCCCAACGGGTTCGGGTATCCTCGCCCAACCACCATCCATTTAGCAAAATCAATTTTTTAATAGAAGTGTTCGTTTTTTCGAAAATCAAATTACATTAAATTATGTAGGTTCATTTCAAATATTTTAAATAATAAATACAAATCAAATTATCAAACATTGGCCACATATTTAATATTTTAATTTATCAAAAATAAATAATAATGTAAATAATGAAATAAACGGGACAGGTTTGAGGTGGGTACTAGTGTCTTATCATCTAACCCGTCCCCATATTTTATAATCAAAGAAAACTCAAACCCAATTAAAATAGATTTTCTCCGTCAACTTCAGAATGAGTTTGGACATATATCCTTGAATATGGATTTTATTGTGATACCTAATAAAAAGTTTTAAAAAGTTAAAGACAATTGATTTGAAGAAAGTTGGAGAGAAGTTATAGCTTCTTCTTTTATTGAATTTTTATATGAATGTATATTCGGATCATATCAGCCCTTTAAATAATCTAACGGCTGACAAAATATTAATAAAGCCCGTGCAACCTGACACGTTCACGGTTTGTGTTTTCTCGGACTCGTTTTGCACTCAAGCAGGTTTCTCGAACGTCTTTGTTCTCATGGCTTCTCGTCTTTACTCTTCTTCACTCTCCAATATCCCTCTTTTTCTTTCAATTTCAACCCCTTCACATTCTTCTTCTTCTTCTTCTTCTTCTTCTTGCAATCGCAATTTCAAATTCAAACCTCTTTCCCACCTCAACCAATCTTCTTTACACCACCCAGTTACAAATTCTTCATCTTCATCCAAAACCAAAATTTGGGTCAATCCCAATAGAGCCAAATCTAAACCTTTCCGAACCAAACCCTTTACCTCTAGGTCCCGTTTTCTCCTTCAACTCGCCGCGTCTTTGGACTCGTGTGATCCCACTCAGGAACAAGTCTCTGCAATTCTGAACCGTTTAGGAGACAAAGACATTGCGGAAAAAGATGCCGTGTTCATTCTTGATAAGATGGTGAACCCCAAAGCTGCATTCGTTGTTCTTAGATACCTTAGGGACAAAGTTCAACATGTTAGATATAATGGGGTGGTTCTTTACAATGTGACTCTCAAGGTGTTTAGGAAATGTAACGATTTTGAAGGAGCACTGAAGGTGTTTGATGAAATGCTTCAAAGAGGGGTTAAGCCTGATAATATTACTTTTACTACTATGATTAACTGTGCTAGGATGTCTGCTATTCCGGATAAGGCTGTGGAGTTGTTTGAGAAGATGCCGGGTTTTGGGTGTGAGCCTGATGCTGTCACATGCTCGGCTATGGTGTATGCGTATGCGCAAACTAATCATGTTGATTTCGCTCTACGACTATATGATTTAGCAAAGATAGAGAAATGGCCTATTGATGTGGTGACGTTCTCGGCCTTGATTAGAATGTTTGACTTGTCTGGAAACTATGATGGATGCTTGAATGTACACTTAGAAATGAAGAGTCTCGGTGTGAAGCCTAATGTGAAAACGTATAACAGTTTGTTGGTTGCCATGTTGAGAGGTAAGAGGCATTGGCAAGCCAAGATTATATATCAAGAGATGATAAGTAATGGAGTTTTGCCGGATTATACGACTTATTCAACTCTTTTGCGAGTCTATACTATTGCACAATATGGTCAAGACGCTCTTCGTGTTTATAAAGAGATGAAAGGGAAAGGAATGAATTTGACTATAGATCTCTATAATGTGCTTTTAGCTATGTGTGCTAAAGTTGGCGCTAATGATGAAGCTCTAGAGGTTTTTAAAGACATGAAAAGTTCTGGGACTTGCCATCCCGACGTTTGGACTTTTTCAGCCTTGAGTAATGTATATTCCAACAGTGGGAAAGTTTCCGAGGTGGAAGGGGTGTTGGATGAAATGATCAAATCTGGCTTTGAACCTAATATTTTTGTTATGGTATCACTTGCCAAGTGCTATGGAAAAGCTAAGCAAATTGACAATATTGTGAATGTATTTGATCGATTCTTGAATCTGGGAATCATTCCAGATGATCGCTTCTGCGGTTGTCTGCTGAATGTTATGACACAAACACCGAAGGAAGAGTTTGGTAAACTAATAAATTGTGTTGAGAAGGTTAACACAAAACTTGGGTATGTGGTAAGATACTTGGTGGAAGGGCAAGATAGTGATGAGAATTTCAGCAAGGATGCATCAGAACTTTTAAATTCAATTGACGCTGAAGCAAAGAAGCCTATATGTAATTGTCTGATTGATCTTTGTGTCCATCTGAATCTGCCCGACAGAGCGCACATCCTTCTTAGCATAGGGTTGATACATGGAATATATAGGAGTATGCAATCAAGATCTCAAACAAAGTGGTCTTTGCACCTGAAGAACCTCTCGATTGGAGCTGCTATGACTGCATTTCATGCTTGGATAAATGACTTATCTAAGGCGTTGGAATCGGGTGAGAAGTTTCCACCACTACTTGGAATTAATACAGGGCGAGGAAAACTCAAGAATTCAAGCAAGGGTATAGCTAGCATACTTGAATCGCATTTGAAGGAACTCAATGCTCCGTTCTGTGAAGATCCAAATGAAGCTGGCTGGTTTTTGGTTACAGAGGAAGCAGCCAAATCATGGCTGGAGTCCAGGGGATCAACCCAATCCATCGCTGCTTTGGATTCTATGGTTTTAAATGCTCCATCAATGGCTCTTCCACATTGAAAATATTTTAAGGAATGATGTGCTGTGTTACTTTCATTCATTTTCATACTCCAAATTTTAATGTCGGGTTCTGACTCCAATTCTACTCCAGCTCCTGAAGGTCATAAGTTATCTTGGCATTTTGGTAGGAAAAAGAATAAGGATAATAGGATGGGAAAGACAGAGGAAGTTGCAATTTTCTGATGCATATTCAAAATCTGAGGAAGTTTCAATTTTCTGAAATTTGAAAAGCAGCCCATATGTAGATATCTCACCGATTCTGAATCTTTGAAAAGTCCTCTTCCTTCCTCTGATGGAGCATATATTTATGTAATTTTTTATTCATTTATTTTTCTGCCTTGTCTTACAAATACTTAAGTCTTTGATAGTTATAGTTTCTTGCAACAGAATTGAATGCATTTGGTAGTAATTGTAAGTTTTCATGGTTGAAGGAGCAACAGGTGTTGTATCAAAATGTTTTCCAAAGTTATGGATCCAATATGAGTTTTTTTTTTGTGAGGCAATATTAATTGGAAGAATGCAATTAAGAAGAGTTCACGGTGAAAGATAAATACTGAACTTTTGTCATATTCTTTCCTTTTCCTTCTTTGTATCTAAACTTCTTTTCATCCCAAAAGTTCACTAAAACCAAATTGCCTAACTTCTTGTTGTATCTAGAACAAATGTTAAAGCTTGGGTGATAGACTATGTAGTCCCGACACCTCTGAAAAAAGCATGTCCGTGTCCGTTTCCGTGTCGGACATTTGTACCAACACTTGTGATAACATTTAATTTATTCATTTTTTTCAAATTATTACATGTGTCGCCGTGTTAGTGTCGGGGTCGTATTTAGGGTGTACGTGTTTCTTAGGTGATAGCATTTTTTTCACTGTTACTACTGATCAAAAGAAATGACAGACATAAATAACAGCAAGCTTGTTAGAAATGTGGGGTTGAAAAACTCATATGAATTGTTGTTGGAAATTAAAATATATTAATTTTCTTTTTACAAGTAGCTAAGATTTATTGTCCTGTGTATCTTAGGAAAATGTGTTAGCTTAACTTTTTTTTAATTCTATTTTTAAATTGCACGTGATATTTATTACCATTAACTACCATTTTTATAAAATAAATTAAATCTAATGTTTAATGCTAATTCTAAGCAATTCAACAACGTATTCTTTGTGTTTTTTACATATGAGATTCTTCATTGTGAAGTATGTGAATTGCAAAACATAAAGGAGTGCCTTTTCCTTTGAATTATAAAAGATGCATAATTCGGTTTCATTTAATCCATACTGATATTTGATGTCCGTCCACTATTCCAAGTGTGTAACAATTTTTTTCAATCAATTTGGTGCAAATATTAAAAGAATTATATCCGATAATTGAAAGGAGTTCCTGAATCATATCATTACTCCTTGTGAAAAAGAAGAAAAAAAAAGACTCAACCAAAAATGAACTTTGACCCTTGAATCATTAGAGGGGAAGTTGTACTTACAAATTCCAAATACGACACATCAAAGACAACCAAAAATGAACTTTGACCCTTCAATCTTCCATTCCCCCATCTTCTTCCCAAACACACACAGAGCGTAAATGGTTCATGCTTACACTCTCTGTTCTTCCCCTTCTTCCACCTTCTCTCATTTCACAACTTGCATTTCATCCCCTAATTCTTTCGCCAACCCTAAATTCCCCAACGTCAATCACAAATCCCGCAAATTCAAAATCTTTTTCTCTTTCCAACCACCCAATTCTATTGAAGATGCAAATTCCTCAACTTTATCCAAATCTAAAATCTGGGTCAATCCCAAAATCCTCAGTTCCAGACGAGTTTGGAGGAAAACCCAACACGCCATCTCATCTCTCGCCAAATTGGACAAATCTTTTGACCCATCTGATCCTATTGAGCAGCAAGTTTCTGAAATTCTCAAGGGTTTGGGAAACAATGTTGCAGAACATGATGCAGAGCATGTTCTCCATAACATAGCAAACCCTGAAATTGCGATTCTTGCTCTTGAATACTTCAAGAAGAAGATTGAACCGGAGAGACATGTTGTTCTTTACAATGTGTTGCTTAAGCTTTTTAGGGAAATTAAGGATTTTAAGAAAGCAGAGAAGGTGTTTGAGGAAATGCTCCAGAGAGGAGTCACGCCTAATGTTGTTACGTTTTCGACTTTGATTATATGTGCTTCTGTTTGTTCTTTGCCGCATAATTCTGTGGAGTTGTTTGAGCAGATGCCTTCTTTCGGGTGTGAACCAGATGACAATGTGTCGTCGTCTATGATTTATGCTTATGCTCATATAGGTAATGTTGATATGGCTTTGAAATTATATGATGATGCGAAAAATAAGAAATGGCCTGTTAGGGCAGTGGCTTTCTCTGCTTTGATTAAGATGTATGGTGTGTTGGGAAACTATGATGAGTGTTTGAATGTTTATAATGATATGACGGCTCTTGGTGTTAGGCCGAACATGAAAGTGTATAATAATTTGTTGTTTGCAATGGGGAGAGCTAAGAGGGCAAGGGAAGCCAAGGGTGTATACCAACAGATGAAAGAGAATGGATTTTTGCCAAATTGGTTTACCTATGCTGCTCTCTTGGAAGCTTATTCTCGAGGACGGTATAGTAAAGATGCGTTGAGTGTGTATAAGGAAATGAAGGAAAAGGGGATGAATATGAAAAAATCTCTTTACAGCATGCTTCTTGACATGTGTGCTACACTTGGCTGTGTAGATGAAGCCGTAGGAATATTTGAAGATATGAAGCGTTCCGAGACTTGTGAGCCAGACCTTGTTGAATACTCATCCTTGATTAGGATGTATTCACGCATTGGGAAAGTTTTGGAGGCGGAAGCCATGTTGAATGAAATGATGATCCATGGATTGGAGCCTAATATTTTGATTGTCACAAGTTTTGTTCAATGCTACGGAAAGGCCAAACGAACCAATGATATTGTGAATATATTTAATCAAATCTGGGAAACTGGCATCACTCCTGACGACCGTTTGTGGGGTTGTCTTTTGAATGCGATGACTGAACTACCAAAAGAAGACCTCGGTAAGATAACAAATTGCATTCAGAAAGCTAACCCAAAGCTTGGTTATATTGTGACATATTTGACAGAAGAGGGCGAGGATGATAGATATTTTATAAGGGAAACATCAGAACTTTTAGTTTCAGCTGATGATGATGATGATGTACAGAAGTCTATGTGCAACAGTCTACTTGATCTTTGTGTAAACCTTGGTGTGCAAGACAGAGCTCGCGACCTTCTTGACTTGGGATTGACGCTTAAGATATATAGCGATATACAATCGAGATCTGAAACTCTGTGGTATTTGAACCTAAAAAAATTCTCAGTTGGAGCTGCTATGACAGCATTTCATGTTTGGATAGACGACTTGTCTAAGGCTTTTGAATCGGGCGAGGAGCTTCCACAAATACTTGGAATTTGTACTGTCCCTCGGAGACATAGGCAATGGGAGAAAGACATGGCTATTATATTTGAATCATATCTGAAGGAACTTAGTGCCCCTTTCCACAAGGATACTAAAATGGATGGCTGGTTTTTTACTACAAGCCAAGATGCCAAGTCATGGCTGCAGTCTAGAGGGAGGTTCAACTTAAACCGTTGCTGATTTGAACAACACTGTTTTAGTTATTCCAACAGAGGATCTTTCCGGTTGACAGAGTTGTTATAGGTTTGCCATTTTCCACAAAGTTTTAATCTATTTCTTTACCTCTGGATTTTGGCAATAGATTCAATAGATAATATTTGTTTTATTTTGGATTTCTGGAATCGTGAATGATACTATTGTGACATCCTCTATTGTGATAGGCAAATAAGTGTTGTAAAGGGAGATCAGGAAGTGGCCAGAAGGTGCTACCAAGACAATCTTGAATAAAAAAGGTGGCGATGATCACTTGCCCAACACTGAAGTCTAATCCTCACGACGTGAATTTTGTGGATTTGAACCTGATAGCGGAGTATTTAGAAGCAGGGCCGGCTCTGAGCCAGAGCAAGCAGGCCCACAGCCCAGGGTCTCAAAAACTTTGGGGCCTCAAATTATTGATGGGCTGTTTTAAAAATATAAAACATGTTAAGGTGATATATTTGTTGTTCAGAGTATTGACCGTTTGTTTAATGTGGCCGTGTGGAAAGGAAACTGCTGATGTACCTGGAAGCGGGGAGTTCAGATCCTGCTACCACCTTTATCCAATTAATTGTCGCTTTTTTTGAAAAAAGCAGCCACATCAAATTATCATTTCATTCAAAAAATTATTGAAATAAATGTGTTCTATCTTATCCATAATTCCACACCTCTTAACATAGTATTTATAATATTTTATATTTTTATTACTATTTCAAATTTATTTATGCTATTATATAATATATAGTAAAATTTTAAGTATTCTTTTTAAAGATATACTAAAAAAAACATATATTAATATATGTTTTGTATTAAATATATTTGTAAATGTAAGTGAGTATTATGGTCTATTTTGTATAAGTGCAATCCAAACTTTAGTTTAATATATTAAAATTTCAAGAATCTCTTAAAATAAAAATTTAAAAACGTTTATATTTTTCTATCCGTGTGAACAAACACATATGATTGATCTAATAGCTCTCAGACATGACAAAAACTCGATAAATACATGAATTCTACACGAAAAAATTATGAAAAATAATGGTATAAAACGACTCTGATTTTAACTAATTGTTTAGATTTTTGTTAGGGTCCATTTTTATTATTTGTCTCGAACCTTTAAAAAGTTAGGACTGACACTATTTACAAGTTAGGTTGGTCTCTACTAAAGACCTTTTTGTTAGGTGTGGTTTCAAGAGAAATGGAACAAGGCAGCCTGGAATTTAGGCACCAACATTTAGGCACCAAACTATTTCTCAACTAGGAATGATCCTACAAGATGCTTGGGAAGATGTCATGTGGCATTGAACTCATTTGTAAGACCGTCCATAGGTTTTGGAATTCATTGAGTCTGAGGCACGATTGTAGATAACATTTACTTTTTAAGATAATAAGGTGATATGTAAAATCGCCATGACTTCATTTCTTGTACTTATGTTTGTAACCTCAATAAATTAGTAGGGTGTCACTCTTTTACAGAGGTTCTTAATGAGATTAGAGATGGCAATGGATACACATGGACACGAGAATTAGTCTTTCACTATCCTCTCTGTTGGATAAATATGATACTTGTGTCTGTTTCATACCTGTGAAAGTATCCAACATAATTCGTGGATTTTGAGATGCCTGTGGATATTTTGAGATATTCATTAGTACTATTATTTAAATAAACTTTTTTTTTTGAAAAAAAATATAATTAAGAATTTAATTGAATTACACTTACAATAGTTAATCAGAACTGTTGATAAGTTAGAAATGTTTGATTTTTATTTTAATGTTTTAAAAATAATACAATCGAATAATCATGATGTAGGGATGGTGTAAAATCTTATACACCGAAAATGCATAGCAATTAAACTCTTAACTAAAATTTCTTTATTCTCTTCTTAAAACTATATAAAAATAGTTTCAATTTACATAAAATAATAATAATAAAATAAATCACATTTATTTTGTTTTTTCTTTTACCACATAATTATATTAGACTCAACAAAATAACAATAATAATAATAATAATAATAATAGTTTCATATTTAAAATAATAATAATGATAATAATAATAATAATAATAATAATAATATTAATAATAATAATAATAGTTTTACATTCAAAAATATTTAAATAATTTTGACAATTATTAAGAAAAACGAATACCCACGTGTACAAATACCATCAAATTCGTATAGATACCCATGAAGTAATAGGTAATTAAATATCTATTAATTCGTGGATATCTAATAAGCCATCAAATTTGTGTCCGTTACGGGTTTTACCTGCAGATACTCACATATACAGATTTTTTTGCCACCTCTAAACAAGACCCTTATTTGCTAAGCATGTCCTCTTTTACAATTCGAGTGATGGCTACATATGAATACTACCGCAATACCACCGCGCCTCTTGAGTATCGTTCTGCCCTGTGGGATATCATCTAGGATATTATTGCGTCCTCTAAGATATCATCGCGTCTCTAAGGTATCATTGCACCGTTTAGGATAACGCCTTTAGTGGCACCTTAACTTCTTACTAGAAGTCATTGGCCCAAAAGCTCGTTAAAGTTAAATCTTACATTATCACAACATATACCAACAACGATCGATTCTCAGGCACAAGGGAGACATTATCCTCTCCCATAGTGGGTTTGGTCTCACCTAAAAAAGACATCACCTCTTTTTTAGAGGGGCTAATCCGAAGTAGGCGTGATTTCCTACCTTGAAAATGGGGGAACCTCCTCCACAACGACATAATCTTCTTCGGCTTCTTATACAAGTTTTCCATCTTGTACAACCTTGAACAGCCCGAGCTCGCTCAGATCGTGATCGAGATGCAGGAAAAGAACCTAAGCCTTCGCCTTTTGAAAGACCTTATCAAAAGAGTAGAGAAACTTTATACGAGACTCATCAAAGTCGGCTTGTAGCATGCCCTTGGTGATAATATCAACAATGACCATCTTCCTCAAGGCATTTGTCTTATTCCTTGCCCCATCCAACTCATTGTAGCTGCATATCCTTAGGGGGAGTTGTTGTTGCACATCCTCATATTATGTAGGGGAGAAATCCCAATACATTACATTTTGATTGATTGTTATATCACTTTCGTATTTTATCTTTTTTGAGTCTCCCTCATAGATTGACGTTTACCTTGAATTTTAGTAAACAACCGATAATCTTTCAAATAATAATAATTTGGTTGCTTGCTGGATCGACTAGATTGATCCTAGAACATATGTGTCTAAGTTTATGGAATTTGGTGTAGTCTATGTTCAAAAAGATGAAGATTTCGACATGTAAAGAAATGGTTTGTAAAGTAAAAAAGGAATGTAAAAGGAGTTCGACAAAAATGATAAAATGCTGGAAAGTAACTTAATTTAAATAACTTTACATTGAATAAAAGAAAATGGTGTTTCATACGCACATTTCACTCAGTGAATCTTTTCTTAACACGCTAGATACTTTGAGTTATATGAGTTTGTACACAACTGAACATAGAAAATTCTAACGTTAGAACCCCTATTTATACTAAATCGAAATAACTGTTTCAAACGGTCATTTTTTCCTAAATTGACACGTTTCCAACTGCACACACCTTGTCTTTAAATTGCTTCCACGTGTCTTTCGTTAATGGATAAGGCCAAAAATAATTATTTAGCCTGATTTTCAATTCTATTTCTTCTAGTCGAAATCTCCCTTAGTTCACTTGATATTTCACAAAGTCCCTCAACATGACTGTACCTATATGAACTTCGATCAGTTTTTTGCAGGCCTATATGTCAAAATGAATTTCCAACATATATCTTGTTGAACTAAATATCAAAAGATTAAATAAGTCAGTCTAAATTTATTCCAATCTCTTTAATTATTGCTCAGCATAAACCACGTCGAAAAATCCAACTAACAGATTGTCCCCCAAAAATATCATTTTCGACCCATTAGAGAAAGATAAATTTTTTTTGAATGTTTTCGACGCAGAGGCATTGTACTGACGTCACAAGTAATTATAGCCACATTTCTTCAAACGTCACATCGAGACGTGCGAGGTTCAGGAGTGTAATCATGATCTCCTATTTCCAAGGAAAAACGTTGGTCACTCAAACAACAACCGTTCGATCACCCTCTAAACGCTTTACACGTGTCCCACACTTTTATCCCAAATGTCAATTTTTTAACACCGAACGGTTTTTTTTATTTCACTATAAAAACCCGTTTCCTTTCACTTCTTCTTTTTTCCTCTTCCAACTCTCTATTACATTTCATATTGTTCTGCAATTTCTCCCCAAAAACCAATTATCTTCTTCAACAACTCTTTGCTTTTTCAACAATGGTGGCCTCCAAATCCAAGAATACCAAGCATGCTAAGAGTTCAAAGGCCATGTTACCTCTTACTAACAAGATTATTGGCCCTCTTCTTAATAGGAATCAAGAGTATGTATTTGAACCTTCGTTTCTAGAAGAAAAAGCTTGTATTTACCATTCACAGGTAACTATCCATTTCCTCATTTATGGAGAAAATCACGCGTTGACGGGTCCTTTGCCTGACCCTAAGGAAAATGCTAAAAAACCCAAAGAGTTTTTTCCTGCTTATCATCGAATTAAACCGTTAGTTTGCTTAATAAAGTCAACGACTACTGTTGATGAACCTAGCGCCAAATTAATGAATCAAACCAAAGCGTCTATAGCTAAACCTGTCGATGAGACAAAAGAAACTAAATGGTCTAAAGACAACTCTATTGTCGAAAACGACATCGAACACCGGACGCTTTGATGATCTCAACTGACACCGAACGCACTCTGCAAGACTCCTTTACTGGATACATTATGATGTTCGCCAAACGCCATAATTTCTCTTCATTTATGGACCTTTTTGCAAATCGAAATCATGGTCCTAAATGGTTTACCAAAGAATTTCCTCCTTCTGAAATCGACCAAGAGGATGAATCCCTTGCGAAACGGGAAGCCTTTCTTGTTCCAAAGCTGCTCTCAACCCGACTTGGGATCTCCAAGGTGTTAGCTAAAAAATCCATGCTAATATAAATTCGATAGAGCGAGAAGGGTTGAAAAGATGTTTAGAAGAATCAAGTGGAATTGGCAAAGTTTTTGACTGGAAAAGTGGTGAAGAGGACTTCGACATAAAGTTAGATATAAAGGTGTTTATTTCATTAAGACGATGTCGGGACTTAATATATTTTGAAAGAATTATGCTATTTCGACAGAGAAGTTTTGAAACAAGGCTGAGTAACTATTTTTCAGCCTTATCCATTCTTAGAAGACGCATGGAAGCCAGATGTTGGGCGAAACACATGCAAGCAAGAACGTGTCACTCCCTGGAAGAAAGACCGTTAGTTACAGTTCTTTTTATACTAGTATAAATAGGAGTTTTTAGATTAGGATTTGGTGTGTGTTGAAATTACAATAACAATACTCAAAACACTCAAAGTATCTGAGCAAAGTGAGAAACGAGTAACAGAGTGCTATGTATGTATTCAAACACCAGTTTTCATTTATGCAATGTATTTTTCCATTAGTTTTATCTGTAGCCTTTATTTTCTATTAGAAACTTTAATTTTCCTAGAATTTACATTCAAGCCCATAGTTATCATAGGAATTTCGACCACGTTGAAATTATTATTGTTTACACAGAAAATAACACAACAATCAAACAAACTTCTATCACATGTGTCCTAGAATCAATATAGTCGATCCCGCAAGTAACATATTTGGAATACTTGCGCTTGTTTACCAAATTTCACAGTAAGCAAATTGGCACACCTGGTGGGACAAGTGCTAAGAAGTATACATTCTTTTAGAAATTTTTGCATGTTATTCACAGGTAAACCAATTGGATAATGCTTTTTGGATTTGTGTAAATCACTGATTAAGGCAAGATTTAGAAGCAATAAGACCTGTAATCAAGGGATCTTGCAGATTTGTAATGGTTTGCTACTTGGTTGGGCATGACAATGAACCTCAAGAACAACTTCATGGTTCCATCTTCCTAAATTCGATTCTCTTAGCTTAAGTATGATCAATTCATGCTCTTAGACTTTTTGTAAAGACGAGATCATATACTTCAACTTTCATGTTGGTTGCTTGAAGAAATTCAACTTGGATCCTCATGAAAATTGGTCAAAAAATGGAAAAAAATGTTTTAACACTTAGAAAAATTTCAAAGTGTTGGAAGATTTTGACAACTTTGAAACTCCATTTTGATCAATTCATATCTTCCAATCTTTATGATATTTTTTACCAAAACTTTTGATAATATTGAAGTATGAAGCATCATATTTGAGTAGAGACCTCGGGCATGAAAAATAGTGAGTTGAGGAAAAAGTTATGAGCTTGCAAAGTAGGTCACTTGAACATGAGATTTTGGTACTTAAAATTTTTCTCTAAAATCCTAATTTCATCTTTTGAAATTTTTTGTTGATTTTCTTGATTAAACTTGATCAAATGGTTTCATTAACCATATTTTCATGATCTTTGACCTTAACAGTTCATGGTTGACCAAAATTCCCAAAATTCAAAGTTAATTTTTAACAATTGACTTTTTACCTGATGAATTGCAATCTTTTCAATATTAATAAATCAAGATGTTCTAGCCAATCAAATCATATGAGTAGGCTATGATGAAGTACTTGAGGGCCTCGAATCATGTTTTAAGTCAAAAGATCATGCCTTGACCAAAAAGTCAAACTTTCAATGAATTAGGTAAAAACCCTAATTTGTGCACCAAATGAATTTGAAAGTTGATGGTCTTGAATTGAGGCACACTTGAACTTGAGTATTGAGGAGGGAAATCACTTGATCATATGAGAATCTTGAGTCATTTTGAGAGTCACAAAAACCCTGGTTGCTTGAACTCCTTGTTCCAACACACCTACCTTATGAAAGAGGCAAACAAACAAACACATATCTCTTATATCTTGAGGTTTGTGATGATGTATAAATGATCTTTATATGAAATGAATGATGATGATGATTAAATCTCTTTTAGATTCAATGTAAATGAAGTGAGATCTTAGGGTCAAAAATTGGGGTATGACAACAACAAGACTCATGCTACAAGCAAGACGATTTGCTTCAGATAAGTATTGATCAGGAATTAACGGAGCAACACAATAATTATGAAAACAGTGTGCTCAAAGCACCGGTTTAACCTACTGCATCCACACTAGATAGTTCTTATCATTTAGTTTTTCTATAAATTTGTAGTTGAAAGTAGCGAAAGGAATACTCGAGGTTGTAGATGAGAGTATCTATGTTGACAAACTCTCCATTAGAGAAACACGACCAGATTGTAGCAGAAGACGAAAAAAATATTAAAAAATTAAATCTTCATATTTTTAATTCCAAAGATAGCCTAAGAACCGTTTATGAATCCTTGAAATAAACACCCAATTCTTTATTTTTCTAAACAAGGAATCATTTCATGGTTTACTCAAACAAGTTTTACCACTAACTACATTTGTCTAGGAATGGCAACGGGGCGGGTCGGGGACGGTTATTACCTCTTCCAAACCCAAATTCGAATCCCAAAACAATCCCCATTCCCCGCCCCAAACTCAAACGGGAATGGAGAATCAAAATCCAAACCCGACCCAAACGGGTTCGGGTATCCCCGCCCCCGCCATCATCCATATAGTAAAATCAATTTTTTTAATAAAAATATTTTTTTTCTAAAATTAAATTACTTTATAAATAATAAAATGAAACAATTTAAAAAAAATCATATATACATTTCAAATGTTTTAAATAATAAATTTAAATCAAAATATCAAAACTTTAGCTATGTATTTATTATGGGCTTGGATCCTCTCCTTCTATCTTTTCTCTCCACTTCTCTCCTTCACTAATTTGTCTCTATCTCTCTCTCTTATATTTCATCTCTCCTCTTTAATTTACAATTTTTCATTAATCTTCTCTTTTATTTTACACTTGCTTGAGTGATGGAGGTTGAAGGAGAGAAGGAGAGGATCCAAACTAATTTATTTATTCTAAATTATCAAAAATATATAATAATATATAGAATGAAATAAATGGGGCGGGTTCGGGGACGGGTTCGGGATGGGTACTAGTGTCTCAATTACCCGACCCCATATTTTGTAATCGGGGAAAACCCAAACCCGAACTCAAATTCAGTCAAAGCGGGTTTTCCGTCAACTTCGGGGCGGGTTCGGGTGGGTACCCGCTGATATGGGCTTTGTTGCCATCCCTACATTTGTCTCTGAAACAAGTTTACGCAAAGTCCAAAAATGTTATCCAAATTTGACATCTGTAAGACTCAAACTAAAATGAACTTTGACCCTTCAATCTTCCATTCCACCATCTTCTTCTCTTCTTCCCAAACACACACTGAGCGTAAATGGTTCATGCTTACCCTCTCTGTTCTTCCCCTTCGTCCACCTTCTCTGATTTCACAACTCGCATTTCATCCCCTAATTCTTTCGCCAACCCCAAATTCCCCAACTTCAATAAAAAATCCCGCAAATTCAAAATCTTTCTCTCTTTCCAACCACCTAATTCTCTTGAAGATGCAAATCACAATGACCCACATGCAAATTCCTCAACTTTATCCAAATCTAAAATCTGGGTCAATCCCAAAATCCTCAGTTCCGGACGGGTTTGGAGCAAAACCCAACACGCCATCTCTTCTCTCGCCAAATTGGACAAATCTTTTGACCCATCTGATCCTATTGAGCAGCAAGTTTCTGAAATTCTCAAGTGTTTGGGAAACAATGCTGCAGAACGTGATGCAGAGCATGTTCTCCATAACATAGCAAACCCTGAAATTGCGATTCTTGCTCTTGAATACTTCAAGAAGAAGCTTGAACCGGAGAGACATGTTGTTCTTTACAATGTGTTGCTTAAGCTTTTTAGGGAAATTAAGGATTTTGAGAAAGCAGAGAAGGTGTTTGAGGAAATGCTCCAGAGAGGAGTCAAGCCTAATGTTGTTACGTTTTCGACTTTGATTAGATGTGCTTCTCTTTGTTCTTTGCCGCATAAATCTGTGGAGTTGTTTGAGAGGATGCCTTCTTTCCGGTGTGAACCGGATCACAATGTGTCATCGTCTATGATTTATGTTTATGCTCGTATGGGTAATGTTGATATGGCTTTGAAATTATATGATGATGCGAAAAATGAGAAATGGCCTGTTAGGACAGTGGCTTTCTCTGCTTTGATTAAGATGCATGGTGTGTTGGGAAACTATGATGAGTGTTTGAGTGTTTATAAAGATTTGAAGGCTCTTGGTGTTAGGCCGCACCTGACATTGTATAATGCTTTGCTGTATGCAATGGCGAAAGCTAAGAGGCCAAGGGATGCTCAGGGTTTATACGAAGAGATGAAAATGAATGGAATTTTGCCAAATTGGGCAACCTATTCTGCTCTCTTGGAAGCTTATTCGAGAGGACGGTTAAGTAAAGAAGCGTTGCGTGTGTATAAAGAAATGAAGGAAAAGGAGATGAAAATGAATAAATTTCTTTACGGCATGCTTATTGACATGTGTGCTGATGTTGGCTGTGTAGATGAAGCTGAAGAAATATTTGAAGATATGAAGCGTTCCGAGACTTGTGAGCCAAACCTTATTGTATACTCATCCTTGATTAACATGTATTCATGCATTGGGAAAGTTTTGGAGGCGGAAGCCATGTTGAATGAAATGATAAGCCACGGGTTCGAGCTTAATATTTTTGTTCTCACAATGTTTGTTCATTGCTACGGAAAGGCCAGACGAACCGATGATGTTGTGAATATATTTAATAAAATATGGGAGACTGGCATCACTCCCGACGACCGTTTTTGGGATTGTCTTTTGAATGTGATGATCGAACTACCAAAAGAAGAGCTCGGTAAGATAACAAATTGCATTGAGAAAACTAACCCAAAACTTGGTTATATTGTGACATATTTGACGGAAGGGGGCGAGGAAGATGGATATTTTATAAAGGAAACATCAGAACTTTTAAGTTCAGCTAAAGATGATGTAAAGAAGTCCTTGTGCAACAATCTACTTGATCTTTGTGTCAACCTTGGTGTGCAAGACAGAGCTCGCGACATTCTTGACTTGGGATTGACGCTTAAGATTTATAGCGATATACAATCGAGATCTGAAACTCAGTGGTGTTTGAACCTAAAAAAACTCTCAGTTGGAGCTGCTATGACAGCATTTCATGTTTGGATAGACGACTTGTCTAAGGCTTTTGAATCAGGCGAGGAGCTTCCACAAATACTTGGAATTTGTACGGTCCCTTGGAGACACAGGCGATCGGAGAAAGACTTGGCTAGTGTATTTGAATCATATCTGAAAGAACATAGTGCTCCTTTCCACAAGGCTACTAATATGGATGGCTGGTTTCTTACTACAAGCCAAGATGCCAAATCATGGCTGCAGTCTAGAGGTTCAATTGATAGAGTTGTTATAGGTTAGCCATTTTCCACAAAGTTTCTATCCATTTTTCTTTACCTCTGGATTTTGGCATTAGATTCAATAGATAATATTTGTATTATTTTGGATTTCTGGAATTGTGAATGATACTATTATATTCTATGTAACAATCTAATATTCAATTAACTTAAAGAGTTGTTGATCTCATTAGGAATAACTAGAGTAAACTACAGAAACATTTTTGTAACTGACAATAAACTCCATAATATATTTCAACAACTTGTTTAAAATAACAAAATATCGGCCAGGAATAAACTCTGTTGGTTAAGCACACCTTTACCTCGAACGAAACTTGTTGATTTGATTGGTCACACAATATTTTTGAAGACAGAAATAATATTAGAAGGTGGATTGTGGATGATATTTGATCGTTATCTTGCATTGCCCAACTGGATTCCTTACTTTGACACAGAAAATTGCATCATTGATAATACTCGTATGGATTCATATCACTAACATATGAATGAAATGTTATGATAATAGTACTCATTGCTTTTCTTAACTATGGAGGCTTCCTGTGAAAATTATGACAGGGTTTCTGTTGAGTTGAACCTAAAAAAAAGGCCAGTTGTTAGCCGCATGAAAAAGGTTTGACTTTATTTTACTAGTTTCTTGGATAGTTGTTCCAACTTTACCTACAACCAATTATTTGGCCTCATGAAAACTCTGAAAATTAAAGACCATAAAAATAGTCAAAAGTGTTATTGATGAAATATATTTGAAATGGTTTGATAGTGATATGATGAAGGAGGGAAAATGCAAAGCCATAGAAGCTTCTGCTAAGTGTTGTTCAAAGAGAAGGTTGAGATGGATGCTATAAACATATTACAAAGTGATTAGTATAAATTAAACATATAATAAAGATATAGAGATTAATAGAGGAAATGTATTGTAAGCAAATTATTTAGTTTTAGTGCATGTTCGAATTGGTGGGGGACAAAATTGATTTGAAAAGAACTGTGTTTTTGGTAGAATTGATTTTAATAAAATTGAATTTAATAGAATTAATTTATATTTGAATACAATAATATAAAAGTGACTGTTATCCATTGATGTTGTTTGAATAGTTTTTTTTTTTTTTTTTTATCAAAATTGACTTTGAATGTATACTTACCAAAGATGATAATAAATTTTAATACATATACAAAAAAAGAAGTAATTGATGAAAAATAAAGAGAGTAAAAAAGAAAAATTAGAAGAAGTGCTTTTGGGACTTGTAAAAGTCAATACAAACACGCACTTAGGGTGTGTTTGGATTGACGGTGGACAGAATTAATTCTAGCAGAATTGAGTTTGGTAGAATTAATTTTATCAAAATTGAGTTTAGCATAATGTTTAGATATATTTATCTAAAAATTAGTTGAACAATAAATTTTAGTGTTAAAATCATCCAGAATCAATTATGGAGGCAGAAGCTACAAATTATGAAGAATATTTGATATTTTTTTAAAACTAATTTTATATAGAATTATATAAAAGTGTTTATCATTTCTATATTTTTAGTTTTTAGAATACTATAACAACATAAAAGATATTTAAAAAATTAATGTAAGCCCCCTCCCCCTCCCAAGAAAATTCTCCAAAACCTTTTTTCAATATAAATTTTGAGTTCCCCCAAATTAGAGGGTTTTTGGTGTTATGAATAAAAACAAGACCTAAAGAATCCTTCAATTCTTTCCATTCAATCCTTCTTTTTTTTCAAAGTCTTTCCCTCCAAACTCTCAAACATAGTCTAACGAACCATAATTCATTATACAAATATAAAGGGAACTATAGTTGCTCTATAGTCGTAGAGGTAGGCGTCATTGACCGGACTACGTTAACAAAGATCAATCTTGTTCATTGTCTTTTATTTTCATTTCTTAAGTCTTATATACTGGTTGCTTTTCTAATAATTAGTATCAGATTACGATTAACTTTGGTGTAAAATTTGATTTAACAAGGTTCTATGGAATATGTAATTTTAGATTATAGCAAATGAAGGTTAAGAATTTGTTGGCTAGACAAAGTTTACAGAGGTGTTGTGTGAGATGAAACTAGACGACAAAGAATATCATGATTGGGCAAAGGAGAATGAGAAAGCCCTGAGATTATTTCGCTTATGTGTTTTTGGAAAACGTGATGTATCATATCCTTGACCTAATGACGCCGAGTGAGATTTGTTAAAAATTTGAGATTTAGTAAATGTATGTCAAAGATGCTGACGAACAAATTGTTTGCGAAGTAATGACTATATAGTTTGAAGACGGGTGAATGATATGGTTTACAACAACATGTCAATGTCTTCCACAATTTAATCATTGATCTGGTGAGAGTTCCAGTGAAGATTGCGAACGAAGATAAGAAAATTATCTTGTTGGGTTCATTACCAGGTTCTTATGACCACTTGGTGAGAACCCTTACCTACAAGAAATATACTATTAGTCTTGATGTGATTATTATTACACTTTTGTTTCATTCTTAAAAGATATAAAGTATAGAGGAAAGAACTCGAGGTGATAGTCTTTATGGAAAAAAGGGCCAAGACCGTGGGAGGAACAAGAGTAATGGAAGTTATGGAAAGACTTTATTTTATTAGGTACTTTACATGCAAATGGTTTCTCCTACAAGTTTGATGGAGAGAGGAAAACTATGTAAGACTGCATGTAACATTACAAATTGTTGGGGAATACTGTTGTAAGTAATATTGCATCAGTTGAGTTTGATAATGATGCAATCAACTCTGACATATGTGTCTGAGTCATCTCAATGAGCATGAGAAGATGGAATTTCATAAGAGAAATCTATCCAAAGGTGTTCATTGTTGCAATATGGATTTGTGCAAGTATAGTATACTTGAAAAACAGTGTAATTTCGGTTCAAGAACGTAAAGCACAAAACATAGGAAATTTTAGATTACGTGCATTCATATATGTGTGGGGGGCTACCAAAGAGATTTTAGGTATTTTTTAATTTCATAAAATATTTTTCTTGCAAGGTTTGACTTTATTTCTTGAAGTAGAAATCTGAAGTAGTTACCAAATCCAAGTTATGGAAGATAGAGATAGAGAATCAAAGAGACCAAAAAATCAAGTGTCTGCGATCAGATAATGAAACAAATTACACTAATTCAAATTTCAAGATGTTTTATGAAGAACACGATATTCAAAAGACATTTCTTAGTTTATAAGACATGACAATAAATGTTATGATAGAGAATAAATAGTTCTCTAACTGAAAGGGCAAGATGTCTCTTGTTGAGTGCTTTACTATCAAAAGGTTTATGGGTAGAAGAAGTTAATACGGTGTGCTCAAATTGCAACAACATATTATAAATTTGTCGGGTTATTCATAGATTGGCTCAACTGTTGGAGAACATAGGTAATGTCTAATCGAGTGTTGAGAAGATAAATGATTTGGCCAACAATTATTCCATATGATATTGGGTGTGATAAAAGGTTTCCTTCAACTTGCTTTATGTGGGTGTCTCTAGCCATTTGAATGGTGACAGGTTTGCATCCAAGGAGACCTGTGTTTGAAAGAATGTCCAAGACATGTTTTTTTGGAATATATTGATTCCTTTACTTGATCATGTATGCTTTCTCAAGACCTAGAAAATACTTAAGAGTGCTTAGGTTCGTAATGTTGAAACAATGATGCTGAGAGTGTCCTTTATGCTTTGTATGATGTCTAAGTCATTGCTTGCAGTTATAAGATCATCAACATAAATTAGTAATGGAGTGAAAGAACTTACAAATTGATGTATGAAAAGGGGATTAGATATGAAAAAACACTGTTTAGTGTTGGGGGTGTAATAACACAACAAATAACTTTGCAAACCACTGCCTACTAGATCACGGGTGCAAGGAATTTGGAAAGATCATGATGGTGTTGGGTGAAGATCCTCAAGCTCGTCCCATATAATATTTAAGTCAGTCAAATACAAAGAGAGTGATTTCCCCCTGCTTGATTGACTGGCGATCCCAAAGGAGATCAGAGAACTAAAAATGGTTGCCTTTGGTGAATCTTTCATGAAAGTCATTTCAAAGATCAAAGGAGGAATCAAAGCATATTGTGCTTTGAGTAATTTGAGGTGAAAAAGGTTATGTTGATCCAAGAAAGAACCATGTTGTTCGCTCAATCTCATAGCTCAAAATTAGCGTTAAACAAAGCTGATTTTATTAGGTTCCTTTGATGAAAGATATTTTGTTCGTTGATGTCGAAGAACGTGACATTCATCTTCTCCAATTGTGGTAGATGTGGTCATTAAGCGACAATGCTACAAGGATCGCACCAGAGTTTTCACCGAAATGTAAGTAGTTAGGGCTTCAAGGGTTCATTGCTATATTTAGGGACATTGGTGGTTGTTGACAAATCATAGTCAATAATCAATTCATTTTCGTGATTGGAAGCCATGATTGCAAGAGATCTATTTGGGAGAAGAAGAAGGAAAATGGATTGATTAAGAACCCAATTGAAAAAAAATGGAAAAAATGAAAAAAAAATCAGATCTAATTACTATCTGATACCATATTACGCATGATGCTTGAAGGAGAATACATATCCAACAACTTGAAAGACATTAAACAACTTAAAATTTTTTGATTACCAGAAGAAGACCATTGTTCTCATTTCTCATAATAACCAAGTGTTCTCACTTGAGTCGTCCCCTATATATATATATATATATATATATATATATATATATATATATATATATATATATATATATATATATATATATATATATATATATATATATATATATATATAGAGAGAGAGAGAGAGAGAGAGAGAGAGAGAGTAGAAACTCTTTATATTAATACTCGGTAAATTAATAAACTCTCTAAAATAATAAATTTGTCCGGTCCCGACTTGGGCCAATGTAAAAAATTGAAAAACTCGATAAAATAATAAGATAATAATTTTTCGGGAGATCCCTTTATAATATTCGGTCCCAAGAAAATCATAAATTAATAATTCATAGAAACTGAAAGAAATATGTTACACTCTATTGAAATATGATTCAATAGTTGTTTGTTTTCCTTTAAGAATACATTGAACGCATTTGTTCCTCTTGTTTACATTTACTATACTTCAAAAGTCATTATTGATTTCCAATGCATATGAACATGGTAGTTACTAATTTACGTTGAGTCCTAAGGTTCGCTGCAACGTAATTCTAAGAGGCATAGACTAATTTTCCTTTTTGTTTGGTATGTACAGTATAATTACTTAAAAACTCTTTAAATTAATAATTATTAATAACTCTCTAAATTAATAAATTTCTCCGGTCCTGACATTATTAATTTAAGGAGTTTCTAATATATATATATATATATATATATGGAATGTATCAAGTAGGAGATTATTTAAATAAAAAATAAGAGGATTCAATGCTAACCATTGAATTAATCAAGAGAGAGAAATAATAATTATATTAATATTTTAATATATATATATATATATATATATATATATATATATATATATATATATATATATATATGAATTTTGATTCAAACTAGTTTTTATGGAAAAGAGGATGAAGATATAAGAGAATAGTATGAAATGTAGGGGTGTTCGCTGTGCGGTTTGGGCGGTTTTGACGAAAAAAATCATCCGAACCGCAAGAGAAAAAATCGTGCGGTTTGGTTTGGTTGGCTTTTAAAAAAATCCGAACCAAACCAAACCAAATTAATGCGGTTTGGTTCGGTTTGGTTGGTTCGGTTTTTTATAAATATTTTATTGAACCATACATATACATATAGATGACAACATAATTTTGTATTTAGACATTCATACACTATTAAATAACAACAAAACTCGTCATATTTTGACAATAACTTTCTATTTAATTTGTAAAAATTAAATTAGAAAAAAGTAGAATAATAAACATAAAATAATAGTATAAAATAATATAAAAATTATTAGAATGAAACAAAAATAGAAGAGACGAGAGATTAGTGAAGGTGAAAAAGAAAAAACAAAAGAGTTGAATGATTAAAGAAGAAGATGTGCGATAAAAACGAAACTGAAATAGAGAACATTTGCATAGAAATGAGAAAGTGAAAAAGAAAGAATATAAGAGAGTAGAGATTATAGAAAAAGAGGGAAGATGTATATGGCAAAGAAGGCGCGATAATGCTATTAGAGATTTGAGAAGATCGGGACTAAAATCATGTGTGTAAGGATGAGAAAATTGTTCTTAATCATAAGGTTAAGGTATTATAAATTTAAGTTTGGGTTGGATGTGAGTTAAGTAAAAGTTAGGTTGTAACATAATGCGGTTTGATTCAGTTTGGTTCGGTTTACAAACTACAAACCGCAAACCAAACTGAACCGTGCGGTTTTGTTAAAAGATGACCCAAACTAATCCGAACCAAATGCGGTTTTTTGCGGTTTCAGTTTGGTTTAGTTTGGTTTGCGGTTTTCTATTGGATTGGTTTGGTTTTGATCACCCCTAATGAAATGAACGGGGAAAATTGCATGTGAAGAGGTACCCTATAAATCTAATATCCTATATGATCTAAAGACTATTATTCATGGTCCATGGTGAAGCATTTAAATGGTGGTTCACCTTAGATGCTATCAATGAAAATTAATTGATCTAAATTAAATATTTTAAAAAATATTTTTGCGCATTTGTTTTTAATGTATCTAATCAATTAAACTCAAACCAATCTGTCATTTCTCGATTTAGTTCGATTTAGATTTTATCAAAAATGTGCAAATCCAATTAAAACCAATTTATATATTTTGGGAATTCTTTTCCCACCCTTAAAGTGTTGCCTACACCTATGAAAATTTGAAATTGCCCTCAAATATTTTCGAAGATGCATATTCGCACGCACCTTAAGTCATCTCAACGTTTCATAAATCAAGCAGTCACCTCATTTTTATTAAGTATTAGTCCGAAGATGCATATGTGAAAAATATCTCTGAATGTATTTTTAGCTATTTAAACGTTTGTATTTCGGATACTACAGGGTGTATTCAGAGATGCTCTGAAATATAACAAATACACGTTCAGAGGTGCAACTTCGACTAAGATTAAGTATAATATGATGAATCACTCGTTTGGGTTAATTTTTTTGAGAAATGAGTGTGTCTGAAGATGCATCTCTGAATTTTAAGGACTTTGAGTTTTTACCCAAAGTTTGTCAGAAGGTATAGAGGTGGAAAAAGAAATTCGCTATATTTTTTATTGGTTTCAAGATTAGATTTTCTCGAAACCAAATCAAATTGGCAAAAAAATAACCCTTATTTTTGGATTGCAAAAGCATGCATATTATGGGAAGAGATTCTCTTCATTTCCATTCTCCATTTACCCTCTCTATTACAATAGTTTTAAAGAATTTTATGTATATTAAAAATAAAAGCTAAATTATCTCCAAGTTCTTTAATTTATTTAAGAGTTTTTCTAACCTATGCAACATTGCATAGGATAAGGGCAATTAATAAACTATTTCTTTCCATATAAATTTTCATATTAATTATTTTTCGGTTGAAAAGTAATCTTTTATATTTTCTCTCTCCTACCCAATTAATGGATGAACATAAATAAATATAAATATGGTAATTTATATTTAAAAAAGTGGTGTATTAATTCTCTCTTATCCTATGCAAGGTTGCATAGGTTAGAAAAACCCTTTATTTAATTGTAATAAGTTAATCTTTTATGTTTTTTTCGCGGCCTGGACCGTTGACATTTTTTCCCAAACTCCTTTCGAAAAAAGCTGAAGTGACACTAATATACTGATATGTCACTTAATATTAGGGCTGGGAATAGGCCAGGCCGGCCTACAGGGGCCTACGGCCCAGCCTACATAGGCCTAGGCCAGGCCAGGCCTATTTAATAAAGAGTCCAGGCTTAGGCTTTTTTAAAAGTCTATTTTATTAAATAGGTCAGGCTTAGGCTATTGAAAAGGCCTATGAAGCCTTATAGGCCGGCCTATATTTTCATATATATTAGAGATATGTTAAATAAGTTGGTTCATGTATGCATATATATTAGAAAAAAAAGCTAAATAGGCTACCCTATATATATATATATATATATATATATATATATATATATATATATATAACAAATGCTAAATAGGTTCACTTATATATGTATATATAGGCCGACCTACAAGACTTCTTAAGTTATATAGATTAATTAAAAACTTTAATGGAATACAGGCTTTTTAAATAGGCTTTCAGGCCAGGCCAGGCTTTTAAAAAGGCCAGGCCAGGCCAAAAAACTGAGCCTATGATAGGCCTTAGGCCAGGCTTAGGCCTTTTAAGTTTATCGTAGGCCAGGCTCAGGCCTTCTAAAGCCTAGCCTAACCTAGCCTATTTCCACCCCTACTTAATATAGGTCAGAGATTATAATTAAATCATATAATAAATTTTCTAGAATTTTTTAGTATATAAAAGTATTTTTAAACTAATTAAAATGCACGCAAAAGAAATTAAAAAAAATAAAATAAAGAATAAAATTCTCATAAAATTATATAAAATATAAAATGAGAAAAAATATTTTTAAATTTCTTTCAAGACAAAAAAAATTTTAAAAATTAAAATAAATTTAATAAAATAAAATAAAACATAATAAAAATGAACGGTGCAGACATTAGTTAAAAGGATCTTGCAACTTATATAAAACTTCCCCATTTTCAGTGCTTCATTTTGAAACAGAGAGGCAATTTAACTGTAAGTAGTGCTGGTTTTATTCTCAATAACATGTCGAAACGCAATAATGCAATGCTTGTTTTTGACTACTTTAGGGAAAAGATTGATCCGGTTAAGCATGTTATTCTTTACAATGTGATGATGAAACTGTTTAGGGAGAGTAAGGAATTTGAAAAAGCAGAGAAATTGTTTGATGAAATGCTTCAGAGAAGGGTGAAGCCTAATGTTATTACTTTTTCGACTATGATTAATTGTGCAGCATTATGCTCTATGCATCATAAGGCTGTGGAGTGGTTTGAGATGATGCCTTTGTTCGAATGTGAGCAGGATGGTAAGTTTTTGTTGAGTATGATTATTTTGTATGCACGGATTGGTAATGTTGATGTAGCTTTGAGATTTTATGATCGTGCAAAGAAGGAGAAATGGGATGTTGATATAGTGGCGTTCACGGCGATGATTAAGATGTATGGGAAGTTGGGAAATTATGATGGGTGTTTGAGGGTTTACAATGATATGAAGGTTCTTGGTGTTAAGCCTAACTTGGTAACATACAACAATATGTTGCATGCCATGGGAAAAGGCAAGATGGCGTGGAAAGCAAAGGCTATATATGAGGAAATGATAAATGATGGGATTCCGCCGAATCAGTCAATCTATGGAGCTGTCTTACACGCCTATTGTAGAGGAAGGTATAAAAAAGATGCGTTGAGTGTGTATAAGGAAATGAAAGAAAACGGAATGGATGTGGATAGAGTTTTATATAACATGCTTCTTGATATGTGTGCGGATTTTGGTTATGTTGATGAAGCTGTTGAAATATTTAAAGATATGAAATGTTCGGGAACTTGCCACCCGTGCAGTGTTACATACACATCCATGATTAACATGTACTCCTGCGCTGGAAAAGTTTCTGAGGCAGAAGCTATGCTGAATGAAATGATAGCTTGTGGATTTGAGCCTAATATTTTAGTTCTGACATCTCTTGCTGGTTGCTACGGAAAAGCAAAACGAACTGACGATGTTGTGAGGATATTTAATCAACTTTTGGATTTAGGCGTTAGTCCTGATGATCGCTTGTGTGTTTGTCTTTTGCATGTTATGACACAAATACCAAAACAAGAACATGGTAAAATAACAGATTGTATCGAGAAGGCTAATCCAAAGCTTGGTTTTGTGGTTAGATATTTGGTGGAAGAGAGGGAGGGTGGTGTAGATTTTAGAAAGGAAGCATCCGAACTTTTTAATACAATTGATGACTATGTTATAAAGAAGTCTTTGTGCAACAGTTTAATTGATCTTTGCGTCAACCTGGAAGTTCCGGATAGAGCTCGCGAGCTTCTCAACTTGGGACATACTCTCGAGATATATACAGATATACAAATCAGGTCTCAAACTATGTGGGCTTTGCATGTAAAGACTCTCTCAACTGGAACTGCTCTAACAGCCTTACATGTTTGGATAAATGACTTGTCTAAGGCTTTGGAATCAGGGGAGGAGCTTCCATTAGTACTTGGAATTCATACAGCGAAAAACAAGTCTTCATCCAGTGTAGTTCAATCATATCTGAAGGAACATAATGCTCCATTTGAAAAGGATACTGATAGTAGCTGGTTTTTAACAACGAATGAAGAAGCAAAATCATGGCTGCAGTATAAGGGTTCGTCTGAAACAGATGCTGCTTTGAACTCCAGTCCAGGGTCTTAGGTGTTCCTGTTATGGCTCTTTCTCATTGATAGGGTTGTTTTAGGCAGCCATGTTTCATGTAGGAAATTTTGATATAAGTTGATTCGATAAATATTATTTGTTTTATTGCGGATGTTTTATTCCGAAAAGCTTTGAAAAGAAAAACAAATAAAAGAAAAATATGTCAGTACTGTTAAGGTTGACTTGTATGTTGAGCATAATGGTTGACCTTATTTAGTCATTTTTATTATGTGGGTTGACTTAAAGCTTATAGCTTTATTTATTTTTTATAGTGATTGGTAAATTGAAGGAAGAAAGTGCTTCTGACTTTTGTTAAGAACAATATTTTAAAAGTGATTAGCACCTTCAAGTCACTACTACGACCTCATTTGACTTTTTTGAGGGTTTTATGTATATTTATTAAAGTCAAAATTAGAACCAAAACTGTGTGATCAGTTGATGGCTTGCACGTTCAAACAATAAAAAATCCTCCAAAATATGGAATTGACCTAACCAAACCTCTCTATATAATTGTGAGTCTTTGTTCTTTTGTTCAAGCAAAATGGGAAACTGTGTGGCCTGTTACTCTCAACCAAAGAAGCAAACTAGATCTCCTCTAATTGAAGGAAGGGAACTAGAGGCTAATAATCCCTCAGCACCAGTTGAAAAGATGAACACCGATCCTAGTAACCATTACACCGCGGTATGTAAGAAAGTGCAGCACGGAGAAGTTTACCATCTCGCACCATTGCTGAGACAATCTGGTAAGCCTTTGGTACCTTGTATGACAACTGATGATAGAAAGGCGAAGACAAGAGTTGTGAAGATTGTGGTGACTACAGAACAGTTGAAATTGCTGTTAAATGGATCAAAGAAGTTTCAAATTAAAACTAGAGTTACCCCTGTTAGGAAAAGTTCTGTGAGGTGTCCAAAATGGCTTCCTTCTTTACCAACTATTCCAGAAGTGCAGAACTTTTGAATAGTCACGGTGGTTGCAAGCAATATAAGCTTTTCTAGCATTTTGCTGTGCCACTAATAATGATTTGAAAATCGAAAGAAATTGAATGTACTACACGTGTCCGTGTCTGACACTCTCACGTGTTGGACACCAAACATGATACTGTAGGAGTAGTGAATGCTAGCTGTTGTTCCTATTTTTGAATGAACAACAAGCCTATGCAATTTGTCAATTTTTTTTCCGCATAAGCTAATATACCGGTATGTATCCTTGCTATTCTCTATTGTAAGATAATATAACATTGAGTTTCTTATGCCAAGTTGTTTATCGATGTAAGATTATATGCTTCAAGTGCTTGTAATAATCCATATTTCATTACAGGTAGATAGATATCCTTAACACTCAATTACAACAATTATCATGCCATTTAGATTCATAACCATTGTATGTACAGAACTTGATCTCAGACTCATTACTCAGGTGAAACTTTATTGAAGCACACTTTTACACTAAATTATGTTTTGTATATACAAAGAAAGTTTACAAGATGCATTGATAAATAATTTGCCTCCGATTTTCTCCACATAAAGAATGTTCAATGTTCTTTCATCACCCTGCAGTAATTTTATAACAGTGTTCAGGTTAACTATAGAAGCAAAATGTATTATTCATTCGAAAGAAAAGTCATAGGAAAGAACCTCTTAGAGAAGTTTGAGCTTCGGTTTTTCCTTTTATCATCTGATTTTATTGATGCAAGCTCCTTCTCTCTAGCAGCTGCTTCTCTTTTCATTTTCTTCCATTCCACTTCCATAGCCTTTGTTAGCGCGTCAACTTTCTTTGTGAGCATCTGAAAAAAGAGATATGAGCCAATGTTGTCAAATAGCGGCTATAACATAGCAGAATTTGAACAAATTGCTATTTTCTGAAATCCACGATCGACAACACTGATATAAGGATAGAGGCATGGTTGTTTCGAGTACCTTTATTTCTTCTTCTTTAGTGTTAAGACTACTGTCTTTTGTTTCGCAAGACTTCCTCAAATTGATGACCTCTTTTTGAAGCTTATCATATAAAAATCCCGAGACAACATCATTGTTTCCTAAGTCATTACAATTATTACTTTTGGAGTCTTCATCAACATCAACACTGGTTTTAACACTACCTGTGTTCGCATGCATCTCATTTTCTTTTTCACCACTATCAGAAAATTTGTTTCTCGACGCCCATATACCTTTCTTGAAGACATTTTCTGTAGAACCATATTTTAATTTCGTAATACTAGCCGGTTTTCGGTTCCCGGAAACACTGTCCATGTTTCCTTTTATGTTCGACTTTTGGAACAAAGTGCTTCCAACAGTAGATCCTCTTGGTTGTGAAGTAGACCTGTTTCTAAGTCCACCGTTGTTTGTTACGAAGCTTAAGATATTCGGTCTGTCGTCTTTCGGAGATCCTGAAAATTCATTGGAATTGAGTGAGAATTTCTTTAAGCCTTCTTCCAGTGTTTTCAGCCTCAGCTTCAGTTTATCCTGAGAAAAAAAATACCGATAACATTAGTTACTGCTACAAAAAATGAGTTCTTATACGCTTACATGGAAAAAGAACAAACTACCTTCATTTGCGATTCTGCTTTTGCTGTTCTTTCTGATATAACTAGCTTTTCTTTCAACCGTTGCATCTCTGCCTGCATCATCCGTCGCTCTTCGAGCCATTGTCTAACAGGCATGACCTTATCATGTTCATCCCTCCATTCATTAGCCGCAACAGTTGCAATTCTGTTAGCCGAAACTTTTACCCTTGCTAGTTCCCTCTCCAATGTTCTCTTCTCATCCTGAAAATTTATATGCCAAAACCATGTTACCATAAAAATTTAGTCCAAAACGCGAGTAGTCGTCATAACATAATATGCTTAGTTGCTTACTTGCAACGCGGAAACCTGTCGCTGATAATCGCGAATGACATTCGCATTGGCTCCGTTAGATAAGATAAGCTCCTCAAGTTCATGGATTGTTTGGCTAAGTTTTTCAACTTCCACAATCTTTTGCCGGTGGCTTTTCTCCAAGATTTTGTTCTCCTCCTGAATTCATGAAAGTTGCGTAAATTGTCCGAAACTAATCACGGTTCGATATTGAAACTAAATATGAAAAAATGGAAGCATAAAAAGATGTATATGCCTGGCAGATCTCAATCTGTCTCTTCAAGTCAAAGTTTTCATTCTGAACTTCTTCAACTATCAAAGCTCTCTCTAACGCACTTCTTAAAATCCTCTCGGCTTCAAGCAACGCCAACTCCTTCGACTTTGTTATTCGTTCCAAAGCTTTCTTATCTTCTTGTAGTTCCGCAATCTGCAGACAAGATTAATGTTAGTATTATCATATTTAAACATATTTAAGCCTTAAATTGCATGATCATCAATACCTTGGTCCTATACATCTTAATCTCAGCCTCAAGGGGAGTAATGACACTTTCAAATGGAAAAAAATCATCTTCCTTTTGATCAGTGTGCAATCTTCTTAGAGCTGCTTCTGCAGCATATTGCGCGGCCAACGCATCTTTCTTTTCATCTGTTAGTTTCTTGATTTCAAGATTCTGCACATGAAAATATTTTCAAAGAACATGCATTTTAGAATATCGCATTTTCTTGACAATTTTCAAACTTCTAAGATACACTAAACCAAACCAATTATGTTTACCTTATGTTTAAGATGATTCTCACTTACTCTTAGTCTCTCATCAAGCTTACTAACTTCATTTCTCAGCTGAAATTAGAGAAAGATAATTACATATATTATTAATAACCCAAAAATTTATATATTTTGTTATCTACCAACAGTCTACTCTGGTCCTCCCTAAATTAGTCTCTGAAGTTGTGCACAGAGGATTTCAGTGTATACTAAAAAATAATAATCTAACCTCTTCTATGGCCTTATCTTTCTGAACTTCTATTGCCCTTAAGGCCTTGATTTCATCTTGGAAAGTTGCTAGTTCATTAACCTTTTCTGCAATGGATTAAAATTTATTCATAATTATTTTTAGATTTTTTTTGCTAGTAACATTCTCTATTATCTTAAAGCTTATGTTTTGAAAACCTTGGTTTTTACCTGTTAGTTGGTTTTGCAAATGATCAATCTCATACACAACAGCTTCTGGTTGGACATGTGGAAGCTCTTCAATGGCAACCATTTTCATCTTTCTAGCAAAAGTTCAAATAGATATATGATTGAGTTCAATAACAAATGATGTATGATTATAGGTATATATAGTGTTTTTTTTTTGTCTTTGGTGTTTTGTTTTGGTGATGATAAGTGCAGTTGTGAGTGGTGAGGCTAAGTAGAGAAATATCAACAAGAAATGATGGTTTTCATAAGTCATAAGGAAATGTATATATAATATATGTTAATAGTGAAAGATAGGTCTATGGAAGAAAATAAGAAAGTTCATTCATATAAGTAATTGACCATTAAGATAGGAATGACATTCCTAAGCAGTGAAGCAAACTTAATATGTATCAAATGCATAAGAAGACAGCTAAGCTAGCTACTACATGTTAATTGTTAATTTGTTCATTCTTAGAATTTGAGTTGGAATATCTTAACCTTATGAAATCTGATTTTTAGGTAGGATTGTCTCAATTTAACAATGTAACACAAATGGCTTAATAGCGAAAACTTGATAGCAGATGACTCAACAGATCTTAAGCGGACTCCGATGTCTTCTTAAAATTTAGATTGATTTTTTTAATATCATTCTCACTTATTAATATAGATTACGTTATCATGTAAGATTTTTAACAATAATATTTTGTTGGTGACAGAAAGTTGAGACAATCCTTTATTTCACTCTTTAACTCTCATCCGAGCCACCAAATCAACTTTATATCTCCTGTGTAAATACTTTTTCGTCCGTTTGTTATTTTTTACTTTTTATATATATATATAAAAGAAACTAATAATTTTGTTATTTTTTAAACAGTAATTTTCTTTTTATCTATAATATATTTAACTATTTATTAATTTATTTGATTTTTTTCTCTATAATAAATAATTAGAGATAATTTTGACTTGTAGACGACAGTATCGAGAGACAATTAGTAAGAATCGAGGGAATAGCTATTAACACCTCAAAAACTCTAATTTTGACACTAACTTTTAGTTTCTTTCTATTTCTTTTCTTTAATGTTATTTTTACTTCATCTACTTTTACTCCAATGGGTTAAGGCTTATTACATAATTTTGAATCAAAATATACAACAACCAAACATTTTCTCACCAATATAGTGGTAACTTATGTCACAAGTTGACTCCTTGTTATACATTAAGTTCACATTTAAACCAAGGTCCCATTTGAAACTACTTATTTAGTTTAACTTTATTTTATAAATATAAACACACATGTAATTAGTAAAGTAAGACCAAAGAGATTTCTCCGTGAATTCTAATTTAATTGATTATAAATCAATGTTATTAGGTTTGACGTCATCATTAGAGTTCAAACTCTAATATTTTTAGTTGTGTGTGTGAGTTTATAGTGGTTATTACATCTTTACCTATAAATCCAAAAAAAAAACAGAGAGATTAACTTATTTGTCAAGAAATTGGCTCATACTAAGAAAAGAGATAATCTGTAAATATTTTTACGAGCGCACTTTGAAACTTAAGGCATCCACGGATTTTGTTGAATTTTTGAAATTCAACTCACCTAAATTTTTTTATCAATATTTTAAATAAAAGTATGTCTCTATACTCTTTGACACATACATATACTTTATAAAAAATAAACTAAAATGATAATCTAAAAAAACTTGTAATTTCCATTTTCTATCAACTAAGTTTTTTTTAAAAAGAAGCCCAGTTTCAACTTTCAAGTTCATTACATAATACTAACAAAGCACATAGTGCATTAGTTGGTGAGAGAGTTTTTCCTTTCAACCTTTATTTTTCTGCTGACACATTTTGCTTCAATCTCAAATAAAATCTCTATTATTTGTATTCAAGAGTCTAAAATACAACTTATAAGAATTCATACAAATAAGACAAATCAGATAAAGTATGCATAATCAGAAAATCCAATCCAACTATAACTTTTAACTTATTGACTTGATGTGAAACACAAAATATGATCTCTTAACTTGTCACATTCTATCATTATCAATAGAAGGATTAACACTTAGGACTATTGAATTGCTTAAGCGTTAAAAACGTTGTGAGATCATATTTTCTTTGTGAAAGTCATTTAGAAAAGACTACTCATGTGTTTCCAATTTGAAAGTGACCAACTAAAGTGGCTTAAAAGAATAAATATAATTTGGATTAATATTTAGAATACTTGAATCATCTTTGCTTAAAAGTATAATAAATCAATATAGTAAAAAAAAAAATATTGGGTGTTTTTTAATCTTATTTTACTAGTTTGTTTGATAGTTGTTACAACTTTACCTACAACCAATTATTTAGCCTCATGAAAACTCTGAAAATTAAAGACCATAAAAATAGTCAAAAGTGTTATTGGTGAAATATATTTGAATTGGTTTGATAGTGATATGATGAAGGAGGGAAAATGCAAAGCCATAGAAGCTTCTGCTAAGTGTTGTTCAAAGAGAAGGTTGAGATGGATGCTATAAACATATTACAAAGTGATTAGTATAAATTAAACATATAAAGAGGAAATGTATTGTAAGCAAATTTTTTTTTTTTTTTGCGTGTTTGAATTGGTGGTGGACAAAATTGATTTGAAAAGAACTGTGTTTGGTAGAATTGATTTTAATAAAATTGAATTTAATAGAATTGATTTATGTTTAAATACAATAATATAAGAGTGATTGTTATCCATTAATGTTGTTTGAATAGTTTTTTTTTAATCAAAATTAATTTTGAATGTATACTCACCAAAGATGATAATAAGTTTTAATACATATATAAAAAAGAAGTAATTGATGAAAAATAAAGAGAAGGAAAACAATTGGATTGACGGTGAAGAGAATTGATTCTAGCAGAATTGAGTTTGGTAGAATTAATTTTATCAAAATTGAGTTTAGCATAATGCTTAGATATATTTATCTAAAAATTAGTTGAACAATAAATTTTTGTGTAAAAATCATTCAGAATCAATTATGAAGGCAAAAGCTACAAATTCTAACTTCAAGTAAAATCATTTCTGGAGACAGAATCATTTCTACTTTTGTCTAACCAAACATCTCAAAATCACTTAGAATCAATTTTAGACCTATAGAATTGCTTTTGACTCTTCCAAAAGTCAAATCAAACATGCACTTACTTTATAACTATAACTATTATATGCAAAATTTAGAGGTTTAAATTCGAAATATGGAAATTTCTCTGAAGTTAACAAAATTATTTTTGTATTCAAAAAGTGAAAGTTCCTCAAAATGCTGCTCATGAAAAATTAAATATGATTCTTGGTATATTGAGACGGTTGAGAGAGGTTACATGTCCAAAAATGACTTGTCAAACAATCAAGAGAGAAAATTTATAGATAATTGAATTAAGATGGTTACGATTATGAACCACGTGACATTCATGTAAGGAGAGAATTTTTTTATTTTTTATATTTCCTATAGCTTATTAAAGAATATCCATGATTAAGGAAATTTTACTTTTTATTGAAAGACCATCTAGATTAAACATTCCTACACATACAAAGAAGATAATAATTTTGATTTGGTATGATGAACAAGAATTATGTATGTTTCTCCTTAATATTAGTACATATATGTACTTTACAATTTTTTTCTTTTCCTTACTACACTTTTATTGTTTTCTATTTTGTAGTTCCAGTGATTACTCGAAACTTAGGGCGATTGTACATAATTCAAACATTATTGAATATTTAAATCCATACGATCTAACTGGAATCCTAGTTTGATATAAAATATAGTCTGAGATAGTTTATCACAAATTTTATGTAAATTATCATCTAAACTTTTATAATGGTCCCCTTTTTAGAATGTGAAATGTCAAACATGTTGCTGATATTCAAAATAATGATAACAATTTGAATGAAGAAGAACATGAAATTAGTATGTCTAGGAAAGATGAAATTCCTAATATTAATTTAGCTTTGATTTATGTTACAAGTCAAATACAAACCAGCCCTTCAATAACCTTTCATGTTAAGTGGCCAAATTATAACCAGACTCTTTATGGTTTACTACGAGGTTCTGTTCCTCCACCACAATTTGTTTAAGTGTACGTATAATAAAAAATATTTATGTCTATGATATGAATAGAGAAGAAATACATTTTAATCATATATGGTACAAGTAATAGTGAATTTTACAAAACTCTATGGACAATTTCACATGAAATGCGATTACTAACACCACCATACAGTTCATAAAACAATAAAGATATGGAAATTATCATAATATGATGAACACAATAATCAAAGAAATGGCTACCATGTTTAATATAATTAAAGAAATTTCCATGGAAACCTATCAAACATTAGCCACCTCGATGGGTTGAATTGTCGATGTCTTAAGGGAACTAATTGGCGTTGCTAATAATAATGCAACATTGAATAACATTATTCCTTAGGGGATTCTTGATCACTAAATTCATCAAAGGCAATACACTAACCCTCAAAATATCATAATGGTGAATAGAATTAAGAATGCGCATAAACTCATTCACCAAATTAGGTATAACGTCAAAGGACAAAATGGTTAGAATGCCACATACATATTTTTTGGAAAACATGGGTTCAACGTAGGGTATATGAGTAAAACCTATTTTGAACACCGATTTCTCAATAATATCTTACAAACCTAAGTATCCCCAAAGGGCTAGGGTTTCTAAATTCACAAATTTGTCGGTGAAGCAAGGAAATCAACCATAGCCAAATATTAGATTGAGTATGAAGTCATGGAAAATGACGGATTTTTGAAAATGAATTACATTCCTAGTTGCTTATTTAAATATAGGTTCAAGTGTATCACTACTTTAGCTCCGAGTTCAGTTTTAAACTATGGACATGTAGAATCTATATCCTACAAAATATTATTTATAGTAGAAACAAAGGTTAATAGATTTAGTATAAATACAAAGGAAAAATAATGAATATATTGAAGATTATGTTTGTAAATTAAGACAAATGAAGACTATATATTTATTTATGATCTCAAAATATGATTTAGTACAAATGTCTGCATCAAGTTTGAATTATGATATTCGAAAGTAAATGATTAGCCAATTAATCAAAGATATGTACTATTAGCAGATAGTGGCAAGATAGTGGCAAATATATTGAGAAAATGAACTTTGAAACAATGAATAAAAAGGAAAGGTTCCCTCAAAAAGACAAAAGCATTTACGTGGCTTTATTAGAGAGTGAAGCAATGTAGATGACTATTATAATGAATTAGGCTATCCGAGTATTAATATGCTTAGTTGAAACCAATGAAATCTTATAAGTGCCTTGAAATTCTGGCACTTCCAATATTGATGTCAAGAGTGATGTCCCAACACTAACACAATGTCAAGACAAATGTTATAGCATCATCTACTGATAGAAAACACTTGCTAAAATAGGAGATTGCGCAAAAGGTAAATTGCAGAAAAATAAACAACACAATAATTGTTAACCCAGTTCGGTGCAACGCCACCTACTCTAGGGGCTACCAAGCCAGGAAAGAAATTCACTATGATAGTATCAGTTCAAAGCCTTAACAATCCAAGTTTACAACTTATCTCCTAATCACTACCTTGTGCAACTTCTACCTAAAATCCTCTAGATATGAGATCCCTTCTCACTTTCTACTAATCACCTCAGCGATAAAACCAGTCACAACATGTGACAAGAACCAAAACAGAAGATTACATTTCCAATAAACAATATTTAGTTTTGCTTAAAAGCTTTAAATAAGAACAATACCCATCTCTTTGCTTAAAAGCTCATGAGTGAGAACAATTAACAATACTAAATTCTTTGCTTAAAAGCTCATAAGTGAGAACAATCAGTCTACCTCAATGTATCCAAAGATATATGAGTGACATACACAAAACACATAGAACTTGAAGTACTCTCAAAACATTAAACTCTTACTTTTGCACCCACAATTTGTTATTGTGAATTCTCATTTTAGGTTTAGCAAGTCCTTATTTATAAACTTTTGCAGTGTGATCTTGGACTCTTCAATCAAATCCAATCTTCTACTTTTCAATCAACTGCAAGATCTTCACACAAAAATAGGAACAAATCTTCAAAGTTTCCTAAAAAGTCTCCAAGATATTTTTTATGAAACCAAATAAAATATGTATTATTCATAAAATATCCTTGATTGGATGCGCCTGTATGAGTACTAGAATCTTCCAGAATCTCATATTTTTCAATCAAATCTTCAATAATTTAAACCAATTGTACAGTCATGATGTTATGGTATAATATGTCATAACATCTGTTAGAACATCTGTCAAAACACATGACAGTAGAACCTATCACGACAGTTGATCAAGATGTTACAACATCAGTTAAGAGCCATGATTTAGCAAAATTTATGCCAATCATAAAACCATGAATCTAACAATCTCTTCATTTGAATTTTTTTGGCTAAAACAACCAAAGCACAATAAAACCTAAAAATAGGAATAAAACTACAACACGAGCTACATAAGAACATGTAAACTTTGTATAAATTGCAAACAAATAAATATACCATAAATATATTGCAGTTACAGAAAAACCTCTTTTTCAATATGCAATTGATTGTATTAGATGTAGTTAGTGAAAGTTTTAGAAATGAAAAACACAAAAAATCACATAAATATTAAATTTACTTTGGATTCCATAACTTGTGCCCGTTTAAGATTCTAAAAGTAAGTTTTAAAAAAGAAGTTTCACAGTCAATCTCAAATATCATATTGATCATTTAAAAAATATTAAATATCGTCAATGTGAATTTTAAATAATATCGACTCTACCATCAAAACCCAACAAAATGTTTTGTGCACAATAGGTGTTATGTTTAAAATTCCATAACTTGGAAGTTACTCAATATCAAATAATTGAAAAATCATGAATACAATATCGGTTGTTCTAATTTTTTGCCAAATAAAATTCACAAACTGACCCAATCTTAATAACAATCATTTGCATGCAATCAAATTTATGAGTCAACAATCACTAAACAAGACAAAAAAAGGAAAATAAATGCAAAATTTGATTATAAAAAAATAAATCTTTATAAAATAGAATGTATTTATTTAAATTTGACAAAATGTCAATTTGAAAGGTATATTTTATTACGTAGAGTATTGCATAAGATACACATTAGATATTTTTTAGTGTTGCAACACCCCATACTTGAAGCAATTTTTTCAAGTGTCACACGCCGAGGAACCTACAAAGTAAAAATAAATAAACTATTTAATAAATATATTTCTTTTGTTAAAAACGTGACTAAATAAAAGATAATGAGAAATTTTAAAAATATCATGGCTTATGCTAATAATCATGGGAATATAATTTTTAGCACTTTGTCGCTTTACAATGTGTTACACAATTATTATAATCGTCACGTGGAAGCTTTCCATAATATATTGCTTTACACTTTAATTCACAAAAAGGATCTGATAAGCATTCAACTTGTATTACAACTAACATAATCATCAACATCATCACAACAAAAACATTCATTAGAGAACTTGCCATTTCTTTTGTAATATTTATGTTTTCTCAAACTAAATTAAATTTTGTAATTTTATGAAGTTTGAGCTCTTTCGTAAGACTCACTATGAAAAAGTTTAACTTTAGACCTATATTTATAGCTAAGATTTCTTAAAAAATGTATGCATTCATTAACTATACTTTAGGAAATTTTTTAAAAATATATGAAAATATCAATATTAAATACTGACTCCGGTCCTTAATAAAAAATTTATACTTTTTAGAATTAAGTGAATAATCATTATATCAATTTTATATATAATCCATATACGTTGATTATTCAATCATGTGAATTTTTTTCTTATAATAAGATCCCGAGGGAATATACATTAGGGGTGGAATTAGACTGGGTCGAGTTAGGATTTGTCAAGTCTAAGTCTAGCCTACTTAAAATATCAAGCCTAAGTTAGGCCTCTTGACTATCATATGCTTAATTTTATGTTTGAGTCTGGTCTTTTCAAATGTCTGATCAGTCTGTTAGTCTATTCAAAAGTCAATTTTTTTGAACATATAGAAATAAGCAATTCAATTAATGTTTATATTGACTAAAAAACTAAAATACTAACAAAATATTAATATCTTTTTAGCATTGAATTATATGAGCTTACTTATTAGAAAAAGTTTTGTGAGAGTATTTGTTCATTAAAATTTATAAAAACAACTTATATTATTGTTCATAAGATGTTTTCAGCCTATTTTTATAAGTTCTTCAAGATAAACAAGTTTAATTTTTATATTTTAATTCAAAGTATTGATAAGTCTTTTTATAGCATTTTTGAAATAAAATTTTCAAATTATACGTGTCGTAAAAATATATAATTTTAATGTTAAGAATATCATGGTTAAATTAAAAGCACATTTCTTCATAATATAAATTAGAATAATTTAAAAAACAAAAATTATTAATTATAAAAATTGAAACTTTTAATGTCAAAAGAAAAAGAGTGTGTTCTAAAATATTAAAAAAAAAGATAATATATATATATATATATATATATATATATATATATATTATATATATATATATATATATATATATATATATATATATATATATATATATATATATATATATATGGGGCAACCCAAATCTAAAAACTTTATTATTATTAGAAAAACGACAACAAACAATAAATTATATCTGTTAGATAATATTAATTGATATTTGAAATTTAGAATTTATCTTACCCAAAATTGACCTGATAAGTGATAACCAACGATTATGCTCGGTTCTTTACTCCCAAATCGAAATATTATTTAAATAATATGTATTCAATATAATTAAATAAATTCTTTCACTAACAAATTTATACTATTTAGTTGTTAATTATTTTTTTAAATACGTTTTAATAAAATAAAATCATATTATATTATATAATTTTTTTTCTCATTGATGATTTAATGAAAACATATTGAATATAACTTCAACTTTAATTATTTTTAAAAGTTAATAAAAAATACATAACAAAAAGATAAAAATATTTAAATTAAATTTTAGTGAGAATCTTTTTAAACATTTGTTATTTAGTGGTTTTTTCCAAAAGTAGTTTTTTTTACCAAATATATGTAATGTTTAAAAATTATATTTAAAAAAATTTAAATATAACAAAAAAGAATATATTTTTAAAATAATCTTATAGCCACATGTCGTATTACTTCCTCTATTATATTATTTCATATTTAAATATTTAAAATAAAAATATTATTTAAATATCAATAACACTAAAAAAAACATACACGGAAGACTTGTTATTTAATAGTTTTTTAAATATATTTTTCATAGCATTGAATATATTTGGAAAAATTTTAAAAAAAAAAGTATTTAAAGGGTAAAATATGTATTTCATTCCTATAAATATCTAAAATTTGACTTTTAGTCCATATAAAACTATATTATGTTTAGTCTTTATAAAATTACTTTTGCATGACATCTTAGTCCTTTTACAGGAACTAAAACTAATGCATAAATAATTTTGTAGGGACTAAAATATTACTTTTTTTTTATAAGGACCAAAAGTCAAATTGATAATTTTGTAAGGACCAAAAACATATTTAACCATTTTTTTAAATAAAATAAGTTTTGTAATTGTTTCTTATAACAAATTATTTTAAATGTTGTAACTTTTTTCCCGAAGGAATTTAAAATTTCCAATAATAATAGAAATTTTAAACTTCAAATACAAATAAAAATATCTAGAGTGAATATACAACTATTGTCAAAAAGATGATAAATCAAGTCATTGCTAGAGCTCATGAAGAAGAGTCAAAGGGGGCATGCAATTGCACAACTTGATAGTATTGGAGAGTAAAGTTTTTAATATTTTTATGAGTGATTAGAGTATGAGAAAATATCTTTATTTTGTAGTCACGGCGTGTGTATGGGTTACAACATTGATCGATGTATAAAACTTAAAGAACATCATTATAAAGCTACTAAACAAAGAATGAGATAATATTACACACCTAAAAACAAAATTTAAGAGAAGGTTTCTCTAAATGAAAAGAGAGACAATGAAGAGAATGAAAAACATGATGAAGGTGGAAAAGAAATTGCAATTGAGGACTGCAATTAATGTACATAGAGTTCAACACAATGAAGTACTTGAGACCACATAGAAAGTGTTAATTGAAAAAAATAGTGTGAAATAAAAGTAGACTTGAAATAGTACAATACTATTTTTTTATCTTCTCTTTCTCTCATTCACCTCTACTATTTTACTTCTGAGTAAAATTATAACAATTTTTTTTACCATGGTTTAAAAATTAATCTTGCGAGATATTTCAATATGCAATTGATTTTTAGATGTAGCTAATGAAAGTTTTAGAAATGAAAAAATAATTCAAAGGACACTACACAATAAAAGACCTACGAAAGCGTTTTTTTGCTTTAAAAGCGTTGTCGTAGCTGGCGCTGCTAGCAGCGCTTTTTGTTTAGGCAAAAGCACTGTCGTAGGTAGGCCTACGGCAGCGTTTTTCTTGAAAAGCGCTTTCATATATAGGCCTAAGGCAGCGCTTTTTTCTTGAAAAGCGCTTTCTTAGGCATACTTTAGAGTGCCTTTTATGCTTTCTAAAGCCTACCTACGACAGCGCTTCTAAAAGCGCTTTTATAGATAGGCCTAAGGCAGCGCTTTTACCTAAAAAATACTTTCATAGATAGGCCTAAGGCAGCGCTTTTACCTAAAAAGCGCTTTCGGTAGTGTTTTTTTAATAAACCTATTATTTTTTTAATTTCTAATCCTGCATTTTTGGCAGCATTATTTCATGAACCTGTAATTTACCATTGTTATCCCATAAACCTATAATTTACAATCGTAATCCCATTATTTCAGTAATCTCATTATTTCAACAAAGAAGCGATTTCGATTATATATAAAAAAGGCATTATAAATTATACCATTACATTATATACCATTGTAATTAATCCAAAATATATATTCACTAATTCACATATTTCTAACATGACCAAAACAACTAAACCAACTCACATTACATTATAACATGACCAAAACAACTAAACCAATTCACATTACATTATAACAATAAGAAAATCATCCCTAAACAACTAAACCAATCCCACCTATTCTACAAGTTCCAACATCATTCTCATCATTCCAAGCCATGTTCAATAAAACCTTTTGATTCCATCTTACATATCCTCACTTCAAGCTTAGCCATATCTCAATTCAACCAAAGCCCAGTTACACCAATCATGAACTGCCCCTGCATAAAACCAGATAACCAAATTCAAAGAAGAAACCAAGATACTACAACATATCATCCATAAAAAATCCAAGCTCAATTTACCATTTCGAACAGCTACACATAAATGTATACAATTGGAAGCCGAGCATTCTATTTGATCCACATTCAAGTTCAGTCAAGTATATATATTTCTAACAGACGTCGTCACCATTTCCAATTAACTTCTCTTACTAATATATCTATAACCAACTAACAGATTTTTATGCTATCAAAAACTAACATTCACTAACCTATTTAGTTCTAATAGCATAACTTTCCCTGACACTAACTAACCTTCCTATTTGTCAAACTGTCAGAATTCCAATAACTAACAATTCTGACCAACCTTCTACCTAAAACCTCTAACAGAAAACAATAACTAACTTCTAATTTGTAACCACCAAAACAGAAATCCTCTTTGATTCATACCTTATATGATTCTTTGTGCAATAAGATACTGACACAATTCCTCTTTGATTTCTTCCAACTGAAGTTTCGTGTAATGAGCACACTTGACTTCATCGAAGTACTACAAAACATAAACATGATTTAGTTAAAAGTAATAAATTATAAGAAATATCCGATAAATAGTATAACGAATCCTAAGTTATAAATCCATACCGTGATTGGAATCTCTATTCGATTCATTTGAAGGATTTCTTTGATAAACCTCAAAAAGAAGTATCCACAATTTGTATTATTTCCCTGTTGAGCACACTACATAGAAAAACAAATAAGAATGTACAGTTGTCTTGTTTTATCAAGTATCATAACTATTATAAGCAAAATTGTGAAAACTAATGTACCTTCACTTTGATCCAAGTAATGTTGCTTGATTTAGTCTGTGATACTCGAGCTTCTCTTTGACTTCGGAATACTTGTATTTCTCTAACAAAATAAAAATATACCACTTACGTGTCAATCATTGACTTCATATCCGGATAATTGGTCCAATCACCATCTACCGAATTCAGATAATATACCACTTCTTTTCCAGGATCCATAGCAACCAACAACCAGTGACGTCTATAAATTAAAATAAAAATTCATATGAAAATTTTGCTACGCAAAAGAAACAAAGAATAGAATAAACTTAGAATGAAAATCTAACCCTATTGGTTGAGTATTATACGCCCAAAGATACAAGCTTTCTGTATTGCCGGTGGCCATGAATCTCTTGACTAAGCGCTCTCTTACTGAATCTGGTTCCCTAACAATTGTCGCTCCGCTGACATGGGAGGAAGACACGAAATGGAATCTGTTTGACAATTGATTCCCGCGCATCAATTTGTCATACAACGACCTTAAATAAAAACATAATAAACATTAGACTATTTTCATTGAAATGTGTAAATAAATTGTTCAACTAAGTAAATAAAATATTGATCGGATTACCGGATGTATGAGTGCCTAACACTGACGCCTAATTCTTTATGCGAAAAAATATCTTCCATGTCCTCTCGTCCAATTGTTTTAGTGAATTTGAAACCAAAGATACATTCATCCATAACCATCTCACGAATAGCACCATTCATCAAATCTGATGTTAACACAATTGTTTCAAGACACTGCCGGTATTGAGGCACAAAAGCACCTTTTTTTTCCGCGGTCATCGGAGGATCCCTTTTCTTGGGTGGTACGCTACCAATTTTCTGGCTCACTTGTTGTAACCCTTGAGCAGATACCTAAAAATCATATAACTTAGGTAAATTATAAAATTATGCAGTTTTAGATTCAGATCATATAATTAACACTTTAAATGTACCTCTTTTATTGATGCAACAGACTCGTCGTGCTGCAAAATCTCTTTACCCTTAGATGCGGGTTTTGTAGGAGTCTAAAATTATCATGTAAAAAATAATTAACGTAACGGTTCAGAATTGACATTTGAAAACTTAATATTCATAATGGTTTTCAACATACCTCAGTATCAATGAAAATGAGTTCCGAGGGCCATGCAACAAATGACCCTATTGCATCTCGCAACAATATTGTCTCTGAGACCATGTTAGGTACCGGTAGCAACGCATCATGATCTAATACAACATCAACCGATACTTTCAGGTGTCTATCCGGGAGCGGTCTATGGTGAAGTAAATCTCCCAAAGTGTTGTGCACTTTTCCCTTGCCAACTAGGCGATAATCCGATGACGATAAGTACAGTTGGCAAGATGAAATGCCCTAAACCAATAATAAATATGTTAATGTTAATTCAATAATAGAAAGAGGTGGAAAAAAAGAGAAACTTGAACAATATATAGTCATTATAATTACCTCGGGAAATTTATTTTGACAGTTGATACTAGCTTTGTCACTAGTTTCTTTCAACAATGAAGTATTACACTTTTCCCTCATATAACTCTCTTTGAAGTATTCCATAACTTTTGCCCATTTAAGATTCTAAAAGTAAGTTTAATTTTTTTTAGAGTTATTCTCAAGTATCACATTGATTATTTAAAACTTATTAAATATCGTCATAGTAGATTTTAACGAATATCCACTCTACCATCAAAGTCCAATAAATTTTTTTGTGCATAATAGGTGTCATGTTTAAAATCCCAGAGCTTGGAAATTACTCAATATCAAATAATTAAAAAATCATGAATAGAATATTGGTTGGTCTAATTTTTTGCCGAATAAAATTCACAAATTGGCCTAGTCTTAATAACAATCATATGCATGCAATCAAATTTATGACTCAACAATCACATAAACAAGACAAAAAATAGAAAATAAATGCAAATTTTGATTATAAAAAAATAAAACTTTATAAAGTAGAATATATTTATTTAAATTTGACACAATGTCAATTTGAAAGGTACATTTTATTATGAAGAGTATTTCATAAGATACACATTAGATATTTTTTAATATTACAACACCCCATGCTTGAAGCAATTTATTCATGTGCCACATGCCAAGAAACCTACAGAGTAAAAATAAATGAACTAATAAATATACTTCTTTTGTTAAAAATGTGACTAAATAAAAGATAATTAAAAAGTTAAAAAAATACCATGACTTATGCTAATAATAATGGAAATATAATTTTTAAACACTTTGTCGCCTTACAATGTGTTACACAATTAATTGTAATCGTCACGTGGACGCTTTCCATAACATATTGCTTCACACTTTATTTCCCAAAAAAGATCTGATAAGCATTCCACTTGTATTACAGCTAACATAATCATCAACATCATTACAACAAAAACATTCATTAGAGAATATGCCATTTTTCCCAGTATTTCTGTTTTCTCAAACTCAAATAAATTTTGTAATTTTGTGAAGTTTAAGCTCTTGCATAAGACTCACTAAAAAAAGTTTAACATTAGATCTATATTTATAGCTAAGATTTCTTAAAAATTGTATGCATTCATTAATTATATTTTAAGAATTTATTTTGAAAATAAATAAATAAGCAAGTTAATATATGTTTATATTGACTAAAAAAACTAAAATACTAATGAGATACTAATTTTTTGCTTGCATTGAATTATATGAGCTTAGCAAAAATTTTGTGAGACTATTTGTTCACCAAAGACATTGTTCATAAGATGTTTTCAGTATTTTCAGAACTTTTTCACGATTACTAAATTTAATTTTTATATTTTAATTCAAAATATTAATTTTCTAACATTTTTGAAATAACTTTTTTAAATTTTACGTGTCATAAAAATAGATAAATTTAATGTAAATTCTTCATAATATAAATAAAAATAATTAAAAAAACAAAAATTATCAATTATCAAAATAAAAACTAATTATATATATATATATATATATATATATATATATATATAAATATATATATATATATATATATATATATATATATATATATATATATATATATAGAGAGAGAGAGAGAGAGAGAGAGAGAGAGAGAGAGAGAGAGAGAGAGAGGAGAGAGAGAGAGAGAGAGAGAGAGAGAGAGAGAGAGAGAGAGAGAGAGAGAGAGAGAGAGAGAGAGAGAGAGAGAGAGAGAGAGAGGATGTATTCTATGAGAATGACATTTTTATGTGAAAACATGAGAATGAATTTGAACCATTAGATTTTAAAATAAATGATGGAGATTATGTGTCATTCTTTTTAGATAATACTTGGTTTTTATAAGAAACGATAACAATAAATTATATTTTTTTAGATAATATTAATTAATATTTGTAATTTAAAATTTATCTTATTCAAAATTGACCTGCAAATCAACGATTATGCTAGATTGTTTACTCCCAAATCATAATATTATTTAAATAATATATCTTTAGTAAAATTAAATAAATTCTTTCAATTACGTATTTTCACTATTTATTTGATAAAAATTATTTTTAAATATATTTTAATATAGTAAAATTTTATTATATTATATAATTTAATTCTCGTTGATGATTTCATGAAGACATATTGACTATAACTTCAATATTAATTATTTTTTGAAGTTAATAAAAAATACATAACAAAAAGATAAAAATATTTAAATAAAATTTTAGTGAGAATCTATTTAAACATTTGTTATTAGGTGGTTTCTTTCAAAAGTAGTTTTATTTATCAAATATATGTAATGCTTAAAAATTATATTTATAAAAATATAAATATAACATATAAATATATATCGTACAAATATAAATATTGTTAAAATGATCTTAAAACAAAATGTCGTATTACTGCCTCTATTATATTATTTCATATTTAAATATTTAAAATATTAATATTATTTAAATAAAAATAACACTATCAAAAATAACATACATTGAAGATTTGTTATTAAGTTTTTTTTTTTTTTTAAATATAGTTTTCACAGCACTGAATGTATTTGGGGAAAAATAAAAAGAGATAATTTCTTAAATATAATTTCTTTAAATAAAATAAGTTTTGTAATCATTTCTTATAGAAAATTTAATTTAAATGTTGTAACTTTTTTCGAAACAATTTAAAATTCCCAATAATAATAATAATTTTAAATTATAAATACAAATACAAATACAAATATCTAGTGTGAATATACAACTATTGTCAAAGATGATAAATTAAGTTATTGATAGAGCTCATGAAGAAGAGAGTCAAAGGGGCATTTTGCTCACATTCTACTTAATTTGTAGATGGTGAGCAACTCCACAACTTAATAGTAGTGGAGAGTAAAGTTTTTAATATTCTTATGTGTGATCAGAGTATGAGAAAATATCTTTATTTTGTAGTCATTGCGTGTGTACGGGTTACAAGGTTGATCAATGTATAAAATTTAAAGGACATCAACAAACTACCAAAGAAAGAATGAGATAATATTACACACCTAAAAACTAAATTTAAGAGAAGGTTTCTCTAAATGAAAAGAGAGATGACTAAGAGAATGAAAAACATGATGAGGATGTAAAAGGAATTGCAATTGAGGAATGCAGTTAATGTACATAAATTTCATCACAATAAGGTACACGAGTGTCGTGGTGAGACCTTGGATCCTCGCCTCAAACTTTTCTCTCATTTCTTTTTTGGATTTAATTTCATGGACTTAGTCCACAAACTCTCCCATTCGCCGCTTTGGTGTTGAGCTTTAGCTAACTCTTGGTTTCCCACGCTGATTTTATCACCGACTCCTCTTAGGCCATCACTTATTCTCTCTATTTTGTATTTAGATATCTTATATTTCTTTCTACTCTCATTAAGTAGCTCATATCTTCGAGCATTTTTTTCGTTTTAGCTCACTATTCTCAAGGGAGGATTTATTCAGTTGAGCTTGAAAACTCCTCCTTTTCCTTTTCAAGTATAAGGATGGTTTCCTTTAGCTCACCAGCCTCTTCCACAGTGATAGGTATTGGATCAGTGGATCTGGGCTGAGTAGGGAGTTTAACGTCAAAAGGAAGCTTAACCTTTTTTACTCTCTGTTTGACCCAGTTTTCTACCCAGATTCTCACCTTAGATCCATCACCAACCATCCATCTAGAACCTTAGGATATCAAATCCTACGCGCTTATGATACTCCTCCATGTGTAGCTAGGCGAGAATCCCAGGTTTGCATTCAACAAGTCACTTCTGGGAAAATACTTGCCTTTTAAAACTTTAACAAACAAAGAATCCCCAACTTAAAGTAATCTCCAACATAGTTTCCCTAAAAGGATGATATTGAAATCACCAATTCCACGGAATCCCACGCCCCCCTAAACCTTTAGCAACTTAGAGACGTTCCAACTCATCTAATGAACTTTGTTTGATCCATTGTTAGCACCCCACCAGAATTTTACAAGCATTGATTCCATTTCTTTACAGATTCCTTCAACCAGCTTGTAGCAACTCATGATATAACTTGGAATCACCTAAGCCACTGCCTTGATCAAGACTTCTTTACCATCCCTTAAGAGAAAATTCGCCTTCCAGCTTTTTATCTTCTTCCAAACTCGCTCTACAACAAGGGGGAAAATTTCTTTCTTAGATCTTCCAAGAACAACTGGTAGTCCCAAGTATTTTGAGTGGTTGCCCACGCTTTGGACCCCGAATATGTTGCAAATCGAATTCCTCGCCTAGACACTTTTATTTTTGCTAAAAGAAACTTCAGATTTATTCAGGTTGACAATTGTTAACCTGAATAAATCTGAAGTTTCTTTTAGCAAAATTAAAAGTGTCTAGGCGAGGAATTCGATTTGCAACATATTTAGGGTTCAAAGCGTGGGCAACCACTCAAAATAATTTGGACTACCAGTTGTTCTTGGAAGATCTAAGAAAGAAATTGTTTCCCTTGTTGTGGAGCGAGTTTGGAAGAAATTTTTTAAACATTTGTTATTTAGTGGTTTTTTCCAAAAGTAGTTTTTTTTTACCAAATATATATAATGCTTAAAAATTATATCTAAAAAATATAAATATAACAAACAAGAATATATTTTTAAATTAATCTTATAGCCACATGTCGTATTACTTCCTCTATTATATTATTTCATATTTAAATATTTAAAATAGAAATATTATTTAAATATCAATAACACTAAAAAAAACATACACAGAAGATTTGTTATTTAATAGTTTTTAAATATAGTTTTCATAGCATTGAATATATTTGGGGGAAATTAAAAATAAAAGTTAAGGGTTAAATATGTATTTCGTTCCTATAAATATCTAAAATTTGACTTTTAGTCCATATAAAATCATATTATGTTTAGTCCTTATAAAATTATTTTTGCACGGCATTTTAGTCATTTTACAGGGACTAAAACTAATGCATAAATAATTTTGTAGGGACTAAAACATTATATTTTTTTTATAAGGACTAAAAGTCAAATTGATAATTTTGTAGCGACCAAAAACATTTTAAACCATTTTTTAAATAAAATTTCTTTAAATAAAATAAGTTTTGTAATCGTTTCTTATATAAAAAAATTATTTTAAATGTTGTAACTTTTATCTGAAAGAATTTAAAATTTTCAATAATAATAAAAAATTTAAACTTCAAATACAAATACAAATATCTAGAGTGATTATACAACTATTATCAAAAAGATGGTAAATCAAGTCATTGCTAGTGCTCATGAAGAAGAGTCAAAGGGGGCATGCAATTGCACAACTTTTTAGTATTGGAGAGTAAAGTTTTTAAAATTTTTATGAGTGATTAGAGTATGAGAAAATATCTTTATTTTGTAATCATTGCGTGTGTATGGGTTACAATATTGATTGATGTATAAAACTTATAAAACATCATTATAAAGCTACTAAACAAAGAATGAGACAATATTACACACCTAAAAACAAAACTTAAGAGAAGGTTTCTCTAAGTGAAGAGAGAGACGATAAAGAGAATGAAAAATATGATGAAGGTGAAAAAAGAATTGTAATTGAGGACTGCAATTAATGTACATAAGGTTCGACACAATGAGATACTTGAGACCACATAGGAAGTGTTAATTGATGAAAAAATTAGTGAGCAAATAAAACTAGACTTGAAATAGTACAATACTATTTTTTTTATCTTCTCTTTCTCTCATTCACCTCTACTATTTTACTTCTGAGTAATTTTATAACAATTTTTTTTACCATGGTTTAAAAATTAATCTTGCGAGATATTTCAATATGCAATTGATTATTTTAGATGTATCTAGTGAAAGTTTTAGAAATTAAAAAATAATTCAAAGGAATATCATATTTACTTCTTAGGATTCCATAACTTGTGTCCGTTTAAGATTCTAAAAGTAAGTTTAATTTTTTTTAGAGTTATTCTCAAATATCATATTGATCATTTAAAACTGATTAAATATCGTCATAGTAGATTTTAACAAATATCTCTACCATTAAAGTCCAATAAAAAAATTTGTGCACAATAGGTGTCATATTTAAAATCCCAGAGCTTGGAAATTACTCAATATCAAATAATTAAAACATAATGAATAGAATATCGGTTGGTCTAATTTTTTGCCGAATAAAATTCACAAATTGGCCCAGTCTTAATAACAATCATATGCATGCAATCAAATTTATGACTCAACAATCACATAAAAAAGACAAAAAAATAAAAAATAAATGCAAATTTTGATTATAAAAAAATAAAACTTTATAAAGTAGAATATATTTATTGAAATTTGACAAAATGTCAATTTGAAAGGTACATTTTATTATGAAGATTATTTCATAAGATACACATTATATATTATTTAGTATTGCAACACCCCATGCTTGAAGAATTTATTCATGTGCCACACGCCAAGAAACCTACAGAGTAAAAATAAATAAACTAATAAATATACTTCTTTTGTTAAAAACGTGACTAAATAAAAGATAATGAGAAAGTTAAAAAAATACCATGAATTATGCTAATAATCATGGAAATATAATTTTTAAACACTTTGTCGCTTTACAATGTGTTACACAATTATTGTAATCGTCATGTGGACGCTTTCCATAACATATTGCTTCACACTTTATTTCACAAAGAGGATCTGATAAGCATTCGACTTGTATAACAGCTAACATAATCATCAACATCATTACAACAAAAACATTCATTGGAGAATATGCCATTTTTTTCCAGTATTTCTGTTTTCTCAAACTCAAATAAATTTTGTAATTTTGTGAAGTTTAAGCTCTTGCATAAGACTCACTGAAAAAACTTTAACATTAGATCTATATTTATAGCCAAGATTTCTTAAAAATTTTATGCATTCGTAAATTATATTTTAGGAATTTATTTTTAAAATAAATAGATAAGCAAGTCAATATATGTTTATATTGACTAAAAAACTAAAATACTAATGAAATACTAATATTTTGCTTGCATTGAATTATACGAGCTTAGCAAAAGTTTTGTGAGACTATTTGTTAACCAATTTTTATGAATATAACTTATGACATTGTTCATAAGATGTTTTCAGTATTTTAAGAATTTTTTCATGTTAACTAAATTTAATTTTTATATTTTAATTCAAAATATTGATGGATTTTTTCTAACATTTTTTAAATAATTTTTTTTTATTTTACATGTCATAAAAATATATAAATTCAATGTTAATTCTTCATAATATAAATTAAAATGATAATAAAAACAAAAATTATCAATTATCAAAATGAAAACTAATTTTATATATATATATATATATATATATATATATATATATATATATATATATATATATATATATATATATATATATATATATCCTATGAGAATGACATTTTTATGTGAAAACATGAGAATGAATCGGAACCATTAGATTTTAAAATAAATGATGGAGATTATGTATCATTCTTTTTAGATAATACTTGGTTATTATAAGAAACGATAACAATAAATTATATTTATTAGATAATATTAATTGATATTTGTAATTTAAAATTTATCTTATTCAAAATTGACCTGCAAATCAACGATTATGCTGGATTGTTTACTCCCAAATCATAATATTATTTAAATAATATATCTTTAGTAAAATTAAATAAATTCTTTCAATTATGTATTTTCACTATTTATTTGTTAAACATTATTTTTAAATATATGTTAATATAGTAAAATTATATTATATTATATAATATAATTCTCGTTGATGATTTCATGAAGACTGTTGGCTATAACTTCAATTTTAATTATTTTTTGAAGTTAATAAAAAATATATAACAAAAAGATAAAAATGTTTAAATAAAATTTTAGTGAGAATCTATTTAAACATTTGTTATTAGGTGGTTTCTTTCAAAAGTAGTTTTATTTATCAAATATATGTAATGCTTAAAAATTATATTTATAAAAATATAAATATAACATATAAATATATATCGTACAAATATAAATATTGTTAAAATGACCTTAAAACAAAATGTCGTATTACTGCCTCTATTATATTATTTCATATTTAAATATTTAAAATATTAATATTATTTAAATAACAATAACACTATCAAAAATAACATACATTGAAGATTTGTTATTAAGATGTTTTTTTTTTAAATATAGTTTTCACAGCATTGAATGAATTTGGGGGAAAAATAAAAATAAAAAAGATAATTTTTTAAATAAAATACGTTTTGTAATCATTTCTTATAGAAAATTTAATTTAAATGTTGTAACTTTTTTTCGAAACAATTTAAAATTCCCAATAATAATAATAATTTTAAATTATAAATACAAATACAAATATCTAGTGTAAATATACAACTATTGTCAAAGAGATGATAAATTAAGTTATTGTTAGAGCTCGTGAAGAAGAGAGTTAAAGGGGTATTTTGCTCGCATTCTACTTGATTTGTAGATGGTGAGCAACTCCACAACTTAATAGTAGTGGAGAGTAAAGTTTTTAATATTTTTATGTGTGATTAGAGTATGAGAAAATATCTTTATTTTGTAGTCATTGCGTGTGTACGGGTTACAAGGTTGATGTATAAAATTTAAAGGACATCAAAAAACTACCAAAGAAAGAATGAGATAATATTACACACCTAAAAACTAAATTTAAGAGAAGGTTTCTCTAAATGAAAAGAGAGATATGAAGAGAATGAAAAACATAATGATGATGGAAAAGGAATTGCAATTGAGAAATGCAGTTAATGTACATAAGGTTCACCACAATAAGATACATGAGTGTCGTGGTGAGACCTTAGATCTTTGCCTCAAACTTTTCTCTCATTTCTTTTTGGGATTTAATTTCATGGACTTGGTCCACAGACTCTCCCATTCGCCGCTTTGGCTGTTGAGCTTTAGCTAACTCTTGGTTTCCCACACTGATTTCATCACCGGATCCTCTTAGGCCATCACTTATTCACTCTATTTTGTCTTTAGATATCTTATATTTCTTTCTACTCTCATTAAGTAGCTCATATCTTCGAGCATTTTTTTTTCGTTTTAGCTCACTATTCTTTCGGGAGGATTTATTCAGTTGAGCTTGCAACTCCTCCTTTTCCTTTTCAAGTCTAAGGATGGTTTCCTTTAGCTCACCAGCCTCTTCCACAGTGATAGGTATTGGATCAGTGGATCTGGGCTGAGTAGGGAGTTTAACGTCAAAAGGAAGCTTAACTTTTTTACTCTCTGTTTGACCCATTGTGTATAAGGCTCTTTGTTAATGTTGTTCTTCTTGCTAAGTTCTTTCCTTTTTTTGTTTAGTCTACCCCATGCTTGCTTTACCTTCTTCAACATGCTAGGGTCCTCTGCCCCTTCATACAAAACAAATTTTTCCAAAAACTTCTCCTCCGATTTATCTGACATTGGATAACTGAGTTGTCGTACGGCTATAAGAGGGTTGTAGTTGATGCAACCTCTAGACCCTATGAGTGGCACATTAGGGAAATCACCACAGTTGTGTTCTCTACCAAAAGACCCTTATGAGGCATATGGGACATGAGCCAAGTATATAGAAGTGGCACACAACATATGACCACTCCTCTCTTTCTGCCATTTTCTGTGTGGAGATAGTAATACACGTCTTCCAGAATGATTTAGGTTTATGAGTACAGTGAATTCTGCTAATATTTATTTTTCCATGCCAAGGTATGTAATGTAATGCTATGTATGGTTTAGGTTTATGAGTACAGTGCATTCTAAACAGTTCGAGTATGTGTTTTCAATGTAGAAGGATTTTAATCGGTAATACTTACATGGGTAGGCTCTAGGGTTTTTCATAAGGTTCATTGATTCATGGATCCTATTTGAAAATATTGTCGCCGTAATGACTACTCACCAGACACCGATACTCTCAAGAGGATCTATTCTAGATGTGGTCTTTGCATCTACCAAACGAGTCTTATGTCTCGAAGGTCAACATTACACAACCATCGACTCCAAGGTTTTAGACACGATTCCTGGAGTCATAGATCCTATTTAAAACTATAATCGCCATAACGAATACTTATTAGACAATACACTCTCAAAAGGATCTCTTCTAAGTGAGGTCTTTGTGTCAACTAAATGAGTCCTACATCTCGAAGGCCAACATTATACAACCACCAATCCTAATAACGAGCTTAGGTTCTAGACAAATATGTCCCTAGAGTCATGGATCCCATTTGAAAATATTTCATCCATAACGAATACTCATTAGGCAACAATACCCTAAAGAGGATTCACTATAGGTGGGGTTTTCGTGCCAACCAAGTGAGACATACGTCAAGAAGGCCAACACTACACAATAACCATCTTAAACTTAAGTAGTTTACTCACAAAATTTAGGTATAGAGTCTTTCCCACAATGTGCCAACAACATGAAAATTCCAACCGCAACATATGAGAAACCATACAACAGATGAATAAACAGTAATAATAACACATAAGACATTAAAAGATGAATAAGAATACAAGTAAACAAATTCTAATACTTAACACAAAAACAAATGAACTAGGTTTGACTCTCTTTAGGGATTTTTCCCCATCATAGTCGCCAACTATCGCGGCGAGAAAAGTACTCGACCGTAACGAACGCTCAAAATACAACAGAGTCTCCCCCGAAGTTTATTTATTCCAAAGGAAAAAATAAATATTGATATAACCCTGAAAATAAAAATAAAATGGTTTTCAAAACCAAATTCAAGTTCGGGATTCGATTATGCGAGAGTACGGTATTAGCATAATTCACATGTTGTACTCAACGGGAGCCATTTAGTTAGGTTTCCGAATAGAGTGTTAGCTTACGATATTTGTTTTCTTCTAAGTATTACTATGTTTTGACAAAAAGGAATAAATGACTAAAAATATATTTTTATTAGGGTGCTTGACAAGATTGTGAGTCTTGCTCGTACATATCCGCTGGTGCGATGAGGCATTCAAAGCTCTGTGGTTCTTAGCAAGACAAAGAAGATATTTTTAGATTTTTATTATAGTTCTTGAAGAAACGTTAAATTTTGCGCCTACGTATCCGATGGTGCGACGAGGAATTCAAAGCTACGCAGTTCTTAGTAACAAATGAGTGTTGGTTGGTAGAATTTAGTGAGCAATGTTTAGGTCGCATTCTAGCGGTTAAAAATTTCTTGTATGCTCACACGTAGGAGACTTAAGAATTGCTCATGATAGAATGGATAAAACATTGCTCATTTTAAAAGGTTTTCATAATCGTGCTAAGGCGAAAAAAGATAGGTTGATTGATTGAATTTTTTTGGGTAGTAGAAGGGTATTCGAAAGGCGATATATACGGCTCATATCCAAATACTCGAGAATCAATAAGGATATACATACAAGAGATTACTATTCGTCCGAGTTTATTGTAAATACGTTTGAGTTGTGAATCACGTCAATATTTCTCAAAGATGACAAGTACTTGAATGGCAGGGTATACAACTTTTATCCAAGTACTCGGGGATCAATAGGGATATACATCCAAGAGATCCTTTTTCATATATGAAATACGAATTTAATTCAATCATGTTATTAATTTTTAAAGGGATAACAAGTAATAGAAAGGCAAGCCATACGACTTGTATCCAAGTGTTCGGGGATCATTAAAGACATATGTCCAAAAGACCATTTTTCATCCATGTTTATTATAAAAAAAAAAAAAAAGATTTGAAGTATTTTGAGTGGAAGACAGGTATTCTAAATATAAGTTATACAAAAGGTATCCAAATACTTGAGGAAAAGAGGGTTATACATCTAGCTAGTCATTTTTCATCCTCGATTTTATTATGAAAGAGGTTTGAAAGGAAGACAAGTATTAAAAAACAAGTTATACGACTAGCATCCTAATACCCGAGGATCAACAGGGATATACGTCCAAGAGATCAATTTTTTGTGATTTTCTACCACTTGTCCTAAGATCGGAGACGATAGATCGTTAGTTAGGGAACATCCTGGGGAATTTTGAAGAGATGGATACTAAAGAAGCATATCGAAACAGTCAGTTTCTCCACATTAAGGTTACTATGGATCTTTATAAGCCTCTGAAAAGAGGGAAGATTTTGAAATTCAAAGAAAAAACCTAAGAGTCCATTTCAAGTATGAGCGTCTTCCCATATTCTGCTATGTTTGTGGGAGAATTAGCCACAAATTAAAAGATCGTGAATCCGTGGTAGGAATGAATGAAGTTTTGAGGAGCAGGATGAACAAGACCTTTCTTATGGGCATTGGCTTAGGGCTTCTCCATTTTCTAAGTTGTTGAAAGAACAAAAATCCAAAGAGTCGAGTTCTAGTACCTGTAATAAAATATTGTTTAATGTTTCTTCAAGTTATAGTAGATGTGGTACAAAAGAAAAGGTGAAGTAAGGTGTGGAAGTGATTCAGAACATAGCTGGAGTAGTGGAGGAAGGAGAAGGTGATTCTTCTTAAAGCAAGCATAGGGAGGCAGCACTGGACGTTGAGGGTGTTGCAGAGTCGTTAGAAGCAGTAATACTATCTGTTGCTGAAGGTTCAAACAAAAAGAAGAGAGAAGTGGAGACTGCTAAACCAAGGAAATGGTCGAGAAAGAAGGACAACAGAAAATCAGGTACCTTCATTCCAACTCTAAAATTTGTGGAAATAGGTAAGTGACAACTGGTTGAGGTTTAAATTATAGAAGGCTCCATTGAGGGTATAGGGATAATGGATAGAAAGAGAAGGCAAAGTGAAGATGTGAAGATGATTCAAACTAAAATACCAGAGGTGGTGTTGGAAGAACACCACCACCTAGCCTAATGAAACTTATAAGTTGGAACTGCAGGGGTTTACGGAATCCTCGTGGAGTTCGAGCCTTGTTAAGGCTCCTTCGAAAAGAAAACCCTAATCTAGTGTTCTTAATGGAAACTCGCTTAAAGGAAGATGAAGGTCATCTCATAAATAAAATAACACATTTTTCTCATGTTGTTTTATTGTGGAGTGCAAGGGTAGTGGGAAGGAAAGAGATGGAGGATTGTTGTTGATGTGGGATGATTCCCTAAACATTAACTTATCTTCATCCTCTCTAAATCATGTGTCTGGTTTAATCCAACAGGATAAAGTAGAGAAATAGTGGTCTTTGGTGGGTGTGTATGGATTCCCTGAGGAGCATAACAAGAGGAAGACTTGGTATTTAATTCAGGAGATTTCTAGGGAAGTGTTGGACTGTTGGTTATGCATAGATGATTTTAATGATATCACGCAAGCTAGTGACAAGTTAGGGGGCATTTCTACATCAAACACTTAGTTCTCTTAGAGAAGATAAGTGATTGATAGTTGTGGTCTTGTAGAACTTGGATTTGCGGGATATCCATTCACATGGATGAACGGAAGATAGGGCCGGAGAAATATTCAATGTAGACTTTGAAAATTCTAGTAACTCACACGCGATGTCGTATTGGATGTTGTGACATCCACAATAACACAGTACAAAATGTTAAAACAGAAACAACAAAAAACACAATGAAGAACACACAGAATTGTTTACCCAGTTTGGTTCAAACAACCTACTCTGGAGGCTACCAAGCCATGGAGGGAATCCAATATAAGCAGTATTAATTCGGAGTTAAACTCCCTTGTTTACAACTTCTCACTTAAAACCTACCCAATGTAATTCCAATCTATTCCTAGACCTGAGTATCTCCACTCACTCCCCCTCAATCACAGCAGTGATTACAAATAAACATAAAAAAATGAGAGAGAAAACACACTTCAAAAATACACCTTGATCTGCTTAAAAGCTTCAATCAAGAGACACACACTCGTGCTTAAAAGCTTAAAGTGACAAAATACATAAACAACAGAGACACCCTACTCCAGAGCAATCATCTACGTGATAATTGCTTGGATCACAAGTAACAATAAACACACACGGTGGAAACACATAGAGTATTATGATCTTCACGCTTAAACACTCTGCCTCTGAAAGTAGGATTTTTCGTTGTCTTATAGTCAGCAGGCAGCAGAACTTAGGCCATGGGCCTTCCACACATAAATTAAGGTTAACCAAGTTAACCTAATTTCCACATCATCAGGGTGTTCTCATAAGCTGTAATCCGGGATAAATTAGAATAAATCATACACCACACAATATATAGTTTCCTGAATAGTAGCCTGAGATAAATAAGGAAACATCACAACTAAAAAGTAACAGCTACTGCTGTCAGACACAGATGTCATGACATCGAGCATGACATCCAACGGAAACCTGTACTAGCTCAACCATATGATCCTGCACAATTCCACACACATACAACAGGAATGTTTTTCCACAAAATGCAGCCAATTTCAAAATATCTACAAACTTGATAGAGGTTTCGCAAATTCTGAGTTCGTTAATTATTTGCCATTAACTGTTGTTCATCATTTGCAGTGTTATGGTTCTGACCATGCCGCTTTACGTGTTGAGATCTTGAGTTATGTTGAGACCTTTAATGATATGACGGAGTTTTTATTTTGTTTTGAGGAAGTTTGGTCGAAGGATTTGGGGTGCAAAGAAATAGTTAGGATAAATTATTGTAATTCTAACAGAGGGTTCCATCAGAAAATTGAGGGCGTGAAGAGTCTGCAGTCTTATTTTCGTGAGTACATAACAAGTTCTGTTACTAAGTAGTTAAAGAGAATTGAAGAAATGTTTAAGCAAGATGAATGTTGGTCTGTTGAAGAAGAGCACATGAGGAAGTATAAGGCTCTTGAGCAACAAAGGAGCAATCTGCTTAGAGTTGAGGAGACTTTGTGGAGGTAGAGGAGTAGAGCTTGCTGGCTTAAAGATGATGACTGCAATACAATTTTTATCCATTGAAAGGCGGATCAAAGGAGAAGAACAAATTCAATTAAAAGGCTGAAGGACTATGTGGGTGATTGAAAAAATGGTCAACAACAATGTGAAAAGATTCTTGTTGAGTATTTATAAGGTTTATTTACTTCCTCCTCCCCAGTTGTTATTCCTGGGTTCTGTCGCACTGTTGCTAACAAGTTATTCGAGGAGCATAAAATCTGGTGTGATGTTGTGTTTACGGAGGCTGAGGTTAAGGAGGCGTTATGGTCTGTCGACATTATTTTTTTAAAAGTATTGGCACATAGTTGGAAGAGATGTTTGCAAGCAAGTTATAGTTATTATTAACCAGGTCAATCCTAGTCCTTTGAATAACACTTATATTGCTCTTATTTTGAAGAAGAAGCCTAGCTGCCTAGAGGAATTCAGACCAATCAGTCTGTGCAATGTTACAATAAAGCTAGTTACAAAGACGATTACTAATAGGATTAAGACAATACTTCGTGACATTATTGAAGAAGAACATAGTGATATTGTCAAAGGTAGGTCAATCACTGACAATGCACTAGTGGTTATGGAATGTTTTCTCTGGTTAAAGAAAAAGTATAAAGGGAAGAAAGGGGCAATGGGTTTGAAGTTGGATATGTCGTAAGCTTGTGATAGGTTAGAGTGGAATTTTATCACCAATACCCTATCTACCATGGGCTTCCCTATCTTCATGGTGAATCTTATTGGGTGGTGCATCTCTACGATGAAGTATCGAATTCTTGTCAACGGAAATCCAAGCAAGGATTTTATTCCTGCAAGGGGCCTCCGCCAGAAGGATCCCCTTTCACCTTACTTGTTTGTTATTTGTGCAGAAGTACTATCTGGGATGTTAAAGCAGGAGAACAAGAATCATAACCTTCATGGGCTTAGGATTCCTAAAAAGGCACCAGTTATATCTCACATGTTCTTCGTAGATGATAGTCTTATGTTTGCTAGGGCCATAACTAATGAAGCAGATCGAATTTTGCAGGTTCTCCATAGGTATCAGGCAGCATCGGATCAAGTTGTCAACCTGAATAAATCTGAAGTTTCTTTTAGCAAAAATAAAAGTGTCTGGGCGAGGAATTCGGTTTGCAACATATTCGGGGTCCAAAGCGTGGGCAACCACTCAAAATACTTGGGACTACCAGTTGTTCTTGGAAGATCTAAGAAAGAAATTGTTTCCCTTGTTGTAGAGCGAGTTTGGAAGAAGATAAAAAGCTGGAAGGCGAATTTTCTCTTAAGGGATGGTAAAGAAGTCTTGATCAAGGCAGTGGCTTAGGTGATTCCAAGTTATATCATGAGTTTCTACAAGCTGGTTGAAGGAATCTGTAAGGAAATGGAATCAATGCTTGTAAAATTCTGGTGGGATGCTAACAATGGATCAAACAAAGTTCATTAGATGAGTTGGAACGTCTCTAAGTTGCTAAAGGTTCAGGGGGGCATGGGATTTCGTGGAATTGGTGATTTCAATATCATCCTTTTAGGGAAACTAAGTTGGAGATTACTTTAAGTTGGGGATTCTTTGTTTGTTAAAGTTTTAAAAGGCAAGTATTTTCCCAGAAGTGACTTGTTGAATGCAAACCTAGGATTCTCGCCTAGCTACACATGGAGGAGTATCATAAGCGCGTAGGATTTGATATCCTGAGGTTCTAGATGGATGGTTGGTGATGGATCTAAGGAGAGAATCTGGGCGGACAATTGGATTCCTTATAATCCATGATTTAAACATTTAATCTGTAGGGGAAATGCTGACAAGCAGGTTTCCTCTTTAATTGATCATGATTTAGGAATCTCGGATAGGTAGGCTCATAGTGAAACTTTGGATCCAAAGGACGTTTTGAATGTTGTCAACATACCCTTGTCTAGAAGAATCATCGAGGACAAGCGTATTTGGAACTTTGAGGCAGACAAGGAATATTCAATTAGGAGTGATTATCATCACATTGGGTGTGCTAGAAGAAAGAATTTGCACAGGTCCCTATAGTGCGCATTTTGGAGATTTGTGGAAGAGGTTATGAAGGTTGCCTATCACTTCGAAGGTGCGAAATTTTATGTGGCCTCTAGCTAAGAATATCCTTTCCACAAGGTGCACTTTGCAGAAATAACGTATCACTCTTGATCCCTCTTGTCCTCTTTGTCATTCACAGGCTGAAAATGTTCATCATTTATTCCTTGATTGCGAGTTTTCTCGTAAAGTGTGTTTCTCTCCTCCGTTGGGTTTTAGGCCTATGAATAATCTTGATATATTTGACTGGCTAGCTATCATTTTGAGTGGTAAAGATATACTGGCAGTCTAAATGAAATGCTCTGCTTTATGGAAGATATGGGCCGCTTGTAACAATTGTGTCTTCAATCACAAGGTAACTGACCCTGCTAGAGTTGCGTTTGAAGCAGCATAAGTGGTGAGGGATTTCAATAGGGCTAATCCAGAAGCTCTTGTCAAGCATAAACCTTCGGTTGATTGGCAGATGCTTCCTCCTGGCCCAAGTGTTTCTTTGGTGCAAGTTGTTGTTGGTTGTTTTAAGGATGACTTTGTCACCACGGGATGTGTGGTTAAGAATGATTTTGATGTTGTATCTCCGTCTGCTTGCAAAAGAGGGGATATTCATGTTACGCCATGTGTGGCTAAAGCTCTGGCTATAAAATGGGCGCTTATGCTGATGCATTCCCCCCATCTAGATAATGCCATTCTCCATTCAGACACTCTCAGTGTGGTTGATAATATAAGTGATATTTTCGTTATTGCTGATTTGAAATCTACTGCGGTTGATTATAAACATTTGCTAGCTAGTTTTAACAATGTTACTATTTATAGGTAGAAATAGTAATGATGATGCCTACTATATGATGGGTGTGGGCAAATCCTAGGGTAACAAAACCTGGTCTAGCTGTATTCCATCTCTGAATTCGATTCCTTCATATAGTCAATCGGTGTTAATGCCTTCTTGTTAATTTATGAGGTGTTTTTATAAAAAAAAATTAGATCGTAAAATTTTCACAAAAACACATTTTATTAAATATTTCTATTTTTCAATTGACAAAATGTCAATACTCTTTATTATAATTTTATTATTATTATTATTATTATTATTATTATTATTATTATTATTATTATTATTATAATAATATAAAGATCGTTTAGTCATTTCTAATCTCTGATTGATATAATCTATTGTAACTCTTATTTAATTATAATTTTGCTTCTATATTCTATTGACACTATTAGAAATACTGGAATTTTCTGCGGATTTACATGCGGATTTTAACTAAATTTCCGCAGGAAACACTTTACCTGCGGATTTTCCTGCGGTTTATTGTCCCCAGGTGGGTAATATTTTCGGCAGGAAGTTCCGCAGGTAATTCCTCAGCTAAATCCGCAGGAAAATTCCGCAGGTAAATCCGCAGGAAAATTATTTAAAAAATTAAAAAAAAAATTTATACCGTCTCGTCTCTAGATATGTATTGCTTCTACTAAATACTAAACAATATATACAATCACCAAAGTTATGCAACAGTGGTTTTCTCCAAAAGACAAATCTACCATGGAATCATCCTTATGACTATCTTGATTGGTGCCTATTCTTTTCGGAACAACTTTTTGGTTTTTCGAGCTCTTCTTCATAGTAGAAGATGGAACTGCTTCAATAAACTGGTTTTTCTGTAGCACATTGTCAACCCTAAGCACTTTTTCCCTGTGCTTTTCAATCTTCTTCTTTACCGCAAGATCTAGCCATGAAAAATTCATATCAATCAACATTCAATGTCATCAAGAATACAAGTTCAGGTTAAAAAAATGAATGTTACATCAAAACAGCACACACCAACCAGCAAAACAATTAGATTCTAGAAACACGGATAATTATAGTTTTCCATCTTCCACATAAACTAAAATTTAACACCTTTTCTTCTACATTCAAGGATCATTAAGAATACAAATTCGGGTTAAAAAAAGACCAAATATTCCAGTTACCTTCAGCAATTAGTGCTCTTTCGTTGGCAGCCATATGCGCGATGATCTTGTAAATTACTTCAATCTGCAGAAAAATTAAATGTTACCAAAAATCTATCTAACTAATTAACACTTTTTATTAATTTGATTCAATAACATAGTTGAAAAAATTAATATTGGAGAGCATTTAGCAGTGAGGTAAATGGTGTACATCTTCGGGAGCATGGCAACATTCAACTACTTCTTCAATTGTCAATGGCTCAATAGGCTCATTGCAGCTGAAAATACAAAACAAGCAAATTGCAATTAGTAGCGAACCGGACAGTATCTTTAAAAAGAATACCTAACTACAGCAGATTAGTTCAATCTCTCCTCTCAAACTAATATTCTCTTCGATTTGTCATTTACAAGTAGATCAATTTTTCATAACTAACGGGATCCAAAAACCTACCATCTCCCTGCGAAGTTGACTTAATCCTGCCCACTAGAGAGAGACAGAGAGAAACTCAAAACAGACCCTAAGTTCATTAGGAATAACTACCTACTACCTCAACCACTAAAAACTCTATACCACACAAACAAAGGTAACTGACAAGTAACAAATATATGAGAAATGAACTCGGAGCCAAAGGCCACCTCAAACCCTCTAAGAATAGTCTTAACTCCACATCTAACTAAACCCAAATCTAATAAGCATATAATGCAGAAAATTAGAAAATTCCAACTAACTGAACCATGCACTTTGTCAAAATCCACCTTAAGAATGAGACAAGCTCTCTTAGTTCTCTTGGCCATGTCGACCACCTCAGTGACACCCATCACTCCCTCAACCAGCAACCTTCCCATAAGAAAAGCTGGTTGATTTAGGGATATAAACTTATCCATCACTGTCTAATGACCAACATTGTATCTATATTTTTATAACCTAAGTATAACGCAATCATCAATAAGCTTAGAAATTTAAAATTTGAAAGAATCTAGCATCAATTAATTACATAAAAGTGAATATATTTAAATATCTAAATGAGTCAAAGTGAAACAATGGCAATGTCTTTAAAACAAAATATAACAAGTGTATAGACACATATGAGAACTATACCTTTGAATTCCTCCGAAGCTAATATCATTAACATTTGGTGCTTGACATTTTCATTTATGAATGAAGCACTCTTGATTGACATTGTGTCCAGTACCTTTGAATTCCTCAAAATATATTCAGCAAATTGAAGACTATATTCTGTGTATGTAAATTGTTTAATCAAACATGTTCTATGCTGTGTTGAAAGACATTCCGGAGTAGATGTTTGTTCCCTCCAATTATACACAATTTCGTCTCCATTCCCATTGTCCTGTGATTCACATACTTTTTATAAGATAAAATAGATAAACAAAAAATGAAGTAAAAACAAAAAGAGATTGGTAGACAGTACAAAACCTCGATAATGGTAAGATTTTGAAGGTTGGGAAAATAATCTAGCCTTTCTAGCAACCACACCCACTCCTCCATAAGATCTCTATGCTTAAGGATTACCTCCATGTATATTACATTGTAAAGAATAGGATAGCTGCAGCAATGTGAGTCCTGTTGTGATTCACCAATGTTAGATATCAACCTTAATTTCTTTTATCATAGAAAAACATAATAAATGAAGAAATCTAGGAAGCATCGACACTGACACGGCAACATAAACTTAATAGCGTAATCTCAAGTGTCAGTAAAGATGTCTGTGCTAAGTAAAAAGAAATAATCTCTAATGACACCAACAATGTTCTTACTAGTTCTCCACTCAAAACCTGGCCGTTTGGCCAATGAATCAAATTCCTAGTGTCAGGATTAAGTATATTGAGCCGTTAATATCAACTAAATCAAATTCCTCTCTCACCGCTAACTTCGCCACAAAAGCTGAAACAAGAGAAACAATATTTCAATTTTCAACAAATAAAAAAAATCCAAGAAATGAAAATGTTGAGAGCGGAAGAAGAAGACTGGCGAATTCGGTTGGGACATTTCATCGAACATCTTGCGAGCGAGGACAAATTCGGCATTTTTCTTCCAAAAGCTAAACTAAACATTCAGATTTAAAACATAATCAATAGAAAAACTTGCAACTATTCTCAATTTCAAAACCTCATGTATCAGTATATTTCAACTACAACCAACTCCATTCAACAGAAAATCCCAAACGTTATTCGAAATTACGAAAAGAGAAGCAACGGTAGAAAACTAACCTTCCCAAGACAGTAGCAAGAGTTTGAAGGTAAGTGCCAATGGTTGTAGTCACAACCGGGAAGCATAATCGTTTCCTTCTGCTCATTGCTTCCGCTTTTGTTGGAAGAGGAATCTTCCTTGGCCGCCGGCGGATAGGATTCCGGGTACGGATTTTGGTACGGATGGAGAGGTTGTTGAAATTGAGAGATGAGGTTTTGGGGTGGTTAGGTGGGGTTAGGGTTTTGGAGGAGATGGTGAAGGAAGAGAGTGTTGCCATTGGAAATGGGTTACCGAATTTGAGAGAAGAATGAAATTGTGACAATGCCATTGAAAATAACGATAAGGCTCAACGTTCAACTAGTTTGTGGAGATGAAGAGTGAACAATTGATGTATCTTATTATAAGATGTAACAATTGAAATTTTTTTATACTTACCCCACATATCTATTAATCTCTAAAATAAATATATATCAAAATCAAAATTTGTATACCATTTATTTTGTTAAAAACTAAGATTAAAATTAAAAATTAATTAAAATAAATTATAAAATAATTAATAACATAGATAAAATAAGGATTAAAAATTAAAATTAAACTAACCAAAAAATACCATAAAAATAAATACTAAAATAGAAGAAATATATTATTATAATACAAATTGAAGAATTATATTAATTTTAAAAAATTACTATTATTTTTAGAAAATATTTAAATCAATTTTCTCATATATATAGTTGGCAGGATATATAGTTTTCATTGGTTGACAGTGTAAAAGTAATTGACAGTGTCAACCATGTTTGGGTTATTGAGATAATTTTTTTTTAAAATTGATTATTATAAAAAAATATTTGATACCCATTCTCAAAATTTTTAATACCTTTTATTAATTTTATTTTTAAAATTTTTTATACCTTTTATTTTGTCAAAAATTAAGGTAAAAAATTTAAAAATAACACAATTCACATTAAAACATTAATTAATATAATAATATTAAATAATTAACCATTAAATATAATGATTCATTTTTAAAAAAATTAGACAAAATTACTATTATTTTAAGAAAATAGTTAATTTTGCAGCAAAATCCGCAGGAAAGTTTCCTGCGGAATTACCTGCGGATTGTGTATAATAGTTTGGTTTTTATACAATAGATATTCGCAGCAAAATTCGCAGGAAACATTCCTGTGGATTTACCTGCGGATTTTGCATTATAGTTTCATTTTCTGTTTGAAATATATGAACCGCAGAAAAATCCGCAGGTATTCCTGTGGAAATTTCTGCCAATTCTAGATTCACAGAAAAAATTTAGTTTGTTTAAGAAAGTCCCAGGAAATTCCGCAGGTAAACCTGTGAAAATTTTCCACAACAAATACGTAAGTAATACGTGTATTTCTAGTAGTGTGAAGTTCTAAGAGAAAGGGTGTTATCTCATGGTTTTTTCCTTTCATCTATGATTTCTACTGGTTGATACAATGTCACTGCATCCTATCACTTTTTGATGTAATAGAAGAAAAGAAACATTGCCTAGATGATGATTAAAGGCTAGGACTTCTCTAGTGGGGGTGATAAAGAATCCTTAAATTCAAATGAATATCAAAACCTTGGCCCAAATAACTCTCCATTATTGATTAATTAATTAATTACTATTAATTTATGTGTTCTTGATACACATAAAAGTTATCAACATGAAGAAGAACAATCCAAGAAAGCTATGCCTTTCCTGAATATTAATCCTCATTCCAAATTTCCAATTCAAAAGCATCCACTCCCCAAAAAGGACATCGCAAACCGACTTATCTTGAATTTGACAAAGAATCAATACCAAAAACAATCAATCAACTTGTTTTTAATGACTAATATACCCTTCATACTTGGTCCAAAAAACAATTATTGAGAGGCTTATCTCTTCTCTGTCATAGCCGTCCATGAGAAATTTTGGACACAATAATCAAAATAAATTAAATGGTATTAACAAAATGTCATATTCCATATCTAATTTGAAGGGAAACTATAATGTATGCAAAAGTATGTTATGTATAGAAAAGTTTATAATTAAAAATATTTATTCATTATAAGATAAAATAGTATTATGAAAATTGGTTTAATTAATAAAATTGACTCATACCCTTTAAATTTATGAATTTAACTTTTTTCTATTTATTTATTATAAGATAAAATAGTATTACAAAATGTTTAAGACTAAATTAATCCACAAGTAAGAGTGGCATCATTTAAATCTGTTTTGCAAAAGTCTGTAAGAAAAATTGGATGGACAGAGTTAAGGGTGTGAACCTAAATCTCTGCTCCGTCCTGCAAAAAAGTGAGGGTGGGACGGACTAAGCCTGGTGGCACTATATTTTTTAAGCTTAAAAAAACAAAAATTTATGCTAATATTCATGTCCGCAAAAGTCCGCATAAAAAACGGGACAAGATGGGACAGTCACGTTAATGGGTGAAGGCCTAAAATCTTGGCTCGCCCTTCACTAAAGTGCAAAACGGAGATGTCCAAAAATCAGACCCGTTTTACTAGCCACATCCACCGATTAAGAGATAAAAGACTACTATGTACAACTATACAAATTTAATATTTATTCATATTATTATTAGATAATCTTTAATTAAAATATAAAAAAAAAAACAGATTTAATCACATATTAATGAAAGGGTAGTTTAGGAAAATATAAATGTCTTTTGGAAAATAAGTTGCATATGGACCAAGTAAACTTTGAAAAGCCAATAAGAACATTAATTCAAACTTAGAATCTCTTCACATATATTATACTTACCAACACTAAGAAATCACAAAATTCTCTTCATCTCTTCACCTTTTCATATTCTTCCTCCTCCTCTTTGTTGTAAAAGTACAATTCAAGAAACCATGGATGTATCAGAAAAGCTTCTAAAATACAGATACCCTATAACAATAGCAATAATAATTTCAATATTATTTTCCTTGGTGATATATGCAGCTCCACATTTTGTAAGCATTCTGGCTTATTTTTGGCCTTTATTTGCTTCCACTACTGTCTTCTTGATAGCAATAATTGCCTTTGGAGGTGTTTCAAAATTCCCAAGTGAAACTAATGATGAAAAAGCTGGTGAAGGACTCTTGGATTATGTAGCAGGAAAGCCAGAACATAGTCAAGAGGCTCAGTATAGTTTCTAAGTCAATCAAGAGTGTTCATGTTTCATGGTTATTTCAGATGGGTCAATTAGAACTGTTAAGAAGCCTTTCAAGTTCATTGTCTATGTTCAATGATGTCATGTATTTCTGCTCTAGAAGATAATTGTATCAGATATCAATCTATAATGTATATAATGATTGTCACTACAATAATGTAGTTTTTAAATGCATGATCTCATTGTTTTAGTTTTAATGTCATTTTCCTATATGCCCAAAACTTTTTTTCCTTTTGAGAAAACATATATAAAAGATAGCATCTCAAATCACTTCTACCTTAACTATAGGTATAAATTCATCTCTATGTATGTAGAGTGTTGGATTGGTATATTTGCAAAGGACTCATAAGAAGCGGTGTAAGGGTTTTCTAAGAATAGACTATACAATATGTCGCCCACCGAGCTTCCCACTCTCTATTTGTGAAAACACGCGCCCATTATTTAGCGATATCGCCTATTTCTTGAATTTCTTGCCAGTCATGAAAAGTGACGTGTTCCTATCTATAACGGTATGAGAGCAGGAGTTAAGATGGGGAATGTTATCCATAAAATTATGGGAAATAACTACCTTTTTTCCACACTTATGAAAGTGGAAAGTACGGATATTATCTTCTTGGATCCTAAGACTCAAGTCTAAAAGTCTCTTATAAATATTCCAATCTTAAGGTTGAGAAGAACATTCAATTCTCTCGGAAAACACCGTAGACAAAATTTCCCACCTTCATTCCTCTAACATCACAACAATTCTAAAAACCTCGGACAACCCCCGAGTATAAGTGTTAAATTTTTTGAGAGAGAAGTTTATTGTCTATTGTAATCCTCTTTATTTTGAATGATTAGTCTCTACAATTACAATTGCGCGTAGAAGATACTCAATTTATAAATAAATAAATAAAAACTTATGGGGTGACTTAGAATATCCTCTTTCTTGAGATTGTTTGCTTTCTTTTTATCTTGATTATGAGAACAAAATAAGAGGACAGTTATTAAAATCAGCATTCCTAAAATATATACATATTAAATTGGTAGGTGAAGCAACTATATGACATAACTAGTGGTTGCTATTTTGTGTAGTTCATGTGCTACATGTGTCTGCTTCCCTTTATTCTTACTACCTTTAATGGCTGAATTGATGGTTGCCTGATTCATTCATCGCCCACATGCATTTTAGATAATATGTCTTCAGCAATCACCATGAAAGAGTGATATAGAACATTAGAGGGATACATGTTTGATTTACCTATAGAGTATACAAAGTAATTTTTTATTTGCTTTCTTCTAGTCACACTCATAAGTTCAATTTTTGGCATAGACATGTTTTCAATCCCACAGTTTTAAATTTCTTTGTTTAGGCTTAAACTATAATGGGTCGATCTTCCTTAATTAATGCTACCCCAAAAATATCTCTCGATATGCCTAATTGTATGCCTAGTCCTGTTTTTCATCTTTATTTATAAATCACTTTGACTGTATTTGGTTTCACATTGAGGCCATTTAATATTGATTAATTTTGATAGGTTAGGTTGATCTTTAGTATAATTGATATTTTTAAAATTAATTTTAACTTGAAGTTGTGATTTTTAACTTTTAAATTTAAATGTGATTTTTATATTTGAATCAGACATTCAGACCCATACAACATCACCAAACGATCCACACACTTACAATCACATGAGAAGCTCGATAGACCTCAACTAAGGTTAGGGCACAAGTTTGACATGTAGACGATGTCACCATATCTTGAGATAATCTCAAAGGTGAGTCACCCACCACGCTCCCAAACGAAGTGGAGTCGTACTAGTCATCATCGGGAAAATAACCTCACACTTTCTCATGTATTCCTAGGTCATAAAGGGCTATATATACTTGCCTCAAAGGGTTAGACTAGGAGATCATATTATTTACAAATCACCTAAGTAAGACCTCTTCTTTGGCTTATCACAAGTAGTGTATGTATTGTTGTAATTAGGATAAGTACAATTGGCGTCCACTGTGGGGGTATGTTAAAACATTTCAGGGCCACACATTTTCATGATATTTGTTGAACTAGCCATCATTTCATAATGATGGCCACATACATTACATTCAGTGTTAGCGATTGGGAAGGTTTTGCGAAGATGTAGGTCTTTATGGATGAACTACACTAGCAGAACCAAAACCTACAAGTTGATGTCTACACTATTCGACAATAACAGTGACATGTCAGCATATTTCAAGAGGGAATATAAGTCGAAGACCTTTAACTCCTCTTTGTCAAAATCAAGAATGCCCCAATCTCATATAATTTCATGTTACCTCATATAAGTCGAAGACCCTTAACCCCTCTTTGTCAAAATCAAGAATTCCCCAATCTCATATAATTTCATTGATGGTTCTTTAATGGTTGGCATGCATTTTGCTAAAACATATTGAGGAAGATCATGTTAAAAGAGATGCAAGATGACTTAACTCTCAGACTTCAACATGTCGAAGAAGATGTCATGACATTCTGGCATGACATCCTGCCTGCAAAAGCTGATTTGGAAAGTGGACCAGGCGGTTTTAATTGCTACAAGAATCTCATGTTTCAGCTCAGAATATTCGAAGAAATCAATTAATTGATATTTTTACCAAGATTGATTCAATCAGGAGATTTCCACACTTTCTATTATTGGAGATAATATAGGAAAAATTGGATTGAAGACCTATTTTCTTGGAGATCAAGTAGCCGATTTTTGGCAGCCTCACTGCTGCACTTTGAAGCCCAGCCCAGTCGAAGATATATCTATAAATAGAAGGGTTGTAACCTAGTTTTAGGTGGAACTGATATTATATGTTTTAGAGTTTTAGGAATCCTTATTTTTCTGTGTGTTCCATATGTGTACATTCACAAACTTGTAGGTGTTAAATGTTGTTGTGATCTCCGAACCTTTTAAGCAAGGAGAGTATTTCATCCTCGTAAGCTTTTAAGCATCAAGGAGTGTTTGTCTTGGAAGAGTATCTTCTAGTTGTTTTCTTTGTTCTTATTTTTGTCACAGGGATTGTGATTGAAGAGCTTTGAGGAGGGCCTCATACCTAGGTGAGTCTTAAGTAGAAGTCATAGGAATGGTAATGATTAAGTGAGAAGTGTAAACTGGGATTGTTTAGTTTCGAATTGATACTATCGTATATTGATTTCATCTTGGCTTGGTAGCCCCAAGAGTAGGAAGGATTGTTTCGAACTGGATAAACATATCGCTGTGTTATTTACTTTCTGCACTATTACTACTGCTGCTATCATACTTGTTCATAACTCAGATATCGTGTCGTGACATCTCATTCGACATCACATATCTGATACCAGAATTTCATTCATATTACCTACTAGTAACATTTTATGGGAAGAGAGACTCTCGGGAGGATGTCACTACCTTTAACATTAAATTGTAGTCGCTTAAATGCAAGTTCTTCTTTAGAAATTTGAAAAGGACATCTTTACGTTGGTATATGAATCTTTCCAGATTATTGTAACTATCTATTAAGACCTATCCTATAAATTGATCCCTCAGTTCTAAGCCAACAAACACTTGTAGTCATTCATAACAACAACACAATTCTCTCATTATTCAACATATATATTTAGAAAATTTCTTTGCCAACCTCCCTACCTTCTAGTCTACCTCTGGTGAAAACCCTGAAGGATAGAAAAACACTTAGAAAGGGGGGGTTTGAATAAGTGTAGCTTTAAAAACTTGACAGATAAAAATAAATTTCACAGTTATTTTTATCCTGGTTCGTTGTTAACTAAACTACTCCAGTCCACCCCCGCAGAGATGATTTACCTCAACTGAGGATTTAATCCACTAATCGCACGGATTACAATGGTTCTCCACTTAGTCAGCAACTAAGTCTTCCAGAGTCTACTGATCACACACTGATCACTCCAGGAACAACTGCTTAGATACCCTCTAAGACTTTTCTAGAGTCTACTGATCCACACGATCACTCTAGTTACAATCTGCTTAGTTCACTCCTAAGACTTCCTAGAGTATTCTGATCCAACCGATCACTCTAGTTCCTTACAACTTAATGTAATCAATCTAAGAGTATTACAAATGCTTCTTAAAAGCGATAATCACAACTGTGATATTTCTCTTAATCGTTTAAGCTTAATCTCACTAAAATATTACAACAGCAATGTAGTGAGCTTTGATGAAGATGAAGATTCTGAGTTTAGATTTGAACAGCGTTTCAGCAAGTTTGATATGAGTTGTTTTGGTGCAGAATCGTTTAGGATCATTAACCTTGCTTCTCATCAGAACTTCATATTTATAGGCGTTGGAGAAGACGACCGTTGAGTGCATTTAATGCTTTGCGTGTTCCGTACAGCATCGCATTTAATGTTATACGCTTTTGTCAACTACCTCGAGCCTTGTTCACGCTGTGTCTACTGACGTAGCCTTTAGTAGCTTTTAACGTTCCTTTTGTCAGTCAGCGTAGCTTGCCACTTGTACTTTCTTCTGATCTGATGTTTGTGAATACAACGTTTGAATATCATCAGAGTCAAACAGCTTGGTGCATAGCATCTTCTGATCTTCTGACCTTGAAGTGCTTCTGAGCGTGATACCATCAGAACTTCAGTGCTTCTGTTCTCTTGTTCTTCTGATGCTTCCATAGACCCATGTTCTGATTCTGCTTCGACCATCTTCTGATGTCTTGCCAGACCATGTTCTGATGTTGCATGCTGAACCCTTTGAGACAAAGCTTCTGAGCGCTGAACTATGCGTACTCTTTATATATTTCCTGAAAGGGAAATTGCATTGGATTAGAGTACCATATTATCTTAAGCAAAATTCATATTATTGTTATCATCAAAACTAAGATAATTGATCAGAACAAATCTTGTTCTAACAATCTCCCCCTTTTTGATGATGACAAAAACATATATAAATGATATGAATTTGCGATCAGAAAGAACAGACGGCAAAAGACAAATTACACAGCTATAGCATAAGCATATGAATATGTCTCCCCCTGAGATTAACAATCTCCCCCTGAGATAAATAATCTCCCCCTGAAATAAATACTCGAAGAACTTTAATAAAAGACTTCCCTGATTATTTCGGTAGAGACGATCATATAAGCTTCTGTCTTTAGAGAATTCATAGCTTCTGACTTCTGCTTCCATTGGACAGCTTCAGAACTAGAATTTCCTTAGATCCCTAGAACACTCACAGCTTCTGATTCCTGCTTCCATCTAGGACAGCTTCAGAACTTGAATTTCTTTGATCTTCTGAACATTCACAGCTTCTGATTTCTGCTTCCATTCAGGACAGCTTCAGAACTTGAATTTCTTTGATCTTCAGAACATTCACAGCTTCTGATTTCTGCTTCCATTTAGGACAGCTTCAGAACTTGAGTTTTCTGGATCTTTAGAACATTCGCAGCTTTGAATTTCTGCTTTCCTCGGATAGCTTCAGAGCTTGAATTTCTACCAACATCACTTCATGCTAGATTTGTATCAGAACATTGTTGAATGTACCAGAGCATCATCAGAGCATCTCTACATCCTGAAATGTTACAGAACAAACACTAAACGACAAAAGTCAGCATGAACGAGTCAGAACATAAAATGTATATTCTAACACATTATATGTATCAGAGCTATAACATTATATGTATCAGAGCCATATAGGCTAAAATAATGTATCAGAGCAAATAGAATTTTGTCAGATCAAAATAGACAAAATATGGATCAAATTCTATTATCAGTGCTTCTGATTCATTCTTCTTTCTTGCTTCTTATCTCTGAAGCTTGACAGCACTCGGCTTGCTTCAGTTTCCATGGTTTTGCTTCTTGTGTTTGCTTTGAAGATTTTCTTCACTTCTTTATACCTGCAAAACACTTAAACCATATAGAACTTGCAGTTCTTGTTAGTGAATGTGTGGGAGCTTTACCCAGCAACTGATAGATTAATCAAATCATTTATCATTTATCTTCTCCCCCTTTTTGTCATAACATCAAAAAGCAATATTTCAAAAGATTCAGATGCATACAACGACAAATAAAAGGAAACACACGGAGAGAGAAGGTGATTTCATTGAAGGTTCAAACAGCAGGTACAGAAGTACATGAAGATAAGAGAGATTAGATGCACAAAGACAGATGCAACGAGAAGAAAGAAACAACACAGACTCAATCTAAGATGGCCCTAGTCTTGACAAGATCTTGGTCAGCATCTCTTGAACCATATTGTTGTGTCCTTCTTGCCTCACCATGAAAGCGCTATACTCAGCATTGAGTGAGCTTTGCTCATCCTGTCTCCTCTGAATTTCTTCCAGGGTCCTTGCAAGACGAGAAGGTTCACCAGAAGAAGCTTCACCGCTTTCAACCACAGGAATGGCATGTTGATCTGCAGCTTCCATAGATAGATCATTTGCATGGATTTCCTCAACAGGAACAGTTTTAGCAACATGATCTTCAGCATCTGCTTCTTGCATAGAAGCATCTCCATACTCTGCAGCAGGAATTTCCGAGTCTCCATTCTCAAGTGCCTGAAGAATGGCAGCTAGATTTCTGGGAGCAGAAGGACCTTCAACTTCTGGTGGGTCAACAACTTCTGGAATGACCAAGCTTGGGTCTTTCACAGACGGGTTTTCCCTCAGATAGTCAAAAAGAGTCTTGAAGTCTCCTAGCAGAACAGGATAATCAGGAATAAAGATAACCATATCCCTGCATGGATTTGCTTCCATTTCAGCAGCCAGTCTTAATACTTCCAATTCATCCACAAAGGGCTTCTCCTCAGCAGCAACACAATTTCTGAGAGGATGGTAGTATATACCATTATCTTCCTCCAGAAGGTAACCAGAGTAACCAGGGGCAGCAGCCACTAGTCTTTTCTGTACTCCCATTGCTTCTACTTGAAAAACCTTGCGAAATCTTCTCCAGAGATTTCTTGTAGAAACATCATCCAGACCATTTAGGAATGCATCCTTCAGAAGGTCTAGACTGCTAATCACCTTATGTCTGAAAAGTTCCAGGTAGGTATAGGGTTCAGGTTCAGGCGGGTTGAAGGTGAATTTGTAGTCAGGGTAGAGAAGACAGTAAGGTTGAGATATAGAAGGTGGAGGTACGGTGGATGAGGAAGAAGGAATATCTGAGAGAATGATTAATGAGGATGGAATATCAGAAATGATAGATTTAGACGAGGATGGAGTGTTTGTAAAGGGAATTGGTGAGAAAGATTTATCAGAAGGAGTTGGGGGAAGAATACTTAAAGGTGTGGGGTTTAGAATGGGAGAGGAGAAGGATGATGGAGAAGGGTTTGGTAAGGTGAAGTTTACTTTTGGTTCAGATGGAGGTGATTGGAAAGATGGTTTAGGGACAGAAGGAGGTGGAGTAAAGACCTTTCTGGAGATTTGTACAGAAGAAGAAGAAGATCTGGTTCTGCGAAAGGAATCTCTGATCCTTTTATCTCTTCGTTCTTTAGAGTCCACCTTGTCAGGATCATAGGTGACCCTCAACTTCTTGGCTCTCTCAGCCTCATCTTCTTGTGCTTTTCTTTTTAGCCTTGCCTGTCGTTCCTTCTTATCCTTCTTCAGAATATCATTTTTGGATGGGAGTACTCTGCCACGGATCCAAGCAGGATCAACGTCTGATTTCTTCCTAACACAATCTTCCAAGTAAAGCTTGACAACATGATCAAGTTCTTTATGAAACAAGGAGATGAATCCTTCAACAGCAATTCTTCTTGACAGAATGTCAGGAAAGCTTGTGCACACGAAGGGTACATTCTTAATGAGTTCCAGTCTGAACAAATCAACACCATTGAAGATGGGACCTTGAATTACTCCAAGAGAAAGCGATGCATTGCGATTTCTGATAGAGTCCACAACTTTGCTTTCAATCAGAATGTCTGAAATCATTCTTCCGAAAGGAATGGTTGTTCTTGGAATATGAGGGTACTTCGCCCTTTCATCTTCTCTTGATTCAAAGATAGATGTTTTCAGATTCTCAAACAGAATATGAGAGATGTTGATCTCTATCTTTTTGCCAATGCAGAAAAGAGTGTACTTGTGAGTCGGACTGATGTAGGAGGAGAAGAGCATCCTTTTTCTATGGTGAAGAGAACCCAGAATAATCTCAGCCCATACTTTATAGAAAGGCCTTAAGGTGCCTGTGTTATGAGAGTCAATTCCAAAAACCGTAGAGATTTGTTTTTCAACTGGAGTCCAGTCAACTGTATTGGGTTGAAGACCAGACCAACCTTCTTCATCATCAAGATTGTACAGCTTCCTGATGAGCTTCTCAGTGATAACCACTTCATGCCCTAGCACAAATGAAATGATGGCAGTTGGTGTAACCGTTGCGTGTACCCAAAAATCCTTCACAAGTTCAGGATAAATTGGACCAACCAATCTATCAAGATAATTAGACCATCCTTGCTCAAAGATTCTTGCATCACACTGAAAGCCATTAGCTTTAAGGTTGTTGATGTCCACAGCAGTTTCACATAAAACCTCCAAGTCCTTCGTGGGTATCAAGCAAGTTTTCAAAGGAGCATCTTTATAACTTCGTAGACGGATTTGTGAAGAAGTAGGTCTCTCTTTTGAGGAAGATGAACAAGAGGAAGAGTTCATGATGATAATGCTTTGAGATCAAATCAGAGAACTAGGGTTTGAAGAGAGATGCAGCGAAGTGAATGCACAAAAAAGAGAGAAAGAGAGAAAAAGAGGGAATGAAGATGAAGCGGGTTATTTAAAAGATTTAAAAAAGAAATCATTATGCATTTAATGAGAAATGACATTAGGAGAGAGAACACAGTAAATGAAATGATTTAATACAGTTACCTAGGTCGGCGTCTTTTCAACTGCACGCTTTGTACTAACCGTACAGACACGTGTTCACCATCAGATAATAGATGACAGCTGTAAATTTCAGAATAGACTTTACGCCTTCAGATTCTGATCACTGCTTCTGATCTGATCAAGTTTCTCTTCTGGAAACATTCCTTCTGAAGTGTGTTGATATAAATCTGAATAATCTTCTGATCCATTACTTCTGATATACACAGCTTCTGGAGGTTCACTTCTTTGTTCTACAGCTTCTGATACGACAAAATTGTATCTGCAGAAATTCTTAAGCTGCTTCGTTTCATCAGAAACAAGTTTATCATCAAACCAGATATTTATTGATTCGTCCACAATCAATGTTTCAATGTTGTATATTCTGTAGCATTTAGAGCATTCAGAATAATCAAGAATGAAACATCAATGCTTTAGAGACAAACAAAACAGATGGTTCCAAGACTAATAAACTTTCTTTTCTGAATTCCTACAAACATAGTTTCTTCAACAGATTTAAGAACCAGAGCTTGGAAGACAATCTTTCTTCCCTTCAAGTGTTGAGACCAACTTGAGTCCAGGTGACATGTCATGTTGATTTTTATCTTCCTTGTCGCCAAGAGAATCTGCAAAAGAAATAGTCTTTTTCTTTGGTACCCACATTTTCTTGGGTCCTTTCTTGTTAGTTCTCCTCAAGTTCTGATTGAACTTGGGTTTAACATTGTAAACAATAGGAGGAACAGCATGATAATTCTTAATGTGAGTTTCATGATATTTCCTAGGTTGTGTCACATGCTTTTTGGTGTGTGTTAAGTGAAAACTTTGAGCATGTGAAGTGTGCCTAATATCATGGGAGTGGCCATACTTGAACTGATCATACAATGGCTTGTATGTGAATTTCATTTCATCAACAGGTTCAAGTTTGTATGGGGTTTCACCCTCAAAACCAATGCCAACTCTTTTGTTTCCAGACACAGCATATATCATAGAAGCTAGCTGACTTCTGCCAATACTTCTAGATAAGAACTTCCTGAAACTTAAATCATATTCTTTCAGAATATGGTTTAGACTAGGAGTGGATTTTTCTGAATCAGAAGGGGATCCAACATTATTGGATAATTTTAAAAGTTTTTCTTTTAATTCAGAATTTTCCAACTCAAGCTTCTTTGTTTCAAATTCAAATAGCTTTTTCAGCTTTTTGTATTTGAGACTAATCTGAGACTTGAGTTCCAGAAGTTCAGTTAGACCGGAAACTAACTCATCTCTAGTAAGTTCAGAAAATACCTCTTCAGAATCAGATTCTGATGTAGATTCTGATTCGTCATCTTCTGTCGCCATCAGCGCACAGTTAGCCTGCTCATCTTCAGAGTCTGAATCATCTTCTGACTCATCCCAGGTTGCCATAAGACTTTTCTTCTTATGAAACTTCTTCTTGGGATTTTCCTTCTGAAGATTTGGACATTCGTTCTTGTAGTGTCCAGGCTCATTGCATTCATAGCACATGACCTTCTTCTTGTCAAATCTTCTGTCATCAGAAGATTCTCCACGTTCAAATTTCTTTGAACTTCTGAAGCCTCTGAACTTCCTCTGCTTGGTCTTCCAGAGTTGATTTAGCCTTATGGAGATCAGGGACAGTTCATCTTCTTCTTCAGATTCTGATTCTTCAGGATCTTCTTCTCTAGCCTGAAAAGCGTTAGTGCATTTCTTGATATTGGATTTTAATGCAATAGACTTACCTTTCTTTTGAGGCTCATTTGCGTCCGGCTCTATTTCATGACTTCTCAAGGCACTGATGAGCTCTTCCAGAGAAACTTCATTCAGATTCTTTGCAATCTTGAATGCAGTCACCATAGGACCCCATCTTCTGGGTAAGCTTCTGATGATCTTCTTTACATGATCAGCCTTGGTGTATCCCTTGTCAAGAACTCTCAATCCAGCAGTAAGAGTTTGAAATCTTGAAAACATCTTTTCAATGTCTTCATCATCCTCCATCTTGAAGGCTTCATACTTCTGGATTAAAGCTAGAGCTTTAGTCTCCTTGACTTGAGCATTTCCTTCATGAGTCATTTTCAAGGACTCATATATGTCATAGGCCGTTTCCCTGTTAGATATCTTCTCATACTCAGCATGAGAGATAGCATTCAGCAAAACAGTTCTGCATTTATGATGATTCCTGAAAAGCTTTTTCTGATCATCATCCATTTCTTGCCTTGTCAGCTTTACGCCACTGGCATTTACAGGATGTTTGTAACCATCCATCAGAAGATCCCATAGATCACCATCTAGACCAAGAAAGTAACTTTCCAGTTTATCTTTCCAGTATTCAAAGTTTTCACCATCAAATACCGGCGGTCTAGTATAACCATTGTTACCGTTGTATTGCTCAGCAGAGCCAGATGTAGATGCAGGTGTAGGTGTAGACTTTTCACTTTCATCAACCATCTTTTACTGAAGCGTTTTTCTCTTCCTGAATCTTTTCTAAACACGGTTAAGTGCTTGCACCTTAGAACCGGCGCTCTGATGCCAATTGAAGGATAGAAAAACACTTAGAAAGGGGGGGTTTGAATAAGTGTAGCTTTAAAAACTTGACAGATAAAAATAAATTTCACAGTTATTTTTATCCTGGTTCGTTGTTAACTAAACTACTCCAGTCCACCCCCGCAGAGATGATTTACCTCAACTGAGGATTTAATCCACTAATCGCACGGATTACAATGGTTCTCCACTTAGTCAGCAACTAAGTCTTCCAGAGTCTACTGATCACACACTGATCACTCCAGGAACAACTGCTTAGATACCCTCTAAGACTTTTCTAGAGTCTACTGATCCACACGATCACTCTAGTTACAATCTGCTTAGTTCACTCCTAAGACTTCCTAGAGTATTCTGATCCAACCGATCACTCTAGTTCCTTACAACTTAATGTAATCAATCTAAGAGTATTACAAATGCTTCTTAAAAGCGATAATCACAACTGTGATATTTCTCTTAATCGTTTAAGCTTAATCTCACTAAAATATTACAACAGCAATGTAGTGAGCTTTGATGAAGATGAAGATTCTGAGTTTAGATTTGAACAGCGTTTCAGCAAGTTTGATATGAGTTGTTTTGGTGCAGAATCGTTTAGGATCATTAACCTTGCTTCTCATCAGAACTTCATATTTATAGGCGTTGGAGAAGATGACCGTTGAGTGCATTTAATGCTTTGCGTGTTCCGTACAGCATCGCATTTAATGTTATACGCTTTTGTCAACTACCTCGAGCCTTGTTCACGCTGTGTCTACTGACGTAGCCTTTAGTAGCTTTTAACGTTCCTTTTGTCAGTCAGCGTAGCTTGCCACTTGTACTTTCTTCTGATCTGATGTTTGTGAATACAACGTTTGAATATCATCAGAGTCAAACAGCTTGGTGCATAGCATCTTCTGATCTTCTGACCTTGAAGTGCTTCTGAGCGTGATACCATCAGAACTTCAGTGCTTCTGTTCTCTTGTTCTTCTGATGCTTCCATAGACCCATGTTCTGATTCTGCTTCGACCATCTTCTGATGTCTTGCCAGACCATGTTCTGATGTTGCATGCTGAACCCTTTGAGACAAAGCTTCTGAGCGCTGAACTATGTGTACTCTTTATATATTTCCTGAAAGGGAAATTGCATTGGATTAGAGTACCATATTATCTTAAGCAAAATTCATATTATTGTTATCATCAAAACTAAGATAATTGATCAGAACAAATCTTGTTCTAACAAACCCCATACTACCCCTGACTTCGGAAATGCATTTCCGAAAATGCAAGAAAAAGGTGTTTTCGGAGATGCATCTCCGAAAATGCCTTTTTTCTTGAAAAAGTTGTCTTATTTCGGAAGTTCATTTCCGAAAACAGTATTTCGGAAGTTCATTTCCGAAATGCTGCGCGTTATGCAGATTTATCAAAACACTCCCCCTCCCCCATTCATTTACCCTAACTCAAATCAAAAACAAGCAAAGGCGAAAATTTGTGCAAACACACTTCCAAGGCTGCATCAAGGCTCCAATCACATTGCTATACAACATTCAAAAGCCCACAAATCACTCAATTTGTAAGTTTTAAATTTGTTAGATTCATTATTCAAATGCATGTTATTTAGGGTTTCAATTGCATAAATGATATATGGACTGGTTGTTAGTAGTATTTAGGTTGTTTAGAAGCTTTTTGAATTGGTTTTATGTTTGATTTTGGGGTCTGCCATGGAAGTTGCAGAAAACTCCATCGCAGGGATGTTTCGGAAGTTCATTTCCGAAAACACCTCCATCCCAGTTTTCGGAAATGAACTTCCGAATTGTATCAGAAGTTCAAATTTTTTAGTTTTTTATTTTGTCTCGCATATTAATTGATTTCAATTGTTTACAGGAACATGTCAGACAACCAACCAGCACGCATCAGACAGGGTAGGGAGACCCAGACTGCGTCGGCTAGAGAGGGTAGGGAGTGTCCGTTTTAATTTGCAAGTACTTTATTTTTAACGCCCTTTCTTCTTTTATAAAAGGAGGTCTCATGGACCTTTCTTTCTTCATTTTTACGCAGGAATGGGTGGCGCTAAGGGAAGAAAGGGTTCTTCAACCTCGTGCTCTCGCGGAGTGAAGGAGGTGAAGGAGAAGAAGAAGGTTTTGACTGGTTCTGCTTCTCGTCCCCTGGGGGTCCATGGCTCGGACGTGCAGGCTCAGTCTTCAGGCGTGAGAGTCATGATCAACGCTGATGGTTCTGAGACTGAGTGGGATGAGGATTGGTATAATTATCTTCATTCGGAGGAGTTCGCTCGTCGGGCAGAATAACGTGTTTTTGTTTTGTTTGATGTGTATTTTGTAACGCTCGTCGGGCAGAATAACGTGTTTTTGTTTTGTTTGACGTGTTTTGTTTTGTTTTGTTTTGATTTCGGATTGTATCTTTCGCACAGTGTTTTTGGATTGGATTTATCATCTTAGTATTTTCAGTTTATCTGTTGCTTATTTTTATTTGGCGTTTGCGTTTAATTAAAATGCGAGACAGTTTAAGAAAAAACATTAAAAAAAAAACAGTTTCTGCATAATTCGGAAGTTCATTTCCGAATTCACCCCCATGAGGTGTTTTCGGAAGTTCATCTCCGAAGACACCCCCCATGAGGTGTTTTCGGAGATGCACTTCCGAATTGTGGAAATTTTTTTTAAAAAAAAACGCTTCGGAAGTTCATTTCCGAAGCAGGGGTATTTTGAAATTTTCGCTGGGGTGATCCCCATAGGGAGGTGGCTAAAGAAATTTTCTATATTTATTATGTTTCTTCCATTCATGGCAATCATCAAGAATTATAATATGGTATCAAAGAGATAAATATTCCAATTAACCCTACCATATTTATTTGAGTCTTGAGCATTTTATTCATCATTTCTTTACTATTTTTTCTCAAACATCAAATTTATCAAATTACTCATAGCAAATTCATGAATGTAAACAAAATGAATACATGAGTCTTAGTATAGCCCGTAACGACCATGTTGAGTCCTCAACACTAAATGAAAGCTTGAAGTTATGCTCTAGACACTGAAAAAACGTATGCACTTTAGAATCATCCATGAAATTCCCAATGAAAGTGAGATTATCTAGGTTGACATCTCCAAAACCAAATTATGTCTCGACCTGAGTCAAGTTAATACTGGTAGGATAAAGCCCTATATAAATGGATCAAGGTTAATTACCTATAGTTCATTGGTGGAAGCTACATCATTAAGTTCTTAAGTTCTAAAGGTGAATTCCTTCAATTGGGTTTTTTGGGTTCTCCATATTAAAACTCAAATAAAATATCATAAAGGAAAAAGGAGGAAAATGAAAATATCTTAGGTTTAAAGTTGTTTGATCGAAGAAATATAATGTTGATGCGAGTAATTGAACAAAAAATTATAATTTGGAAGCTTTTCCACTATTAGAAATACACAATTTGCGAAAAATAATATGCATGTATATCTGTGGATTTTCCTACGACTTTATAAAATAAAATAACTTTTCCTGCGGATCGTGATTTTGCAGAAAATTCCGCAGGAATACCTGCGGATTTTTTTTGCGGAAAATATATTTCGAATAAAAACAAAACTAAATTATCAATAAGAGCTTAGAATTATCAACTTGTGTGATATTTATTTACTCTTTTGTATGCTTCTCTATCAGGTATTTTGTTTGAAGGATGCGGCCAGAATATAGAAGCTCCCAATGCTTCTATTAATGTTGTACAAGTTGAACCAACCCACATTCTTATCAAAATCTTAATGAGCGCTTTGATTCATAAAATGGGTACGAAGGCGTTGCCTGCTTCCAGAAGCATGTTATCTGATGCGCTTAGAGTGTTTTATGTTGACTTCCTTTAATCAAATTTTGTTTCACCCTTTTAGAGGCATCTCATCAATGTAAATTATTAGTGGTTTTTTAATTAGAGGTGTGCGAGGTAGTTCGGAATTGTGCACTCCCTTGGTAGCACTACACTTGGATTTTGGTGTCGGTGAATCTGGAATCAAATAATCAACATATTCATGATAAGAAGGAGTCTGCTTAGTTTATGAGTCATCTTGGGTACTTTTTGCCCTTTTAGACGCACCCTTAGTTTTAACCGGCTGGGAAGGACGTTTCAAATCGGTTGTTTCTAGAAAAAGCGACTTTTCTCAATTGTTCTTTTATGTGCAATTTCATGGTGTCATCCACTTTAGAAAATCTATCCAAGATCACTTCCAACTCGGTTGTGATGCTTACATTGGATTCACCCTCTTTCGCCGATTCGTAATCATCAAATGGGAGTCTTTTCTAATGATTGATTACTTCATCCATGCGTATCGTGGAATTCAACTTTATCTTTTTAGAAATTAGACAAGAACATGGAAACCCGTAAGTTTTCCGAATTGTACACCCACACTTTGAACTATATGGACCCGTCATATCTGCCCACTTCGCTTCATCAAAAATAAAATTCAATCCCTCTGGGGATATGTTGAAAATCAATTGCGAGTAGAGAGTGTTTCCCTTTAACTAGTGTTCCAGTCTTGCTCCAAAAAAATGATGTTTGAAGTTCATTATGTTGATTTTGTAGCATTTGGTTCACCGTGTCCCATCCCCTACAAAAATTCCCCTTGCTATCACCCAACCATTTCTCCAATGCCGCATGTGCAGATTCAACTCGATTGAATGTTGTGAAACCCAAATGTCTAACTTGCTCCGTCCAAGCGCATACAACTTTCTCTTTCACCTTTTCAATGATAATAGATTCAACATATTTTAGAAAATCGTGATATCCGACACACAATGTCCTGAATTGTACCACATTCTTCGTATACATCTCTTCGATACATGAATTTAAAATAACCGTCCATGCACCCATTATCTTCTCAACCACAACACCGGGTATGATGATGTTCCAGTGTCATCCTTTTTTTATTTCATGCCAATCGCGAGTTTGGGCTTAGATCTCACTTTTTTGTTATATGATACCGACAAAGTAATGTAGTTGATGTCGGAAAGACGATAACAATCGCATTCATAAGGGCATTATCTCGGTCGATAACAATGACACTAGGCATATTGTGTGGATCAACCAATAAAGTCTTGCATATTCCCAATGCCCATGTAACGTTATCTTCTTTCTCACATTCCAAAAAAGCGGATCCAACCGAAAATGTGTTGTCCGTAGAGGTCACACCAACCATTTCTAGAAGCGGAAGCCTATACTTGTTGGTCTTGTACGTCGGATCAATTATAAGGACGGTTGAAAATGTGTTGAACAGGTTGATACTTTCGGGATGAGTCCAAAATATGTCACGAACAGTAACGTTTGAAATAGAATCCTTCTCTTTGCAACTTAGCCGACACAAAATTGGATGCCCATGTAGCTTGGTTTCCAATGCGTGATTATGAAGTCCGCAAACGACTCTAAAACGCCACAAACCATCAATCCTACAAGGTACGCGCAACTTAAACGGACACACACACTTTCTCAATCCCATGTCATCATGTTTTAACTTTCGATTTGTTGGAACATATCTCCCACCCCTCTCGCATTTCATCACAACAAATGCTTTCCTTCTACTAGTGTCATTGTCGGACCTTGCTATCACAACGCCAAATCCAAGTTTACTAGCTTCAATTTGGATCCACTCAAGCAAATGTTGACGAGAAGTGAAAGTCATTTCATTTGTAAATTGTGGTCGAACATCTACTGCAACGACATGCATTTAACATCGTCGCTCACCTCTTTTGGTTTAGCATCTTCGTTGACCTCCTCCGGAACTTCTACTGCATCTCTGGCAATGTTGTCGGGATGCACCATACCTAATATGTGCATAAAACATACATTCTGTCAAAAGTGTTTTTCTAATTCTGTAACAAACCTTATTTCGGATATGCACTTCCGAAATAAGTTTGGTGGATTTTGGATAATGCATATCCGAAGTAACGCAATTTTCTTCTTCCACAAATCAGCACCAATGCAAGGAAATAAGAGATGAAATGAGGAAACTTTACCTCAAATTGTAGCTTTCTATGCTCTCTTTGCTATGATCAACCACTTGAAACTTGGTTTGAAGACGAAAAATTGATTCAAAATGATTGAAGTTTTGGAGAGTTTTTTTTAGTGGAACAAAATGAATGAAATAGTAAAGGTGAGAAAATATATATGAAGGGTTTTTTCGGTTATGCATATCCAAAAAACCTCTGACATTTTAAATTCAACGTTTAAATAAAAAATGTTTGAAGAATTGTACATTCGGATATACATATCCAAAACATCTTAAAATGTGAAAAGGGTGTATTCGATTATGCATATCCGAAGAAGATTTTAAAATTTTCAGATGTGTTTTCCACTTCTATAATGTAAATGAGAAATTCCCTTTTTCTCCTAGTCAAATGGATTAAAAAGTGTATTTCAAATGGCCGGTAAATGAAGCCAATTTTTTTTTACACAAAATGAACTCAATTTTTGTAACAAAAGAAAGAAAGAAAAAGTATACAAATTTTGACTATATTTTAGTAGAAAAAAATCCCCAATTTTGGCTTAAAGTGTAGTCAGATAACCGGTTAATAATCCCCAAAATGAAAATCCAATTTAGATTACTTTTACAGTGAATCTCTAGTTGAGCTGTGAAACAAGAGGAACCAAAGAACAACTGTTTATCTCTCTCCGTATCTCCGGTATGTAATTCACAATATTCACCAATTTTCGCAATTCCACTTCCAATTCCGTTTCTGCAATTTCGCTAAATTTTTATGTTTTATAATAACTTTAAAAGTAAGCTTTTTGAGAACTTTTCACGCTCTATTCATGTAGAATAATGACTCATTTACCCTCGAAAAACCTATGGATTCGGAAGCAACAATGTCCTTGTGGAGATTGGAAGTGTTACATTACACATGAAGGTGTTTCTACAGAGGATTCCACAACACCAGAATCAGTGAAACCTGATAAAACATCTTGTATAGCTATCATTACCCCTTATGTTGGAATGGTGTTTAGGACTGATGATGAAGCTTTTGAATATTACGGTAATTTCGCTAGGAAGAATGGGTTCTCTATTAGAAAAGAAAGATCTAGAATTAGCCCGCAGTTAGGTGTTTACAAGCGCGACTTTGTTTGTTACCGATCCGGGTTTGCACCGGTGAAGAAGAAGGCGAACGGTGAGCATCATAGAGATAGGAAATCGGTGAGGTGTGGATGTGATGCGAAAATGTATCTGTCTAAGGAGGTTATGGATGGTGGTGTTTGCCAATGGGTTGTTGTGCAGTTTAGTAATGTACATAATCATGAGCTTTTGGAAGATGATCAGGTGCGGCTTTTACCTGCGTATCGGAAGATTCATGAGGCTGATCAGGAGCGGATATTGTTGCTTTCGAAAGCGGGGTTTCCGATACATCGGATAGTGAAGATGCTTGAGCTGGAGAAGGGGATTCAAGGTGGGCATTTGCCGTTCTTGGAAAGGGATGTGAGGAACTTTGTGCAGAATCGCAAGAAGGTTGTTCAAGAGAATGAGGCGTTGTTAAGTGAGAAACGAGAAAATGATGTTTTGGAGCTTCTTGAGGTGTGTAAAGCTGTGAAAGAAACTGATGTTGAGTTTGTTTATGATTTTACTGTCGATAAGAATGAGAAAGTTGAAAATATAGCTTGGTCGTATGGTGATTCTATTAATGCGAATGCTTTGTTTGGTGATGTGATTTATTTTGACATTTCTTATCGATCTGCTGCTTACGGATTGCATTTTGGAGTGTGGTTTGGTATTGATAATTGCGGTAGAATAATTTTGTTCGGTTGTGTTTTACTCCAAGAAGAAACACCGCAATCGTTCTCATGGGCGTTACAGGTTTACTACTACTAGCATAATCTGTATGAGATTTTACTTGTGCTTTCATAAATTTTCCTCTTACGATGATTGTTTCTAAATACAGACTTTTCTCCGGTTCATGAGAGGAAGATGTCCGCAAACCATTATATCCGATCTTGACCCTTGTCTTGGGGATGCAATTAGAAGCGAATTTCAAGGAACTAAACATGTCATACCACTATGGAATATTTTGAATAAGGTACATAGTTGGTTTTCTATTCCTCTTGGATCTCGCATTGAAGAATTTCAATCAGAGTTCAATGCCTTATTTCAAATTGAGAATACCGAAGAATTTGAACTCCAATGGAGCCAAATGATTTCTATGTTTGAACTTGGTTCAGATAAACATATCGATTTACTGTATTCGGTTCGAGCTTCCTGGGCACAGTCGTATGTAAGAGGTTATTTTTTGGCTCAAATGGCGACAACAGCGTATTCCAAGTCTATAGACGCGTTTTTTGAAGGGATCTTCACTGAACATACATGTTTGCGTAGCTTTTTTGAACAGGTATGTTGGTTAACCACGCTTTGAATCTGGATTTACGATTTAGAAAGTAGGTGTGTTGTTATTCATGATTTGAATCTGGATTTGACAACCATGCTCTTATGACATTTCCCCCCTTGTGTATATTGTGGCAGATTGGTATTTCTGCGAATTTTCGTCATCAATCACATGACGAGACTCAATATACAAATCTTAGAACCTACATACCTATCGAAGAGCATGCGCGAAGCATCCTCACACCTTATGCTTTCAATTCTTTACAACAAGAGTTATTGTTGGCAATGCAATACTCTACATCTGAAATGGCCAATGGATCATATGTTATACGACACTTCAAAAGGTTGGATGGAGATCGGTTCGTGATATGGTTGGCGGAAGAAGAACAGATACACTGCTCTTGCAAAGAATTTGAATCGTCAGGGATATTATGCAGACACGCTCTTCATGTACTAATAATAAAGAATTACTTTCATCTTCCTGACAAATACTATTTAAGTAGATGGCGTCGGGAATGTTCTTTGCCCGTCGAGGATGAGCATAACAACAACCAAAGTATTATTGGTAGGGAATGGTTTCAAGAATATCAATCTCTAGTTGAAACTTTGTTGTCGGAATCATCCGTTACAAAGGAGCGGTCTGACTATGTTCGCAAAGAACTGACAAAAGAACTTAATAGGATTCTTAACGAGGTTAGAAATCTGCCTGAGACTGACGATGTTTGCAGCATGAACGTGTCGGTTTCGCCAAATGGCCAAGTTTGAAGTTTTTGATTGTACATATGTGATGAAATGCAAAATTAGAAACCACTAGCATAATGATACCATGGTATTTGAGATCTGTTAATATTACTGTTGTTTACAGTTACAAGGACAAGTTATTTGGCTGTGTATAAGATGAAAATGAAGATTGTTGTTGTGTTACTTTGGCATTTGAGCTCTGTTAATATTGCTTTTATTTTTCATTCCCTTTCATATTATCGCTTAAATTTCTGCCAATACAAATACAAATATAGACTAAGAAAAATACTGATTGAAGTCTGATAGACCACAATTAGATGGAAAATTCTGGAAGTGCCATTCACCAGAACCATGGCTGTGTTTTTCACTTTACTTTGTTTTTTTAATACAAATTATATATTAGGATTAAAATCAGAATTAAAAGCTAAACTAAAAAGTATGGAAATCCTATTTCGAAAGCAATAAATCCAAACTAAGAATCTTCTGGTTTTGCAAGTTTAGCATGTGATAGCGCCTTGCCTCCTAGTATCGCTGAGGGGACACATGCGGGTAGGAATGGGAACGTGACAGATGGGCTCTCTCTGATCCATCTCTACATCAGTATCCCCAGTGTCCTCCTTAACATCAGGCATTAGTGCCTTTGTGAGTATCCAAGGGATATAGCCAGTTTCCCTCGACTTGAACATTGGTGATAGTCAAGTTTGGCAACACAATTTTGTTCACCACCTCGTTACTATGCATCGGATAATATTTGTTCTGACGCTTAGGTTTAATCAATTTTTGCGCCAGACTAGAGTTTAAATCCAACGAGGTGCTACCCTTAAGAAGGTGCAACTGTGTAATCTCAGCGCCTAAGTCTAAGGCTATGAAGGTAATCAAACCTCCAATGACAATGTCCCCTTTCTTTGTGCGAGCCACTTTTTCCATATGGGCGAGCATTAATGCCATTGTGTCGACCTCGCATGGCTGAAAACACAGTCAATAATATATAATTCTTCAATGTTCACATTTCCTGCGTTGTCGTCTTGGCCAAAGATATTATGCGCTAAGACTTTCTGAAAGTAGCTGATGGTCGGTTATGAATGCAGGAAGATTTCTTCCCTTCCATACTTAATGGCAGTTCCCCAATCAGTCGCTGCCAGAATGAGTCGAACTCAAGCGTGTAGGGTCCATCAGTGGGAACCCTGTTGACAATGCCAAATTGCGACTGCATGATGCAGGTTACCAATTTCATCTTGGTTAAACTTATACTCTCTAGTAAACAACCTAAAAACTGTCCCTCCAAAACCTTGGACGCATCTCCTACGTTAGATATAACTAAAGGAGCTGGAAAACTCAAGTGTGAGTCTCTCAGGTCAGGTGCGGCAGAGTCAGAAAAAGACTCCAACCTATCCTATCAAACATCCAGCTAACACTATCATATAAGCCTAAAGTTCTCAGACAAGAATCGTCAGTGTGCCTGGTCGGAGAAATGTCTCGCTGAGCTAGTACTTCGAACCTTTTTCTATGTGTCTTGTCCTTGAACTCAATTCTCAAATAATTTGGATGGGTGGGGTAGTTCAGTTGGCACTTGTTAACTGAGTTAAGGAAACTGTTGGTCCAGGGTTCAAATTCTGACAACAGTATTTATTTGTAAACAAGTTGTTGATACTTATAAATCAACCATTTAAAAAAAACCCTTAAAAAAAACCCTAATAATCCAATTGTTCCACTCTTGGAGGCTTTTTGAAAATTTGGAATTCATGCAAGGGCGGATTTATGTGTATGGCATTGGGGGCTTGAGCCCCCATGAGAAAATGAAAAGTTCATTTGATAATATTCCTCTTTACTTTTATCAGCCCCCATTAAATAAATTAGCTTTACTAGTTACACGTATAAACTTATCATAAATTTATTTTTTTACAGTATTTATTACTTTAAGTTTTGCATTGAGTTCAACATTATCTGGTTTTTTTAGTGAAATATTTTTTAATTTTTATTTACTAATGCATTCATTTTAAAGTCTGATATTTAAAGGTATTAATTTTGTTTAACTAATATTATTTTTATCTTCTATTTATTTTTAATGATTGTAAACTTGCAAATAACTTTTTTGTGTTTATTGAAAAAAATATTTTATATGTTCAATTAGTTTTAAAGATTAATATTTATGTATGGACAATGTAATTTTTTTTATACGTACATTCAAATAAATTATTACAAAAATATTTATAGAGACATTTTTGAAACTAAACATAAAGTAAAATCAAATAGTGATTTGATTTTATGTATGTATAAAAGATTACATTGAAAATACATATATATTAATCTCTTAGTTTAATTAGCAAAATAAAATCAATCATCACTAAAAAAAAAATAGGAAGTTTGGTTTTTTTCTTTTTAACCATCAAGAAAAATAGCTAATTAAATATTTTATTCTGTTACTAAGATTATTATTTTTAAAATGATGAAATTTATATCATAAATTTAATATTTAATAATAAATTTTAAAGTAGAAATGAGATTTTTTTTTAACTAACCAATTTTTTTTTAAAAAATTCAGAAATAACCAATATTTCAAAATAATTACGCAAATAACCAGTTTTTTACTAAAAATACACGTTGTCGCCAGGGGGTGGCGACAACACTTATCTTTCAATGTAGTCGTCATTGGACCTGGCGAAGCTGTACAAAAAATGGGTGTTGTCGCCACCCCTCTGGCGACAACGCCTCCCTTATTTTTTTTTCAATTTTTTTATATAATTTTTTTTACCTATTATTTTTTACTATTTTGTTTGTTAGAAAAATAATATAAATAAAAAAAATAAGTACCAAATACATTAATCATTAATCATAATAAAAAAGTACATTAAAATTTAAAAAAGTACAAAATACATTAATCATAATAATAAAATTTCTAATGACCTAGCATGGACCCTGGTACGATCCGCACCTAGGATGTCTAATAACTCGTGTAGAAGGCTCACGAGTTGGTAGTTCTCCCCTATTCCTGCGACGTCCCCTCTATTTGGTTCCTCTTGTGTTTGAGACGACGGTCCCTCAATGCACTCCGGGTCTACAAAATCGGTGAGCCGTCCTTGACCTCTAGAATTCCCGCTATAGGAAAGGCGGGTGCCCGCGGCGCCTTTAAAGCTTTGTCTTAGTGGGTTGAAATTTCTCCTGGTGGGTGCGGCCTCGAAGTTTGGTCTTTGGTAGTTGGTGGTGGAATCAGGTTGTTTAAAATACATTGGTTGTGGTGGTGTATTGAAGTTCAATGGTTGATTGGGGTATTGTGTTGTTTGTTGGTCGAATGAGTTGTATGGCGGGTATTCTTTTTGTATGCCTATGTCGGGGGTAAGTGGTGGTGATCTGGAAGAGCCCCCCACATTGAGATCCTGGTAGCGTAGATGGTGGGGTTGAGTTTGTGGTTGAGTTTGAAATGGTTGTTGGTGGTGGTATTGTTGGAATTGTTGTTGGTAAATAGGTTGTTGTTGGTTTATTGGTTGTTGTTGGTAATTTGGTGGTTGTTGTTATGGGTAATATTGTTGTTGGTGATTTTGTTGGAAATTTGGTGGTGGTTGTTGTTGTTGGAAATTTGGTGGTGGTTGTTGTTGGAAATTTTGTTGTTCTTGTTGGAAAATATGTGGTTGATGTTGTTGTTGTTGTTGGAAATATGGTGTTGTGCTCGCGGGTCTGCCAAATAGAAAGGGTCAGACACAAACATTTCAGGATTTGTGATCGTTCTGTACCAGTCGACATATTCAACCGTTGGTTTCATTTCGGTCGGTGCCATAGGAAAATGTAGGACAGTGGTGGAACGATGAGCCCATATTTTACGGTGCTCTTTAGCGAATGTCTTCCAATTTTTTGTGTACCACTATTGGCTGACCTTTTGCAGATGCCAAGGTTCCAAACACTCAGGGGGATCAAGGATACCTTGATGCATGCCGAATTGGAGCTTCACACGGTCACTTTGGTGCATCTCCACAGTGGTGAACCGTATGATAGGTGATTTTTCCGTCCAAATAGTCGCCTCTGCAGGGTCGGGTTCATGGCCCAATTCCAAGTACGGTCTCCAAATAAACTGCAGCGAAAAAAAATTAATTACAAATGATAGAAGATAGTTTATTTTACAAATATAGTTAGAAAATGGAAAGTTTTAGTGGTATTACATCTTGGGGTCGAAGTCGATCCAAGAGTTGGCGGTAAAAAATTATTTTGTTTACAGGCGTTTTGGTGTAATCCAACCCAGTTGCATTAAACCTAAACACATCCAAAAATAAAAATCAATATAGTTGTAATTAATAATAGAATAAATACACTAAATAAAATAAGATCATTAAATTACCTTGACGCGTAAGGGAAGATGTAAATGTGCGAGTTTTCAGGGGCTAATACCGGCATTCTCCATCATCCTCATGCTTGTAGCAAGAATGCACATCCATAAAATGTACAACTATCCTTTGTTGCATTTTTGCACAAGGAGCTGTAGAGGTAAGCCAACAGCGCAGAACCCCAACTATACGTCTTAATTTCATCAATGTCCTCAAGCAGAGACAAATACATAAAATTGACACTATTCCCCGTGCCTTCGGGAAATAGAAACCTACAAAATAATAACATAATATACATTCTAGCTTTATATAGTTTATTTTCTTCGCTAGAAAACTGATCCAACTTAAGATCGTCATAACGTTTTTGAAGGCCCGCAAGCTTAATACCTTGGCCCCTACCTTTTTCTCGGCCCTCACCCTCAATTAAATCTACACCCAACATTTCGACGCATAGAGCATTGGGTTGTTGGACATTTCCAAACACTGCTTTTCCATTTGTTGAGAGACCCAATAACATGTACACGTCCTCTAGCGTGACGGTACATTCACCCGTTGGAAGGTGAAAAGTATGAGTCTCGGGCCTCCAACGCTCACACAATGCTAATATAAATTTAGTATCAATTGTGGTATGTACTAAATTCATTACGTACCCGAATCCCGCACGGTCAATATAAGACACAATCCAAGGGTCGGGAGCATTCATCGGTTTTGCACAGGTCCGGAATCTTGTGAAATCCTATAAAAAACTATTGAACCATAAGTATTTGATTACCTTAATAAATAAATAAATAAATTGAATTGAGTAAACTTAAACTTACGTATTCGACAATGTTTGAAATGGTTCCTCGATGCTCTTGACCCATAGTTAGAAGAGACATGTTCGCAGGAGTTATAGACTATTTGCTCTGATGAAAATTGTTTGGTGATGATGAAAATGAACAAAAATGTGCACCTATTTATAACCAAAGACACAGAATAAAAACATATAAATAAGTTTGACAAGACAAGTGCATGCAATGGTTGGAATTCGTACTCAAAGCAAGGTGCCACCCCCTTTGGCGACAACACTTAAAAATCAATTGATGTTGCCACCCCCTTGGCGACTACTCTCTAAATTCAATGTTGTCACCACCTAGGTTGGCGACTTCCTCCATGCGTAGGTGTCACATGCATGGGCCAGTCTGCATGCATGCAAAAGTGTAAGGCTAATGTGTAAGAGATTCCCTAGGTACGCAGATGGCATGCATAAGTCTTGTCAAGGTTGATTCTTGCATGTATTATTGCCACTACCTAATGTCTTGCATGCATTCAAACGGTGTCTTGCATGTATTATTTATGCACCACTTCTCACAAATATTTTGACACACATTCATCAACAACTTCAATTTATTGAACAAATATTTCTACATTCAAAAGTAATGCATCCACCCCACAATACAAAGTTCGGGCTCACATGAATGGTGAGACCTACCAATGCGACACAAACGATTTTCTATTCCGAAACACAAACTCCACACGTTTTTCTCTAAACAGAAAAGCGGATTTCGCGTATCTACAAAAAAAATCGAGTCCAAAATTAGAGAACCAGTCTCTCAATTTTCTTACCAACAACCGTATGTTCAACCTAAGAACTCGGTCAGGTTTTATCAAACACATATACAGTCTGACATAGAGGTTCAAAACATGTTCCTTAACCATGAGTATCATGGTTATGACTATCCGGAGTTGTACATAGTGTTGGAGCAAATTGTTCCGTCGCAAAATATGCAGTCACAGGTTATTGATCCCGTTGTTGATGATGAACAACAACCCGAAGATGTCGTCGATGAAGAAACTGAAGTAGAAGATGTGGTTGATGAGTTGGTGAACCGTGATTCCGAAGATGAAGAACAAGTTCGAGTACCCGATGCGCATGCATATTCACCTCCTGCGCACTTCACAACACTTAAGTTGGGGGAGGATGAGCCATCGTCTGACATGTTCTATAACCCATATATGAGGTCAGACGAGGAGTTAAAAGAGGGTGACACATTCCGTTCAAAGGAAGATTGTATGCTAGCTATAAAAAACTGGCACTTAGCAAACTGTGTTGATTTCAAAGCTGATCGCTCAAATCCAGAAAGATTCACTATTTTGTGCAGAAACCCAGAGTGTGGATACATGCTTAAGGCATCATTTAGGAAGAAAGTTAATGCTTGGGTGATACGTTCGATTTCTCAAGCCCACACTTGCGTTAACACAAATATGGCGCAAGATCATCGGAAACTAAGTCATGACATGATATGTCATACCATAATACCTCTCGTTGAAGCTGACCCATCACTGAAGGTGAAGACGATTATTTCCCATTGCGTTTCTGTGTTCAAATATAGACCGTCGTACAGAAAGACTTGGTTAGCGAAGCAGAAGGCAATTGAAATAGTCTACGGCAACTGGGAGGAATCCTACCAAAAACTTCCTCGCTACTTGGATGCACTTCTATTATATTCACCTGGGACGGTTACTATATTGGAGATACTGCAAGCACAATCCCAAGACGGTACCCCTCTTGAAGAACCATTTGGTAAACGCAGGGTATGCCTTAAACCAACCTGAATTTCAATACTACCGACATGAAATAGATTTGTCAAATCCAGATGCGGGGAGGTGGATTGACAACATTGATAGAGCGAGATGGACTAGGTCATACGACGATGGGGCGAGATGGGGCCACATGACTACAAATCTTGTGGAATCAATGAACGGCATTTTCAAGGGCATATGAAACCTACCTGTAACGGATTTGGTGAGTGCAACATATTTTCGGATGGCAACTTTGTTCGCCACAAGAGGTAAGCGGTGGAATTCAGTGATACAAACACAACAGGTATACATCGATGTCTGCATGAAATATATACAACAAGAATCTTCCAAGGGGAACACTCATCGAGTTACAGAGTTCGACCGTCATGGCCACACCTTCAATGTCAAAGAAACAATTGACCACAATCATGGGCTGCCACGACAACAGTATCGTGTCTCAATCCCATATCATTGGTGCGACTGTGGCCAATTTCAAGCCTATTGCATGTCTTGCTTCCATGTCATTGCAGCATGTTCATATACTCACTTTGATGCATTATCATTGGTATCAGAAATTTACAAGGTATCAACGTTGCTCAACGTATACGACAATTACTTTCCGATGCTAGCGGTGGAGGCATATTTGCCTGTGTACGAGGGGGAAACAGTTTGGCACAATGATTTAATGCGCCGGGATAAAAACGGTCGACCAAACAGCAAGCGTATTAGAACCGAAATGGACGCCACTGAAAAAATGCAGAGGAAGTGTAGTATATGTCGTGAGGTAGGACATGATAAGAAAAAATGTCCCAATCATGGATCTAGTTCCACAACATAGTTTTTAAGTTCAATGTTATTTGTTATTTATTTTACCAATGAAATGGACTTTTTTTTATTAGTCAGATGAGTTACAACACACATGATAAATAACATAAACTAGGACTAGAAATAAAATTTTAACTAAAATCAACAGTTTAAAAGACAACACAATGACTAAAACAACAACACAACAAACAATTAAAATCTAAGAAATTACAACAGTTAAAACAATGTCATCTGTTCCATCCATTATTTGTTCAGTATCAAGGTCGGTTTTCACATCAACCCACCAACGTATTGTCTCTCCGGTCATAAGCGACACCCTTGTTCTAAGCCTCTGGATCCTTTTGATTTCTTCCCCAGGACTATACTCCCCTTCTAACTGTGACATCAGAGTCCGCTTCAGATTGTTGAAGTCGCGGATGTTCCAAAACGTAACCGACATAAGGGGTTTGATCGGAGAATAAATAACATTCCCGTAATATCTTTTGTATTCCGGTGCCTGCACAGGACGACTGGATGATGTTCGGAGCCATGACGGTGGCCTTATGCGAGACATTAACAATAATGTGCAGTGAAAATGGGAAAATTGGAGGAGAAAATAATGAATCTTGATGGAGGAATGGACTGCTATTTATAGGCAAAACAATGCACACAATTTAGTGTTGTCGCCACCCAAGGAGGCAACCGGGGCCCACGCATGCAGGTAAAAAAATTATATAAAAAAAATAGAAAAAAAATATAAGGGAGGTGTTGTCGCTAGGGGGTGGCGACAACACCCATTTTTTGTACAGCTTCGCCAGGCCCAATGGCGACTACGTTGAAAGGTAAGTGTTATCTCCACCCCCTGGCGACAACATGTATTTTTAGTAAAAAAAAACTGGTTATTTGCGTAATTATTTTGAAATATTGGTTATTTCTGAAATTTAAAAAAAAAATTGGTTATTTAAAAAAAATCTAGAAATGAGATCACCAATCCTTCTAAAATTTGATGAAAATTAAAAAGTATATACTATATTCAATAATATATTTATTTATGAAGTTAATTTTTTTTTTGGTAAACTTTATGAGTTAACTTTGATTATGCTTAGTTCAGGTTATCACTGAAAAATGATTAATTAATAGGCTTAATAAAAAAATACTATTAAATATTTTCAAAATATAAAATTTAATGTTAGAAATCCACCAAAATGTATGATGAATTTCTATCAATCTTGATGAACAAAATTGTTATCATCACACGATAACAATGAAAAGAGAAGAAATTTAAAGAAGAAAATATATTAGGATTTCTGCAAAGTAACTTTCTGCTCACAAACTGTGGAAAAATTTATTATTCACTTGCAACTGCAAATTCTGTGAATACAACTCAATTGACTTGATTACAAAATAATAAAGGTTACTCCCTATTTATAGATTTATGTTAGCTTGCTTCCTAAGTCAAAAGTCCAAAACTATAAAAGCGCAAAATACCTATTATGGAACTAAATCAAATATAATCTATTTTAAATCTAAATTAAATCTAGTTAGATATAAAACAAATCTTTTCGACACTCCCTTGTCTTTGTTGAACAAACTGCTTCAAACAAGGAATTAGTTTTAACACACCACCTTATTCATTATGTCTAAGCTATCAATATTCATCATAGTCTTAGTCTTCTGAATATTTCAACCTATGCTCCCTTCGTCATGATGTCTGCAATCTGATTCTCAATTATGCAGTGTTCCAAGTTCATCTTCCCATCTGCTACCTGCTCTCGAAGATAATTGAACCTCATTTCGATGTGCTTGCTTCGACCATGCGTTATCGGGTTCTTCGCCAGGTTGATAGCCAACATGTTGTCGATCTTCATGGTAATTGCTCCATGATCTTTACCTGTTATCTCTTCGACCAAGTTCACCATCCATGTTGCTTAACATGCGCAAAGAGAAGAAGTTATGTACTTTGCTTCGCATGATGATAATGCCACTACTGATTCCTTTCTCGAGCTCCAAGCAACTGGTGCACCACCTAGCATAAACACATATCCTGCTGTGGATTTTTTATCCTTAGCATCACTACACCAACTCGAATCAGTGTATCCCACTAACTTGCATTCTTTTCCTTTATCAGTTGTAGGAAATAAAATTTCATAGTTGAGCGTTCCTTTTAGATACCTCAATCCTCTTCGTCGCTTCTAGGTGTGATACCTTTGGCTTCTCCATGAATCTACTTACCATACCTACACTATATGCTAAGTCAGGCCCTGTATGACAAAGGTATCTTAATGACCCAATAAGTATTATGTACTGAGTTGGATCAACATCATCTTCATCTGCATCTTTTGACAGTTGCAGTCTTGGTTTTGCAGGTGTCGAAGTCGAGTTGTATTCTTCCATCTCAAATCTCTTGAGAATTACACTTACATATCTTATTTGATACATCATCAAGCCTCTATTACTCTTGTAGAATTCGATGCCAAGGAAATATGAAATGTCTCCATATTTGACATTTCGAATTCCTTGTTGAGATCACCTTTGAAGTCTTCGATCTCTTTCTTGTAGCTACTTGTTATTAACAAGTCATCAACATAAAGACATATTATTTTTACTTCTTCTTACATATACTCTATGTTCAGTTGTGCACTTCTTAAATTCCTTCTCCCTTAGGAAACTGTCGATCTTCTTATTCAAAGCTCTTGGAGCTTGTTTCAATCCATACACGGCTTTATGAAGCCTGTACACCTTTCACACTTCGCCATGTTTTGCTCTTGGTTGCTTTGGTATGAGAGTTTTCTCGGATTCGACTAGCTTCCTTCTTGCTGACTTCGAGCAATCGAATTGTTGTAGCCACCTCTACCTTTATTTCCATTCCAACTTCCTTTGCCTTTCTTTTCGTTTGCCGACTGAGCCTGCAAAGCCACATCACTCTATGACTTTCCTGCAGCTCTTTCATCCATTCATTGTTCATGAGATTCAAGCATCCTTTGAAGCTCTTATTTTATCAATTTCGACAAATCCTCGGACTCTTCTATAGCTACCACCATGTGGTCGAACTCAGGGGACAAAGACGTCAAGATCTTCGAAACAACAACTCTTGTTGTTAGTGCTTCTCCATATATTTTGATTTGATTCACTAGTTTCGTAACCCTGGTGAAGAAATTAGTTATGCTTTCGCTATCTTCCATCCGAAGCAATTCATACGTTCTTTTGTGAGTTTGTAATCTCACCTCTTTCACCTTCTCTGCGCCTCCAAAAGACTTTTCAAGAATCTCCCAAGCTTCTTTTGCAGATTCAGAATCACTAACCTTTTCGAAGTTGTCTGGACTCAGACATTGATAAATTATAAAGACTGCTTTATAACTCTTCTTCTTCGATTCTTCATGTTCTTTCTTTTCTTCTTCTGAAGCATCTTCTACTCATCCTTTACGAGATCCCGAAGACCTTGACACCTAAATAGAACCTTCATATGTTTGCACCAATTCTCATAGTTATCTACTTATTGAATTGGTAGACTTGATGGATAATTCCCATTCCCATAATTCACCACCCTCGTGAATTTCTTCTTCTTCTCTTGATCGATAAACCAAAGCTCTTGATACCAGATGTTGGAAATCCACCAAAACCTATGATGAATTTCTATCAATATTGATGAACAAGATTGTTATCATCACACGATAACAATGAAAAGAGAAAATAAATTTAAAGAAAAAAAGATATTAGGATTTCTCAGAGTAACTCTCTGCCCACAAAATGTGAAAAACTTTATTATTCACTTGCAACTGCAAATTATGTGAATACAACTCAATTGACTTGATTACAAAATAATAAGGGTTACTCCCTATTTATAGATTTAAGTTAGCTTGCTCCCTAAGCCAAAAGCCCAAAACTATAAAAACGCAAAATACCTATTTTGGAACTAAATCAAATCTAATCTATGTTAAATCTAAATTAAATCTATCTAGATCTAAAACAAATATTTTCGACACTCCCTTGTCTCTGTCAAACAAACTATTTTGACACAAGGAATGACTTTCAACAATTATTAGACGAGAATATAGTATATAAGTTTTTATGTATGTTGATTTTTTGTTATTATAATAATTTATTTTATAAAAATTTATACACTTCCCCCACCAATCTAAACTTCTGGATCCGCCACTGAATTCATGGTGGTGGTAGGGTGAATTTCGGGATTTTGGTAGGTTTGGTAAAAGGGTGAAAGTTCTTATTTTGAGTAGTGTGATGTGTATATGGAATGTTAGTGGTGAGTGGAATAATTTTTTGTTTTTGGTTTTGGGTGAAAAATGAAGGTTTTGAGTTTGAGTTTTAATGGAGGTTTAGTAGTTATTAGGAAGAAGAAGTTTTGAGTGAATGGGTGTAGAGAATGAAGAAGAAGATGGTGGTTTACTGTTTTTGACTTTGGGGAAAGAGAGAGAAATTCAAATGTTTCAATAAAGTGAAATAATGGGGATTGATTGAAAAGAAGGTGGATTGGCTTTATCAGTGTCCGAAACCTGGGATTTCGCGCCCAGGAGTGCTGAAGAGCGTCAGCCATGTTGACGATCAGACCGTCAATAGCTCAAGTTAGGGGTGAACAAATTTTATCCGCCTGATTCAAACCGACCGACCCGTTGGTTATTTTGTGCAACCGGATCGGGTCGGATTAGGTGTCAGTTTGATTTAGTTATTTAGTTTTGGTATTATAGGATTATTTTGGTCGGGCTCGGATATTATTTTGTATCCGTCAAAAATCGAACCCGACCGAACACAATTAATATTTATTTTATGAGGTTAAAGGTAGTGCATTGACAGTGTAAAATAATTTTACAATGTCATCCAATAGGGATTCATCAATCAGCCATGTCATATAACTTTTTAAAAATAACAGTGTGACTTGGCACTTAACATGGTCGTGATTGGTTGACAGTGTAAAATCATTTTACACTGTCAGTGCATATCTTTTTTCTGTTATTTTATTTATTTTTATTATTATAAGACCAACATAATATAAAAATAAAATTCACAATATTGTTAGGTTATTATTTTTATATTTTAACGATAACATTGTGCTATCACAATAATATAAGAACATGCACTATAAAATTTTGAATGTTATTTAGTTTGTAGTTTAAAGTGTGATAATGACCAAAATAATGTCAATAATATTAAAAATGTTATCAAATAAAAATAATAATCAATAATTAAAATAATTATTCTTCAATTATTTTAAAATTTTGTCTATTATTTTTACAATTAAAAAATGAATATGTGAAATTTAAAAAAAAATAGTTATTTTAACGAGTTTATTCCAATAAATATTAAACCGATAAAACCCGCTCGACTTACCCTCTTAAACGATTTAATCGAATCCGACGAAAACCAGAATTTTTTCAGTTGAAATTTGATCATTAAACCGCAGTTTACGTCGAATCTAAGTTTTAGGTCTGATACCGACCTAAACCGACCTATTGTCCACCCCTAGCTCAAGCAGTGGGAACGATCAGGTTTTTCAAATTCATGTCGCCCATCATCATGGCTGACGACCAGACCGCCAGCCACTCGGGGGTCGAGTTCTCTTTTTATGCTTAGGACGACCGTCATTCTCACATTTTTGCTCACAACGACGGTCCCTACTATGGTGGCCTTCATCCCCCTCTGACTTGTTTTCTTTCATTTTTAGTTCATTAGGTACTTAAATTTCCAACTCTTTCAACTAAGATTGATCCTTTTATTGATTTAACTAATTAAATGCTTAAAACTATACTAAAATTTGTGGGTTGCCTCCGACGCAATGCTTCATTTAGCGTCGGTAGCTCGACTCTTCAAAGTTCAACTTTCAGGGGACCTTCAAGACGAAACAATTGGCTCTTTCAATGTCTTCTCTGAGAATTGTTGAGTGAGAGTATGGAGTGGGAAAACAATTTAGAGGGGTGGATATACTTAAAAGAAAAAATCAACTGATTTAAAAAAAATGAATAATTGAAAGTTTTTCAGAGTTTGCGGGTGAAAGATTTAGTGCAAAAATATAAGAATTATACTTGTATTGAATTTTAATCACCTTCACAAATAATTATTTTAAATGGTCTCACATCTCCGACAGGATCAAAAAACCAGGTTTCATAAATGAACGATAACGGCTAGTTCTTCGCCGTGCCTTCTCTTTCCTCCCGTTCTACCCTCTCCTTTTTGCTCTTGCTGCTATCTATGGAAGCTTCACTTCTCTTCCCTGAAACTACTGTCGGGATAAGATCTACCAAAGCTCATGCGGTGCCAAGTGAAACGATTGTGAAAACTAAGTCTTTTGCTTCGGTCGTTTCTAATAACGTTTGTGACATCCCTTTAAGCCAGTTGCCTGTTCCTTGTCTCAAAGGGGATAGGATAGCGATCACCATACCGGAAGAAGAATATGCTCTCGGTTTGGAAGAATGTAAGCATCATCTTCACGGTCGTGTCGTTTGGACCAAGGGGTCACAACCACTCACGATGGTTAATCTCAAAAGCAAACTTACATAAATGTGGCCTTCTCTTGGCATATGGGGAGTTACTTCGCTAGGTACAGGATTCTACGAATTCGCCTTTTCTTCTCTCGAAGCAGTTCAAAGAGTCAAATCGGTCTGTGCTTGAAATCTTCCCAATGGAGTTCTAAAGCTATTTCCCTGGACTAAAGACTTTATTCCCTCAACTCTCAAACAGACCTCGGCACAGGTATGGATAAGGATTCACGGTCTTTCTCAAGAATACTGAAGACCTCGCATCCTTTTCGCAATTGCTAGCAGTATAGGTACGCCAATATGCATTGACTCTTCTTCCACTAAATCTGTGTTTGATAGACCCTTTGGGCATTATGTTCGTGTTCTTGTTGATTTGGACCTCACTAAAGAGCTAAGTTACAAAATCCTAGCTGAAAGAGTGGGTTTTGCTTTTTTTATGGACATTGATTATGAAAAGATTCCTGCTTTTTGTAACTTTTGTAACTCCATTGGCCATTCAATGGAAAATTGTAAAATAAAGGAGCAAAACATGATTAAAGAAAAGGATGGTTTGCAGAGGCAAGAGAAAAATACATACATCCCTACAGGGAGAAAGCTCTTTGTTGGGGAAAATTCTAAAAGCAACTCAGGGCTACACTTGAATGGTGATGCTAATGATGCTGAAGCAGAACCAATTTTGATCAATGAAGTGGCTCCTAATGCTAACTCTACGGAAGTGACTGAAGAAGAAGCTCCCAATGTTAACTCTAGGGGTGTGAACGTAGATAGTATTAACAACAATTTCAAAGAAGACTCCATAATTGTTCCTGTCATAGACACTATTCAACCTATGGGTACTCAAAGGAACTCTAATGAAACTGAAGGCTCTTTAGAAGGAGAATATGTGGATGCTACCCAAATGGTTAATTTTGTTCCAGAAACTCAATTAGATGCAAGGTACAAGGAACAGGTTACCAATTTTCTTCACGAGTCATGGAATAACATGGCGGATTTGGAGGATCCTGGAGTGGATCTATTTCAACACAAGGATTTTCAACTTGTAACAAGTAAGAAGAGAAGAAATAAAAAATCAAGCTCTACAGGTAATACAGGTAATACTAGACCCTTGTCTAGTGTGAAAAACACTTCCTTATGAAGTGCATATACTGGAACATCAGGGGAATTGCCAATGGTTCATCTAGATTGGCTTTGAGGAGACTTATTCAGATTAATTCTCCCGATTTTGTTTTCATTGCTGAGCCATGGATGGACTTTGACAATTTCCCTATTAGATGGTTACATAATTTAGATCTTCATCCTTTTGCCTTTAATAAGAGAGAGGGTATTTTGCCTAACCTGTGGTGCTTTTGTAAGTCCTCCTTTAAACCCGACATTTTATTCATAGATGATCAACATGTCTCTTTTTCTGTTAATCTTAATAACAAAGTTTTTGGTTTTTCTGTCATATATGCTACCACCTGTTACATAACTAGGAGAAATTTATGGAATAACCTGAATGGTATCATGGCAAACCTTAATTTCCCCTGGTCATTCATTGGGGATTTTAATGCCATTATTAATGCTGATGAGTACAAAGGTTCTCACACTCCTGCCAGCACTCCTATGCAGGACTTTAAATGGACTAATTCTAACCATTTAATCCACTTACCTACTATGGGAAATTTGTTTACTTGGAGTAATGGTAGGAAAGGGAGACATCTTACTGAGAAAAGACTAGACAGAGTCATTTGTAATCTTGAGCTTTTAGATAGTTGCAGTAATGCGTTTTGTCATACTTTATCCAAACTTAAATCTGATCACTATCCTTTATTGTTTTCTTGTGTTCTGGAGAAGATTAATGTTAAACCTCAATTTAAGTTCTTTAAGATGTGGACCCTTCATGAGGATTGTGAGAGAATTATTAAAGAAACTTGGGACATCAAGATTTATGGCTGCCCCATGTACATTCTGGATAGAAAGCTTAGAATCCTTAAATATAGGCTCAAAGATTGGAACAAAAATATTTTTGGAGATGTGAAAACCAAGGTGGTGGAGGCTGAAAAGGTCCTTAAGGACATTCAACATCTTATCGGCCTCAATGGTTATAATGAGAATCTTCAAAGTGAGGAGGTCAAAGCCCATTTTGAGATGGAAAAGGCTTTAATCTATGAGGAAGAGTTCTGGAGAGAGAAGGCTAATATAAAATGGCACAATGAGGGTGATAGAAATACAATGTTTTTTCACACTTATGCTAGGATTAAGAGAAAGAAGAATCTTATTTCCTCTCTTAATATTCATGATGCTATCACCTCTGATCAGAATGTTATTGAATCTCATTTGGTTAATCATTTTGTTAATCTTTTCAACCAAGATGTCACTTTGCAGGATACAAGCCTTATAGATAGAGTCATCCCTAAGCTGGTGAAAAAGCATACTAATACTATGTTGATTGCTACTCCTAGTGAGGAAGAGATAAAGCATGTTGTGATGAATCTGAAGTCTGACTCCTCCCCTGGCCCTGATGGGTTTGTAGCAAACTTCTTTCAAAAATACTGGAACATTATCAATAATGATGTGATTTTGGATGTTAAACAATTCTTCTTACAGCTAACTATAACTCTAATACCATTGTCCTTATCCCTAAGAATAATGAGCCTAACATAATCAACAACTATAGATCTATTGCTCTTGTTTCTCCCTTGCCTTATTTCCAACGAGCAAAAGGGTTTTATATTGGGTAGAAATATCAAAGATAGCATATGCTTAACCTCTGAAGCCACTAACATCCTTGGCAATAAGAGCTACAGTGGGAATGTGGCTCTGAAGATAGATATATCTAAAGCCTTTGATACCTTGAGCTGGGACTTCCTCCTTAGGACTCTCAAAGGCTTTGGTTTTAGCATCAAATTCTGTAAGTGGATCTCTACCCTGTTAAACTCTGCTAATCTCTCCATTGGTGTGAATGGCAAACAAGCAGGGTTTTTCAAATGCTCCAATGGAGTGAGACAAGGAGATCCTCTGTCTCCTCTTTTATTCTGCATTGCTGAGGAGGTTTTGAGTAGAGGGATCACTCACTTAGTTGATAACAATCATATGAATCTCATCAAAGCCTCCAGAAACTCTTATGTTCCTTCTCATACTTTATATGCTGATGACATCATGATTTTTTGTAGGGGTGATCAAAAGTCCATAAAATCCAGTGATAATTTATTGAAGGAGTATGCTTTGAATTCTGGTCAAGTTTGTAACGCTGCAAAATTCCTCATCTATGCTGGTGGCATGATTTCTGAGAGGCACAAATCTCTGGCAAATATGCTGGGATTTACTTTGGCTCACCCTCCTTTTATTTACCTGGGGGCCCCTATTTTTGTAGGTTGACCTAAGGCTCACTATTTCTCCTTTATTGCAGATAAGATCAAGATCAGGCTGGCTCACTGGAAAGCTTCTCTCTTGTCCATGGCTGGGAGGCTTCTCTTGCTCAAAGCAGTCATCCATAGCATGTTGATACACTGTTTTACTGTCTACAATTGGCCTGTATCCATAGTCAAGCAAATCAGCAAGTGGATGAGAAACTTCCCGTGGAGTGGCAATATGGATCAAATGAAAACTATCACTGTTGCTTGGAAGGATTGTTGCAAAATTTTGAAGGAAGGAGGTCTTGGCATCAAATCTCGTCACTCTTACAATCAAGCCACTAACCTTCATCTATGCTGGAGTTTTGTTAAAGGGGGTCAGAGCTGGAACTCTCTTCTTGCCTCCAGAATCAAAAGGAAGAATAAAATACTCTCTTATCACATTAAGTCCTCAATTTGGACCAGCATTAAGGATAGTTATGAGACTATCATGGAGAATTCTAAATGGATCATTGGAGATGGAGCAAAGATAAACTTCTGGTTGGACACTTGGTTAGATGAACCCCTGGCCACAAAGTTCAACATTCCTACTGCCTTCCATAAGCACATCAATGTCAAGGTTAAGGACTGGTTGGTTGACAAAGAATGGCGCATTTCAAATAACATTACAACTGCTTATCCAAATTTACTGCATCTTATCTCTAAAACGAAAATCCCGGAGCTAGACATTGAAGATAACATCATTTGGAAAGAGACCAATAATGGTGACTTGAGTCTAAAGCAAGCTTTTGGTAGAGTTGAAAAGAAAAACCAGTTTGTGTCTTGGGCGAATTTCCTTTGGAATAAGCATGTTCCTCATGCTTTTGCCATGGTGGTTTGGAAAGCTGTTCACAAAAAGTTGCCCATTGATGATAACTTCATTAGAAGAGGTTTTTCTGGGCCTTCTATCTATTCTTTATGTGGTGGTGCTGCTGACTCTTTACAGCTGTAATACGGTGGGAGAACTGACTTTTTGAAATGTTGCGGATAGCAAGAGTCGCCACCGACTTTTATTTTATCCAATTGGAAAGGCAAAAAGAACAGGAAAGACCTTTGAAAGATTTTGAGTTCGGGGGGTAGGTTATACAAAGGGAAGGTGTATCCATGGTTATCCATGGGCTCTTAACTGCTTAGCTCACTTTTGTTTGAATTGTTTGAAATAGTGTTGTGTGTGAATAGAAAAATGATTTGAATAAGAACTTTAGCTTGTAAATAAGCGTAGTCTTTTTGAAAAGATTCTTTGAAAAAAAGTGAGAAAAGATTTTGAATTTTGAATTTGAATTTGAATAGAGCAAGCAAACAGGAGCACCTACCCTAATTTAGAAAAATTGTTCTTTTAGCTTTTTGGTTTGAAAAGGCTATCCATACCATGAGAGGGTAGGAAGTCCTTTCATTGGATGTTAAGGGTCATCGAGAAATTATCGTTCTCCATAAAACTGTCCCTACAATGTAGAGGTAGGTAGTCTTTAGGGAAGGATAGAATAGTCATTTAGGCAACAGGCGAGGATACCTTAGCAATTGGGACAATCATCATTACCGAGGCAACATCGAGGGGACTATGATCTTATGATGATGAACTGAGAGTAACATTTGTTTTGCTTAGGTATCCTCGTATTCGAGGGACTTGACTATTTTAGAATCGTAATTAAAAGGCAACAGGCAGCATAAGAAGGGTTACCCTAAAGGTGCGTGTGTGGCACAATCATGTGGTTAAATTCAGATATTTATCTTGTAGATAAGTGGGCTAATTCATTTTAACAAGGCTTGCACTCCCTAAGATTACTAACCACGCAATTAAAATAAAGGCAGAATTAAAAGTTCCTACGCTATTACAATCAACACCTGTAGGGCAGAAAAATAAAGGCAAGAAATAAAACCTACAACTATTACAAGAAAACTTATTGCGACCTATATATATTTTCTAATATTTAAAAGACAGAAAATTAAATAATTGAAATAAAGGCAGATAATAAAATAAAAAGGCAAAAATAAAAGGAAAAATTAAAAGGGGCAAAATATTTAACAAAAGGCATTCGACAATCACAGAGTATGGGGTGAGGAAAGAATTCGCGCATAAAAAGCCTCAACAATTATAAGGTAACAGATCAAAAATTAAAAGGGTTTAGGGAAAACAATGATTAATAGTCATGATGAAAAATAGTTAGCCAAAAAAATAAAATTGTAATACGGTGAACTGACTTTATATCGAAATGTCGCGGATAGCAAGAGTCGCGACCGACTTTTATTTATCCAAATTAACAGAAAGGCTAAAAGAACACGAAAAACCTTTTAAATAAAAACTGAGTTTGGGGGGTAATTTATACAAAGGCAAGGTGTAAGGCACCCTTTGCATCCATGGTTTTCCATGGGCTCTTAATTGCTTTGCTCTTCGAAACCAAAAGTTTAGAAATGTAGAAGAAGAAGAATAAGGACTTTAGCTCGTAAATGAGCGTAGCCTTATTGAAGTTTTTTAAGAAGAAGTGTGATAAAAAGATTTTTAAACCAGAGCAAAGCAATTAGGGGCAAATTACCTGGTTAGATGAAAAATGTTCTTTTAGCCTTCCAGGGCTATCCATACCATAGGAGGGTAGGAAAGTCCTTTTATTTGGAGGTTGAAGGGTCATCGAATTATCATTCGCCATAAGACTGTCCCATGCCATAGAGGCGCAGGTAGTCTAAGGGAATGATCAGAATAGCCATTCGTTTAGGAAACCAGAGGATACCTCAGCTCTTCGTAGGCAACTTCGAGGGACGAGATCATATTAGCGAATCGAAGGCAACATCATTAGGGACTTATGATCTGAATGAACTGAGGGCAACATTGCTGAGGTATCCTCGTATTCGAGGGACTTGGCTATTCTGCATTAAAAACACAAGGCAACAGGCAACAAGAGGGGTGCCATAAAAGGTGCGTGGTTGCAACAATCACGTGATCAGATTCAGAATAAGTTATCTTATAATTAAGTGATTCTAGATTCAGTTCAAGGTTGCACTCCCTAAATTACTAACCACGCAGCAATATAATGCAGTTTTAAGTGCCTTCAAGGCCAAACAATACAACCCCGAAGCAGTTATATAATAAATTATGGGGATGGGGAAAAAGGAATAATAGAACCAACAGTACAATAGGTCTGACACAAGTAATAATTTAAAAGAAAGAAAAACAAATTAGGTTAGGTTTTAGGGTTACCGACTAATCGAGCTTTGACGGTTGGCTAACCCTGAAAATTTGGGAAAAATAAATAAACAAAATAATAAACAAAATAAAATCAGAAAGGAAAAAAATAAATAATTAAATTAAAAGGCAAAAATAAATATTTAAATTAAAAGAATAGAATCAGGGACTTAGCTTTTGATCTGATATAGCGCGTAGGCGGACGAACCCTGATGATAACCCTGAAAAACTGCACAACAAAGGAAAAATGTAGGCATGATCTTCGTAAACCCTGATTAGGGCACAAGTTAACCCTGGTTAATAGAATAAATAAAATCGAATTAATTAATTATTGGTTTCCAACCTAATTAATTAAATCGATGAAAATAAAATTTCGATTAAAATAGCCTAACCCTAATATTTATTTTTATCAACTAAAAAGGTTAACTAATTAAATAAATCAAATTATTCTAAAACAATTAAAAAAACAAATTATTATTAAAATAAATAAACGAATATTTATTAAAATAGATTTTGTGAAAAAGGACATTTTAAAAGATTTTTATAATATTAATAAACAAAACAAATAATAATAAAAAGATTATATAATAAATAAATAAAATTGAAGAAACTTAGCTCTGCTTGTATGTTATACATTTGAGAGACCTATGGTAGACCTGCGCTTCCTTGTGTGTTGGATCTGGGAAGAATGATATCCCACAGTGCTGACTTGAGGGTGCGTCGTGAGGCTCCATGGACATCACGCACTGGATCAAGAAGCTTTGCCTTTTATTGAAAAAATAACGGAGTGGGGGATCGAACATGCGCCCCCCAACTCAACCTATGCTCTTACCACTCCAACCACGCAGCGCCTTTGTTTATCATATGCTTTGAATACGTTTTATATAAAAATTTTAATAATAACTGAAAAGAGAAAAAAAGCGCGATGTTTGAATTGACCATTGGCAGGATGACACGCCATCATCCCCAACCTCTGGCCGTCGTATTAGCTGGAATTTTACCGACGGTTTGAGCTTTCGTCGCCATAGATCCTGCATTCTACAAACACTGTACGCGCAACCAAAATAAAAGGTAGAGCCATAGACGAGTTCGTCTCATCATCACAAATTTAACCATACATGTTATTAATATCAATTTCTCCTGAATCGAAAAACCCTATTTCATAACCCTAAAATTCAACTATGGCATATCTCAGTATGAACACATAAACCTCAAATTAATCAAACAGAAAGATTCAGAGCATTACAACAAACACATGTATGCATTCAAATCATGTTTATGGATCATGAATCAAAGAAAAAAAGAACGAGTTTGAATATGCAAACCGTGAGTTCTACAGCGTGATTCTTGGCCTGTCGATTGGATGTAAGGATTGGTATAGCTTCAGGAACCTTCAGAGAATGTGTTGGAGTGCTTCAAATGATCTTAAAAAAGCTGCAACGTGAAGACAGAATTTTGATTTTTTCTCTTGATTCTTAAGAACTCAATGGTGGTTCTTGAGGCTGTCGCCACATCCCCTAGGGGTCTGATTCGTTTGTCTTTATATAATGGAAGGCTTTAGGTTAATAATTTTGAAGGAAATCCTCTTGAATCTTGATTTGCTTGTTATGGAAATTTGATTGAAATATGGCTCATAATCTTTCTAAATTTGTAAAAAAATTTGATTTAATTGTTCCAAATATCAAGTGCACGAATTTTGATTGAATATTGGAGTGAATGTAGATTGGATTTGATTCAAATCACTCCTTTAAACAATATCTTTGATTTTCTTTTGATTTATCAAACTTTAATCATTTTTTAAATGAAATAAAATTCATAAAAAAGTCAAATGAATCAATTGATTTCGTGGAAATAATATTTGAGGCCTTGGATGACTTGTGGATCAAGATTGGGCCATAAAAAGTTAGGCTCCTTTGCAAAAAAAATCAATTTGAAGCCTTTTGTTTCACATTTTCCTCCTCAGATTTGTCTAACTTTGACAAGGCATATCTCCCTCAATTTTTAGGGTATGGGGGAGTTCTAGGACTTTTTAGAAACCTTGAGGAGCCCTCTAACCAGTGTTTTTGGTCCCATGTCAAAATAATTTTCCATGATCCTTGTGTGCTCTTTTGAAAAAGATGACTTTTGGTTGACTTTTGAAAAGGACCTATAATGTTTTGATCCATATCTCTCAAATGAAGCATTTTTAGACTTGGCTTGTGTATGACAAAATTGTAGAGAATTCAATTTCCTTTAAAATGAGCTTTGGATGGAAAGTTTCTGACGTTCCATGTGGGAGTTATGGCTGGTCAAAGTTCAGTTGACTTTCTCCTATGAAAACCCTAATTTAGAAACTTTTGAAATTGTTGATTTCTGATCTTTCCTTGATGAACCATGATCAATTCTTGATCAAATGGTGAATGATACTTCAATATAAGGATGTTGACAAAAAATCAGGAGTTTTGACTGTACTTTGACCACAGTTGACTTTTAGGTCAAACTAGTCGACTGTTGACTTTCTGAGCAATTGAATGATCAACTCTTTAAATTGAGACCTGAATTTTGTCATGGAAGTAGTTTGGGATATCATAAACCATATGAAATGCCTTGGAGATTTTGATCCATTGACTTTCTTCAGAACAACAAAAACCCTAGTTCTTTGAGCCTTTGCTTAGGAGGAGGTGTCTTTGAGAATTGTGCCTTGGTATGAGTTTGAATAAGGGGAATGAGATGGGCAAATTTTGGGGTATGACAAAAATCAAGCCTAAAAATCCTAATTTGATTAAATTAACCTAAGTCTAAAAATGTTATTGTTGAATTAACCTAAATTTAAAAAATTAATTATTTAAACCTAAAAATAAATATTACTCTAAATTATTAATTTAAATTAAAAAAACAAATTAATTTTATAAAAAAATATTTTAAAGTGATTTATGAAAATAACATGAATTTTATGGTTTGAGAAAAAAAGATTAAGGTTTTAGTGAAAATTTAAATAATAAAACAATAAACCAATAATTAAAAAAATGAATTAAAGAAAAACCATGATTTGATCTGATATGGTGTGGCTGGAGGTCCATGGGATGCCAATGGGATTTTCGAAGAGGCAAAAGCTTTATGCCCTAACAATGGTAAACTCATATTCCTGCACCGCTCCTCTTTAGCCAAAGGAAGTACCTGCAAAAATAGGATAATAATAAGAATAAGAATAATAATAGAAATAATAATAATATAATAAAAATAATAATACTATAATAGTAATAATAATAATAATAATATTATAATAATAATAATAATAGAAACAATTAACAAAAATATTACTAATAATAATAATTATAATTAAAAAAAGTTAGTAATGATAATATATATATATATATATATATATATATATATATATATATATATATATATCAGGGCTAAAAGGGCAAAAATCCCCAAGGGTTTAAAAAAAATTATGATTGTAAAAACATAAATTTAAACTAAAATATAGCAACAATGGCCAAAACAATGATTTTTAAAAAACAGGCCTAAGGTATCATCATTGGCCAAAAATATTGTAATTCTAGACAAAGTATTCGAAAGAGGTTTTTAAAAAGGGTTTAAAGAAAGTGTTTCAAAAAATAAAGAGGAGGTCAAAAAACATAGTAATTTTGATAAAAGGTGGCCTCAAGTATTATCATTGGCCAAAAACCACAAACCGAAGTCTTCTTGAATATAGTAAAATCTTTTGAAAAAAAGGAAGGCCTCAGGTGTCATCATTGGCCAAAATAAGAGATATTGAAAGGTTTTGAAAAGATATAAAAAAAAAAGTTGAAAAGGTTTGTGACAAGGTTTGTGAAAATTGTTGATCTTTAGAAAATTGTTGATGGAGAAAATTTTAGAAAATAGTTGGTTGGGAGAGAATGAGAATTGTTGATAATTGTTAGAATGAGGGCTAGAAAGTTGTTGGTCTCATCAAAGTGTAGAACCTAGTGCTATTTATACATAAAAATTAGGTTAGTAAAAATATTAAGAGAATTAATTAATTAATTAATTAATCATAACTCTAAATCAAATATAATTTGATTTTGATTTCTGAAATATTTAACCAATTATTTTGATTCTTTCCTAAACTATACAATTATGCAATATTAAAAAATATGAACAAAATCTTTGCAAATCTTTTTTTTAATGATTTTTGGACTAAAATTACAAAAAATAAAGATTTTAATGAAAAAAATAATATTTTAAAAATGCCTAATAAACAAATACGAAAATAATAATTAAATGATGAAAAAAATACTATTTTTGATTTTTTTAATATTTTATGATTTTTGGTCATTTTTTGACTAAAAAATACATAAAAGTAAAAAGTGACTACTTTAAAAAATGCCTATTTAATTAGTACGAAAATTAAAATTAAAATGATAAAAAAATACAATTTTTGTGATTTTTGAATAAATGGAAATAAAGTTAGAACTAAAATTAAAAAGCAAGTAAAAGGGAAAATGTTAGAAGTGGGATTCGAGCCCGGGACCTCTCGCTCTTGTACCTTTTAACCTCAAATCCTTACCAACTGTGCTATGTCAATTATTCGAAATAAAATAACATTTGCAAATATATGAGGGCAAATTTTGGGGTATGACAGCTGCCCCTGTTCATTCTTCTTAAACTTGAGGATGTAGATTGGCTTGTGTGCCTGTCGGAATCTGAAGGTGGAAGAGGATTGAACACTAGAATACCAAGAAATTTGCCCTTGCTGATGCAGGGACTTTTTCCGCAAATGGGCTTAAAGATGCCATCCAGGCAAAGTATTGTTGGAGATGGGCTTAAAGATGCCACCTGCCTTGATAGGTTGAAAGTCAGAATGAGTCGTACGTTAGACTGTATCTGAAAAGGTATACTTAGGATAAGTCGTACGTTAGACTGAATCTACTGTATTGATAAATGTCAAGGTAAGTCGTACGTTAGGTTGTTCTTTAGGAAGAGTCATACGTTAGACTAGGTCCAATTGCATCGATAGATGTTTGGAAAGCCGTACGTTAGGCTATAGGATCGGTCGTACGTTAGACCGGATCCAATTTGCATTGATAAATGTCTAGATAAGTAAGTTGTACGTTAGGCTGTACTTTAGGACGAGTCATACGTCAGACTGGGTCCGATTGCATTGATAAATGTCTGGATAAGTCGTATGTTAGGCTGTAGGATAGGTCGTACGTTAGACCAAGTCCCCTGTGTTGATAGTTGTCAGAATACACCGTACGTCAGGTTGTATCCTAGGATGAGTCGTACGCTAGACTGGATCTTTTGTATTGAGAAGTACCAGAATGAGCTGTACGTTAGGTTGTATCTGAGCTCGATGTATTGAGAAGTGTTTGTTGGATATTGATCGTGTCAGCACCGTTCGTAGTAACTGAATTAGATCTTGGAAAGATGATTGTGTCTACACCGTTCGTAGTAATAGAATTAGATCTTGGAATATTGATTGTGTCAGCACCGTTCGTAGTAACTGAATTAGATCTTTGAAGGATGATCGTGTCTACACCGTTCGTGATGATAGAATTAGATCTTGGAATATTGACCGTGTCAGTACCGTTCGTAGTAACTGAATTAGATCTTGGAAAGATGATTGTGTCTACACCATTCGTGATGATAGAATTAGATCTTTGAAGGATGATCGTGTCTACACCATTCGTGATGATAGAATTAGATCTTGAAAAGATGATCGTGTCTACACCGTTCGTAATGATAGAATTAGATCTTTGAATGTCTCTTGATTATCTTTGAACTATCTCTGGAGAATACCCGGAACTAAGTATCAGAACTAAATCATTGTCTTGATTATCTCTGAACTATCTTTGGAGAATACCCGGAACTAAGTATTAGAACTAAATCATTGTCTTGATTATCTCTGAACTATCTCTAGAGAATACCCGGAACTAAGTATCAGAACTAAATCTCTGTCTTGATTATCTCTAAACTATCTTTGGAAGATATCCAAAATTAAGTCTCAGAACTAAATCTCTGTCTTGATTATTTCTGAACTATCTCTGGAAGATATCCAAAATTAAGTCTCAGAACTAAATCTCTGTCTTGATTATTTCTGAACTATCTCTAGAAGATATCCAAAATTAAGTATCAGAACTAAATCTTTGTCTTGATTATCTCTGAACTATCTCTGGAAGATATCCAAAATTAAGTCTCAGAACTAAATCTTTGTCTTGATTATCTCTGAACTATCTCTGGAAGATATCCAAAATTAAGTCTCAGAACTAAATCTCTGTCTTGATTATTTCTGAACTATCTCTGGAAGACATCCAAAATTAAGTATCAGAACTAAATCTCTATCTAGAATGAGTGTCAGAATTAAATCGTTGACTTGATTATCTCTGCAGTATATCTAGAAGATAATGTTCATTTGATTGTAGAAATAGAGTGAAAAAGAAACATTAGTTTTATGCAATGTCGTGATGCATGTATTGTAATATTTTTGAAATGAATGAGAGTGTTATGCATATGCCATAGGGTACATGATGTATGAATGCATGAACATGATTTTTCCTTCCTGGAGTATATTAGTAGTTTCTTCTTAATTGAGAAAATAAATCTCTATGATATTGTGATTCTGATGTCTGGTCTTGTCTTGAAGATATGCAGCTGGGAATTTATGATTTCTGCTTGGGGATGAAAGCAATTTGAATGATCGATCCTTGATGCACCCTGACTGGGGATAATAGAGATGAATAGACCCTGTTGGGGGAGGGATTGAAGATAACTATTTGAGGAATACTCTGTGGAGATAGGATCTTGTGAAACCGGCTCCGTGGGAAGACATGGGTGCCTTGAACATTGCCCCAAGTGTTTATAGTGACTGCTATTCTTGGGCTTGTGTTGATTGGGATACACCAATGAGTATTGATCGAAGTGTCAAACAGACCTTTCCTAGCTTTGCCCCTGCCAGTAGGGACTCTGGAGAGATTCGCCTTGTGAGGACCTTCTGAGATATATACTATGGATGACCTGCCCCTAGAAATCATAAACTGAGGATGATGCCCCTGACTGATCGAGAGGTAGCTTCAGACCCACTTGGGTGCATGCCCCTGGTTGTTTGGCATTCTTGAGAGTTTCTTGGAATCTTGACCTGATTTCCCCGGATCGATTGGACAAAGCACGTCGTGCCCCTTGTGTTTATTGACTTCTAATCAACTGAGTCAGCTATAAGAGATATTGTTGCTGAAGTGGTTTTATCTGTTGGGATGACTTTTAGTCATTAGTCGTACCTTGTGCAGGTTCTTCCTGATGCTAACACTTAACATTATGTAGCAAAATATTTTTAATAATGAATTCATGAGATGCAATGCATATGTCTGTCTTGAATTTTTTGAAAAACATTAAAATAGAAGATGTAAAAGCGTGACATTTGTAAGAACGCGATATCAGCTCAGCATTTATGGCAAACCTTAAGGAGTAAGGACACCTTCTTGGTGACAGTATGCTTTCGAACTAACCATGCTTCAGTTAGGACTTTCAAGGGTTGTAACGTGGCTTGGTTCACGGTTTAAGAAACAAAGGATAATGGCTCAAAGTTTATTTGTACCCACCCCAATCTTCGTGATGTTCTTCATTCCTATGCTCAGTTAACTTTGCATTTAAGTTCTAGCAGGTCTTGAAGTCATACCACTGACATTTGATGATGGTTAAGGCGTTGTAAGTTTATTTGGATAGACAGTCGTCCCTTTTTTTAATTCTTTTTCTTTTGTCGAGGATTTGTAGTGGCCTCTTTTTTGAATTTTTTATCCCTAACTGAAGGTGTTTTGAATGTTGGCTGCATTATTGGTAAAACATACCTGGTTGATTGTGTTTATGCAGGTTGCATATATGTGTGGAGCTAATACAGGTTTTGTAGTGAATGTCATGATCGATGTCATGACATCCATGTGTGACAGCAGGAGCTGTTATTGTTTTTTAATTGTGTTTCCTGATTTATCCTTTTTATCAGTTTAGGAAACTTTTTATTGAGTGCTGCATATTTCGTCCAGAAGATCCTACTGACAGCACATTGTGTAACAGACAGTTGGCGTGTGAATTAGGTTAACTTTGTTAACCCTAATGTGTTTCTTAAAAAGCCCAAGGCCCAAGACTGCATATAAAAAGAACTACAATCCTAATTTGGAACGCAGACAGAAGATTGTGTATTGTGAAGAACGGCTGTTCTGTAACTGTCTCTTGTGATCCACGCTATTATCTTTGATGATTGCGTTGGAATGAGTTTGTGTTTTTGTTGTGTCACTCTAAGCTTTTAAGCACGAGTGTGTGTCTCTTGATTGAAGCGTTTAAGCAGATCAAGGTGTGTTTTTGAAGTGTGTCTTCTATCTGTATTTGTTTGTTGTGTATGTGTAATCACTGCTGTGATTGAGGGGGAGTGGAATGGAGATATTCCATATCTAGGTAGAACCTAGGTAGAAGGGTCATTGGGTAGTGATTAAGTGATAAGTTGTAAACGGGGGAGTTTAGCTTTGAATTGATACTACTGATAGTGGACTTCATCGCTGGCTTGGTAGCCCCCAGAGTAGGTTGTTTGAACCGAACTGGTTAAACAATTATGTGTGTTCTTTACTGTTTTATGCTGTTTGTTATTATTGTTTGTGTTGCGTAATTGTGGATGTCATAACATCCAGTTAGACATCGAGCGTGTGTTACTAGAATTTTCAATTGGCATCAGAGCAGGCACCCTGCTTGTTTACATCTGGGTGAGATCTAGGGATAACAAAATTCTGGTACTATGGAGAAGGATTTGTTAGTGTTTAGAAACATACCACCTATCCTGGATGGCTCTAACTATGACTACTGGAAACCTCGTATGGTAGCAGTCATTAAGTCAGTGGACAACAAGGCCTGGAGAGCTGTTGAAAGTGGATGGAAACATCCTAAGAAAATTCTGGAAGATGGAACCACTGTTCTATTTCCTGAAACTCAATGGAGAAAATCTGAAGAAGAGTTAGCGTTGGGCAATTCCAAGGCCCTAACTGCAATATTCAATGGTATCGACAAGAACATCTTCAGACTTGTGCAACACTGTGAGCTGGCTAAAGAAGCTGGGGATATTCTCAAAACAGCACATGAAGGCACATCCAAGGTAAAGATGTCGAGACTTCAAATACTCACCACTAAGTTTGAAAATCTCAAGATGAAAGAGGATGAAACCATTTATGAGTTTTATATGAATGTCCGTGAGATTTCAAACAACTCTGCAGCCTTAGGTGAGAGAATGAATGAAGAGAAACTGGTAAGGAAGATCCTCAGATCACTGCCTAAGCGATTTGATATGAAGGTAACTGCCATAGAGGAAGCTCAAGACATCAGCAACATGAAGCTGGACGAACTTCTTGGTTCTCTTTAAACCTTTGAGTCAAGCATCTGTGAACCTGTTGAAAAGAAGAACAAAAGCATTGCATTTGTCACCAACACAGGTGATAATTCAAAAGAAAGCAATGGTGTAAGTGATGAGAATTTATCAGACGCCATAGCCATGCTTGGAAAGCAATTCAACAGACTTATTAAAAGGGTTGATCAGAAGTCCAGACCAAATGTCAGGAACACTTCCTATGACATCAGTCAGACATATGACTCAAGTAAAAGGTTCAAAGCTGAGGAGAAGCCATATCTAGGAAAAGGGGTTCAATTTCATGGATGTGAAGGATTCGGACACATTAGAGGTGAATGTCCTACCTACCACAAGGAGAAAAAGAAAGGATTGATTGTTACTTGGTCTGACGAAGACTCAGATTCAGAAAAGGAAACTGCAAAGCATGTCACAGTTTCAACAAGAATCTATGAATCTGATGATGATTCCAGTGATGATGAGCTAACCTTTGATGAACTAGCTGCCTCGTACAAGAAGTTGTGTAGGGAGAATGCTAAAGTTTGCAAACAAGTAGAGAAGCAAGAGGTGATCATAAGAGATCTAGAATCTGAGAAGATTAAACATCTTGCAACCATAGACTCCCTTAGTAGTGAAGTAAGCATGTTGAACCACAAACTTGATCAAATGACCAAGTCATTCAAAATTCTGAACAATGGATCTGATACTCTCGAAGAAATTTTAGAATCTGGACAAAGATCAGGAGACATGTCTGGAGTGGGATTCGTGGCTAAAGAGGAATTAATCTCTGGACTCAGGAGGATAGAATCCAAGAAGTGTGTGACTAACCAGATGTCAATCCAAATGTCACAACATCAAGGAAACATAATAAGGAGGCACTCAAAGAAAAGGTTCCAGAAATGGAGGTGTCATCACTGTGGAAGATTTGGTCACATAAAGCCTTTCTGTTTTAGACTATTTGGATATCCAGACCAAACTCAACAAGTCAAACTTGATCATGATACATGTAACAGGAAGCAATCTGGGATAGCTAAGAATGTTGCTCTAATATCACACACCGCTCTAAGAATGCCCACCAAAGAAGATTGGTACCTTGACAGTGGCTGCTCAAACCATATGACTGGTAGCACGAACTCACTAGTAAACCTCAAACCTGATGGATCCAACTATGTGACTATTGGTGATGGAGATGTAAGAGAAATCAAAGGTGTTGGCATGATAGAAGGTCAGGGTGTTCCTAACCTACACAATGTTCTACTTGTGCAAGGACTGGCCACAAACCTTATACGCATCAGCCAACTATGTGATGAAGGAATGTATGTCAGATTCACTAAAGAAGAGTGCATTGTTACCAACAAAGAAAATGAAGAAGTCATGAAAGGAATCAGATCCGAAAATAATTGTTATCTATGGGAGCAAACAAATTCCAAGTCTCTAACTATTCACCCCATAACCAAAGGAATCAATGAAGAAAAAGATCAAGAAATGGATGATTGTGATGATGAGATCTTCATTGAAGAACTCACCAGTAAAGAACTAGCTACTGGATACTCTGAGATGTGTGTACTAAATGGAGAATTGAGCAAGAGATTGACAATGTATGAAAATGCTTATTCACTGTTACAAGAAGAAAGAGTAAAACTCATGATGAACATTGTTGATCTAGAAGGAGAGGTGCAAGACACAAAAAGGGGAAAGAAGGCAAAACAAGAGGCTCAGCACACTCCTATCTCAGCCGAAAGGTGCTATCAATGTGGTAAGCTAGGTCACCTGAGATTCACTTGCCCTGAGACTCAGAAGTCTTCCTATAGAAGTACACCTCATCAGGAGAACCTGACTAAAAATAAGCCATCGCAACAAAAGCCATTGGTGAAAGCTAATCACTCAAGCCATCACATACCTGAAGAGAAGGCTGTAAAGAAAGCAGGAAACTCCAGAAAAAGGAAATCCAGGCGAAACAAACATCACAAAAAGGATTTAGGTTTCTCAGCTATAAACAAGAACAAAACAGTCATAAAGGATATTGTAGAAGGAAGTGAGTTGACTCACTCAACAGATCAGGTCAATGTTAATACAAATGTCTCAACATCAAAATTGGCTGAGAGCTCAATTGTGCAAACTAAGACGAACAAAGCATCCGAGATTGATGAGAGTTCTTCAGTAAATATCCAAAGAATCATTCAAAGGGATATCACTGCTTCAAACACTGTCCCAAGGAAGGTATCCATCAACAGTCAAGATCCCCTGAGAAAGAAGTTTCTAGAGATAGACCAAGTCTCAAGATTCTGGATGGAAAGAGCTCTAGACTCACAGTCACACTTGGAAGATTAAGTTAGCAAGGAAAGTAGGATTCTTGTAATCACGGCAAAAGATGCTGAACTGATGACAGGTATGATTTCTACTAATCTGTTGAACTGGTTTAAATCAAGTTGGACATACCTTGGTGTATCTCACCAGAATATAGAGTGGAATGTCATGACCATGCCTTACTACATCAAAAACAAAGTGGAAGACATGTGGAACCTCGTGCAAAAGTCAACTACTAATCCAGAAATTGCCAACAAGCTAGATATCCATGAGAACTATCAGATGACATCCCACTACAATAGCCCTAGTATGATCACAGAGTGCAATTTTACCTCGAAACAGGTTTAGAGATAACTCACTATGTTGAGATGCCTCAACAATATCGGTTCATCTCTCTTGAAACAATACCTTAACCTCACACTCACTCGGAAGGGAGTAACCCTAAAACAACTCTGAATGATGCAAGTATGCGAATGGTACACATGATGCATATTGAAGATGATTCTAACAAGAGTGACGAGAATACGTCTAACAAAATCAATGACACCTTCACAAAAGCTCTTGATGCTACACAGTTTGAGAACTTGCGAAGCAAGTTGAGACTCTGCATCCTTGAAGAACCATAGAGTCAACAAAAAAAAATATACAGGTGGAGAAGACACTTCTTTTGGCTTTGGCAACATTTGTGGCCAAACAGGGGGAGGAGTATTATGTGTCACCACCCCAGAACAACAAGAATGGTGGTTGTGTGTGATCAACAATTCTATTTGCTTATCTTTGTGTTGATCTATTTGTGCTTGTGCTATCTGTTTGTGCTTGTGCTACTCTTGTGGTTGTCTGTCTGTTTTTGTCTGAGCATTGTGTGCATACTGGTGATGTATGCTGTTTGTTTGTATTAGCTTGTGTTTTTTGTGTTTTGGTTATCCGCTGCAAGTGTTTCTCTGGTATGGTGTGACAGGATGTTTTAGCCAAAAATTTGCCAAAGGGGGAGATCGAAGGTGTTTTGCATGTTAGCTGCATTATTGGTAAAACATACCTGGTTGATTGTGTTTATGCAGGTTGCATATATGTGTGGAGCTAATACAAGTTTTGTAGTGAATGTCATGATCGATGTCATGACATCCATGTGTTACAGCAGGAGCTGTTATTGTTTATTAATTGTGTTTCCTGATTTATCCTTTTTATCAATTTAGGAAACTTTTTATTGAGTGCTCCATATTTTGTCCAGAAGATCCTACTGACAGCATATTGTGTAACAGACAGTTGGCGTGTGAGTTAGGTTAACTTTGTTAACCCTAATGTGTTTCTTAAAAAGCCCAAGGCCCAAGACTGCATATAAAAAGAACTACAATCCTAATTTGGAATGCAAACAGAAGATTGTGTATTGTGAAGAACGGCTGTTCTGTAACTGTCTCTTGTGATCCGCGCTATTATCTTTGATGATTGTGTTGGAATGAGTTTGTGTTTTTGTTGTGTCACTCTAAGCTTTTAAGCACGAGTGTGTGTCTCTTGATTGAAGCTTTTAAGCAGATCAAGGTGTGTTTTTGAAGTGTGTCTTCTATCTGTATTTGTTTGTTGTGTATGTGTAATCACTGGTGTGATTGAGGGGAAATGGAATGGAGATATTCCATATCTAGGTAGAACCTAGGTATAAGGGTCATTGGGTAGTGATTAAGTGATAAGTTGTAAACGGGGGAGTTTAGCTTTGAATTGATACTACTGATAGTGGACTTCATCCCTGGCTTGGTAGCCCCCAGAGTAGGTTGTTTGAACCGAACTGGGTAAACAATTCTATGTGTTCTTTACTGTTTTATGTTGTTTGTTATTATTGTCTGTGCTGCGTAATTGTGGAAGTCATAACATCCAGTTTGACATCGAGCGTGTGTTACTAGAATTTTCACTAACTTTTTCCTGAAATGTTTATTTTGATATTACAGTCAGCGAGATGTTTCAATTTTTGATAAGTCTACTTCGTAGGTTTTGACTTAACAGTTTCTTCTCTTTTTGACGGATATTGACTACTTGACTTAATGGTTGTGGGACCCCATCATTATTTGGTGTAAACAACGGCTAGCATAATTGAGTTAGCTGAGTAACTACCCTGCCCCAGGTTATGATCAAGGTTTTAATCTGTACGAGAAAGAAAACTTCTACTTCTTAGGCTCAAAGGGGTTGACGAGGGATTAACATCCTTATATCTCCACTGTTTAGGAATTGAAACAATGCCTGTACATCGTCAGCATAGTCCGTTCAAAAGCATATTGAATGAGGTTGCGGTATCGTTTTTGTCTTCCTCCCTCAAAAGGCTTACAACTTAGCAGGAGTTGGATATCACAAAACGTAAACAAAGTAAAAACAAAGTTTAAATGAGTGATAGTGAAATAATTTATTCAAGACAAACATATGCAATGCACTAATGATGATTATTAAAACAGATAATGTCTATCATAAGTCGAATGTTTAAATAAACATGATAGAAATTGCAATTGAAAGTAGAACTAATAATCTGAAAGTCCATCCTTCTAGACACTAATTAGTCTTGTCATGGCTAGGCATGGGAACGGTGATCACCACGGGAGTTTTAGGACTGTCGAACTCAATTTCACCAGCCTCAATCATGTCTTGGATTTTAATCTTTAGTGCTCAGCAGCTATTGGTGTCGTGCCCGGGACTATTGGAATGGTAGGCGTATCGCACGTTTGGATTGTGCTTAGCGGAGGAAGTGTTGATATGTTGAGGCGAATCCCTTACAGTAATCATCCCTGCCTTCAATAGATATTGCAACACTTGATCTAATAACATGTTAATTTTGGTGAATTGACGCTTAGGTGCATCTGGCTGGTGTAGAGATTCAGAGTATCATGGGTTCAGGCTTCCGGAGCGTAACTTGTGTAGATATTCAGACCATTCGGGGTTCAAGCTTCCGAAACATATTTGGCGTAGATTTCAGAACATCCGATAGTCAGGCTTCCGGAACATATCTGGCGTAGAATTCAGATCATTCGGGGTTCAAGCTTCCGAAACATATCTGGCGTAGAATTCAGATCATTCGGGGTTCAGGCTTCCGAAACATATCTGTCGTAGATTTCATACCATTCAGGGTTCAGGCTTCCGAAACATATCTGGCGTAGATTTCAGATCGTTCGGGGTTCAGGCTTCCGAAACATATCTGTCGTAGATTTCAGATCATTCGAGGTTCAGGCTTCCGAAACATATATGTCATAGAACTTAGCTCATTCGGGGCTCAAGCTTCCGGAGTGGATTTTTCCAAGAATCTAGGGTTCGAGCTTCCAGATTGTATGTTTGATAGTGATTGTTTTGATGATATCTGTCTGACCAGTTGGTTGACCTGAAAGACAAAGTTAGTTTTATGTGATGTTATGAATGCAAATGCAATATTTTCAAGGATATATAGGAATTTAGTTAGCAACATTAGAACGTGATTTGGTCGCATCTTCGTTTGAAGAAATCTGATTCTTGGATGTTCATCTATGGGAATCAAGCTCACTATATCCAATGGGTCATAGCCTCTGATTCGGGATATCTCTGAATTTGAAGGTACATGGCTAGAGGAAAATAAATCCTCTTGCCCCTTGATAGGTATGGTGTCTTTGAATTGGAAGACATATGACCAAAGAAAAATAAATCCTCTTGCCCCTTGATGAGAATTTAGTCCTTGATAAGGGCACCTGAAATTGTGCGCCCTAAATTCCTAAGATCCTTGAAAGGGTTAGTTAACATGCAATGTTATGATGTCATGATGTTATGCGAATGCAGTACATTAGGCAAAGCGTAAGATATTAAGGACAAACAAGTCTTATGACGAAACCTGCAAGGAAATCAAAGGGTTAGTAGCACACACAAGCAAGTCACACAAGTGTCTTTAGATTTAGAGGCTTGTATGAAGTTCATAGGTAAGTACCTTCCCCACTGAAGTTTAGTTAGTTCAACCTGTCCTAAAATAGTAACCGGGTTCAATGATGCTCATATCCCTGATCTTTCTCGCGGGCATTATCTCAACATGGCACTCGAACGGCCATCCAAAAACATACCTAGAGTCCAATCTCGATGAGTGTAGCATCGAGTATCAACCAGCTTCGGTCAGGAATCCAAAGCCAGCCATCTCACTACTTCCTATAGGCCAAAGTCAAGTTCAACTAGGGTTATAAGGGCAAATTAGTGCTTAATGACACCACGCGGCAGCCAAATGTCTCCTCGATCACTTTCAAGGGCCATCAGGACAAACCAAAGTGTCACACTAACGGTGGCCACCAGATCAACCATATCGATACAAGTCGTACAGTCTCCTTGGTCTATTGCCACATACCTAAGGTACACTAGATCCGGGTGTAGGATCTTTCACACAAGCAAATACCCAAGCAATACCCTTAAAAATAAAGCAAACAAAAAAAACAATTTAAAGTGATCCTAAACTTTAAGGTAACCCCTCTTTTAAGTATCCCCAGCAGAGTCGCCAGTTCTGTAATACGGTGGGAGAACTGACTTTTTGAAATGTTGCGGATAGCAAGAGTCGCCACCGACTTTTATTTTATCCAATTGGAAAGGCAAAAAGAACAGGAAAGACCTTTGAAAGATTTTGAGTTCGGGGGGTAGGTTATACAAAGGGAAGGTGTAAGCACCCTTTGTATCCATGGCTATCTGTCATACCCCAAAATTTGCCCATGCTATTCAAAAACACAAAGCTCCAAAACACAGTCTCCTACACAGAAACTCTAAACTAGGGTTTGAATAATTCAGAGGAAAATCATCGAATCAATGGCTCAAGGGGGTTCCATAAGCATCTCCATATAAAGTTTCAAGGCAAACAGAGCAAACTTAGTCCCTCAAATCATGATTAGGTCAACAGTCGTCTCTCAAGGGCAAAACAGTCATTTCAAGCCAAAATACAGTCAAAGTTCAAGATATTTGGTCAACAACCTCCTCATAACCCTAAAATCATCATTTGATAAAGGGTTGATCATGAGGATGCAAGAAAAGATCAGAGAAGTCAAAATTCAAAAGTTACTATTTTGGGCATGAACTGGAAAAAAGTCAACCAAACTTTGAAAATTCACCAAATATTCATACTTGATCAGAAAAATTCCCACCAAAGCTCATTTTGAAGGGAATTCATTCCTCTATCCAATGGTCCAAGAATCAAAGCCCATAGGTCAATGGTTTAAGAGATATGGCTTCATACATTACATGTCCTTTTCAAAAGTCAACAAAAAGACATGTTTTTTAAAAAAGTCATAAAACAAGAATGAACAAAGATTTTGATATAGGACCAAAGGCATTGGATAAAGGACTCTCTAAAGTTTCCAAAATGTCCTAGAACACTTCCATACCTCAAGAATTGAGGGAGATACACCTTGTCAAAGTTGGACTATTTTTGGGAAAAAGTGTGAAAGAAAAAGGTCCAAAACTTCAAAATTTCTAAATGGGCCTATATTTTCTTCATCCAAACTTCATCTTAGGCCCATGCACGTCCTAAAATATATATTCTTATATTTTTACTATTTTTATTGATATTTATGGTTTTTATTTATTAAAAATTATAATTTAATCATAAAAATAATAAAAATAAGATATATGATTTTTCTCTTCAATTATGAGCCAAAAATTCAATCAATATACACTCCAAAGCAAATCAAATTCGTGCAAATCAGAATTAAAGGAGATTGGGTCATTATTGGCCAAATTTGGAAGCTTTTACAAAGATCTTTCAATCAAATTTGCATGATTCCAAATCAAAGATTCAAGAGGATTCTTTCTATTTTGATAACCCTAATATATTCCCCTATAAAGGCATAAGGATAGCAGAGTATCAGGGACGAAAATTTGGCTTTCAAGAACCCTAATTCCATTCTTCAAAGCTCAAGAACAAGTCAAATTCGGATTCAAAGATACAAGCAAGTTCAAGGTGTTTCATCGATTCAAACAGGTTCCTAAAGGTGTTTAGAATCTATCCAGGTCTTCATCCTTGATCAACGAGCCCAGATTCACCCCCATTAAGCCACGGTTTGCATCACTTCAAACTCTTTCGATTCGCATCATTCATGCATCGTCCGTGATTTTAATTCACATATTTGTGTTTAGTATTATGTAATGATCGATTCTGGAAAGTTATTCAAGTTATTACGCTGTTTTGTAAGAGATACCATAATAGGGCTTTCCAAAGCGTTTTAGGGCTTTTGAATACAGGTATTATTTGGCAAAATTGATGCCATAACCAGGTTCGCAAGGCTCGTACGAACTCATTGAGATCCTCGCGAAAAATTTCTTTGCGTGTTTTTGCTGTTCGCTATTTTTCACAGGTGTAAAAGGCATGGACCTATTATAGCGCATCAGCAGAAGCGGTGTAAAAAGGTTGCTGCAGGTTTGGGGGGGAGAAGATGATGCGGTGTCATCATACGATTGGCCAGCTTCAAATTTTTTTTGGCGCGCGCGTGTTTTAGAAGTCCCTGGGATCCGGTGCGTTAAGACGTACCACCATATCGTATGCCATCATTCCCAAAGCCATCTGATCATGCCCTAGGTCAATCTAACGCTCCTGAAGCTGCAGATCTACCATACGCCTCACTCGCCTGTCACACCTGATCCCAGCTAAGTATTTTTGCAATTTTTTTTATTTTTAATTATGCAACATATTATTTTGTTTATTTATATATATATCTATTTTGTTTTTAATTCTTTTTTATTTCTTTTTAAGTTTATAAAAAACTAATAACTAATTTTATAAAAAATATTTTTAATATTTATTGTTTTTTTTTTTTTAAATCATTAATATTTATATTATTATTAAAAAACACTTATTTTTATACTAAAATCCTTATTTAATTCACTAATATTCTAAAGATTTCCAAAAAATATATTTCGCATCCGATTTTAATTTTCGGCTCGATTTAATTAATTAGGCCGTTAGACCAATAATTAATTAAATTATTTATTCTCCTTTTTTGCAACTTCGTACCCTAATTAGGGTTTATGAAGAATAAGCCATACACTGATTTCATTTGATTTTCTTGTTATCAGGGTTAGCAATATAATTTGCCAATATAATTCGCCTCGAGTGCGCGCCTTCAACAAACCTCGAAGATAAGTGTGCTGCTTTATTTAATCTTATTCTTTTAATTCATTTGTGGTTAGGGTTTGCCTTGCCTTCACATATTTTCTGCCTTGTTCCAGGGTTTACCTCCGAGGTTTCCTCCGACTTTAACCATATCAGATCAAATTCCAATCGAAGCTAAGTATCTCCTATTTTTTTATTATTATTATTAATTTATTTTTCTTTCCTTTTATTTTAATTTAATCCTGATTATCTTCGAATTAGCCATACACTCACCCAACTTTTATTTTATGTCTTTCAGGATTTGTGGATTGCCAAAGCCACGAGTTTGGTAACCCTAAATTTTATCCACTTGTATTTTATTTTTATTATTATTACTTGTGTCAAACCCTGATAAGGGATCCACTGGTTTCAATTTCCCTTCCCCTTTATTGCTTTATATACTGCGTGGTTAGTAAAATAGGGAGTGCAACCCTAAATTAATTAGAATAACTAAACACAAGATAATATAATCTGAATTGAATCACATGATTGCTGCACACACGCACGCTTTTGGGTAACCCTCTCTGTTGCCTGTTGCCTGTTGCCTGTTGCCTGTCGCCTTCGTTTTTTGCAGAATAAGCCATGTCCCTCGAATATGAGGATACCTCAGCCTGTTGCCTCGATAATTAAAAGGTCATACGACCCTAAATGATGCTGCCTTCGATACACAAAATGACCTCGACCCTCGGAAGTTGCCTACGAAGAAAGGCTGAGGTATCTTCTGGTTGCCTACGAAAAGGCTTATTCTGATCCTTACCTTAGACTACCTGCCCTTCTATGGCATGGGACAGTCTTATGGCAAAGGATGCTTCGACGACCCTTCAACCTCCAAACGAAAGGCTTCCTGCCCTCTTATGGCAAGGATAGACCCTTTCATTCTGAAAGGCTAAAAAGAGACCTATCATCTGAGTTTAAGGTAATTGCCCCTAATTGCCTTGCCATGCTCAAACTTTCATTATATTCTTTCTCATAATTTTTCAAAAGGGCAACGCTTATTCACAAGCTAAAGTCCCTATCTCTTTCATCTACTTTTTCTAAAAACAAACGAGCAAGCAAAGCAATTAAGAGCCCATGGAAAACCATGGATGCAAAGGGTGCCTTACACCTTCCCTTTGCATAAATTACCCCCCGAACTTAGATTTCTTTTAAAAGGTTTTTTTTTCTGTTTCTTTTTGCCTTTCTGATTTAGTTTGGATAAAATAAAAGTCGGTGGCGACTCTTGCTTACCGCGACATTTCGATTGATAAAAAGTCAGTTCACCGTATTACAGAACTGGCGACTCTGCTGGGGATATGATTCGATAAAAGAGGGGTTACCTTAAAAGTTTAGAAATCACTTAAATGTTTTCTATTGTTTGCTTTATTTGTTTTATTTTTCAGGGGCGCTTTGGGAATTAACTGAAGGACGAATCCTATTCCCGGATTCAAGAACCCTTAAGATTAGGAGTGGCATAGTCATAAGGACCTCTTTCACATATGTGGGAGATGAGTCAGTATGAAGTTCACGCTTGAGTTAGGACTCCATAGCATATGCACACCTTTCTCAAATGAGGGAGGTCTATGTATGTGTCTGTGGGTGCGCCGAAGCTCAAGGACCTTTAGTTACCCTTAACCCATCCTGGCCTTTAGGAACGTAGTGGGGGGACTACCCTTGACAAATGTTAAGGACTAGTCGCTACCCGATGCTACAATTCAGATAGGTTCTTTCTCAAAGTATCATTGCATGGTGCAAATGCATCATGTCCGAGGGTGCTTTAGAAGGGCTGACAATTCTGGATAACTTGTAGAACCTGTTGCTGAAATCTCCTTATCCATAGAAATACCCTTGGGAAGGACACCTGATCTAAACTCCATGCAAGCCTTAAGCCAAAAATTGTGTGATTTGTATGGATTTGTTTTTCTGTGATGCATCATGCATACATGCATTCATGACATGGCTAACTCATCTCAAGGAGAAAAAAGGTCTTTTAACCATAATTTGTTTTGTAGGTTATTTAAATAATGGGAATCCTAATCAGAAAACCTTTCTTCCTCAACTTCAAGAAAGTACCTACTACATTAAGACTCTTATGTGATGATATTACTGGTTCTCTTGTTCTTTCTGAATCTCTCAACAAACTGATAAGTTTAATGCGAACCAAAGTGGATGAAGCTCTCCTCAACTCTATGATGCAATTTTATGATCCTCTTCTCCATTGCTTCACTTATAGAGATTTTCAACTGGTGCCTACCTTGGAAGAATTCTCTTACATAATGGACATGCCCATACCTGATCAAATCCCTTACACTGGTGAGGAAGGAGGTCCTAAGTTGGAAGACATTGTTGCTGCTCTACACCTACCAAGATCAGAAATTAACAAAGTTTGGATCAACAAAAGAGACTACTCTGGGATACCTGTGGATTTCTTGATCGAGAAAGCTAAGATCTTTGCTAAAGCTTTAAGCATGGATGCCTTGGAAAGTGTTCTAACCCTGTTGATATATGGACAAGTTCTTTTTCACCGCTGCGACAAAGTTGTTGATAGGGCTGCTATCAAAATCTTCCTTAGCAAGAATCCTGTTCCTACTCTACTTGGTGATTTATTGCATTCCATCAACGCTAGAGTGACAAAGAGACGAGGTTGTGTTCTAGGGTGCATCCCTCTCTTACATAGGTGGTTTATTTCTCACTTACCCCGATCCTCAATAAAGAATGAAGAAGGTTTGACTTGGATTCAAAGGATTATGGAGCTTTCATACGACGACATCATTTGGTATCCAAAGAAATTCGAGGGAGTTCAGTTATATGACCGATGCGGAGAGTTCCCTAATGTGCCTCTTCTTGGCATTCGTGGAGGAATTACCTATAACCCTATACTTGCTCGACATCAGTTTGGTTTTGCTTTGAAAGATAAGCCCCGCTCCATATATCTTAGTGCGGAAGATTTTGACTATGGTTCAGATACAACTGAAAAGAAGAATCGCTTCATTAAAGCTTGGTATGAAGTAAAAAAGGTGGGTGCAAGAGAATTGGGAACAAGGATCGATACTCCTTCAGATCTTTACTTTAAATGGATTTATGACCGAGTCGTCGAGTTTGGCATACCACATCCATCTGACACACCCGTTGTTCCGAGGATCACTCCTCCCGAGGTTCACATAGAGTTGGAGCCTTATGTACCCGCTCCAAACGAAGACCTTGCTGCCACTGTTGCTCATTTAAGACAAGAAAAGGCTGATCTTGAGAAGCGTCTACAAAAGGTTGAAGCAGAAAAAGCAGTATTAGTGGCTAATGCTAAAGAACGAGATAGTATGCTTGACTATTTCTCTCGCAAGTGGAAGATTGAAGACTTCATCTCACCTGATCAGATACAATCATGGGAGCTAGAGATTGATAGGCTTATTCAAGAAAAGAACGAGATGGTCAAAGCCCATAAAGAGGAAATCAGAGGATTAAAGAGAAAGCGCCGACTTGAAGAATGATTTCTTTTATTTTATATTTATTATATAGTATTTCTTTGATGTAACTTCAAAAATAATAGTAACAAAAAACATATAATACATTGGTTTTTATTTTAATAATTCATTTTGCTTCTATTTTTCTTTTCTTTAAAATGTGTTAAAAAGCCTTTGACTCCTTGAGATCATTGCATATGCATAATCATGCATTCATAAACATCGCATCACAGGTTTCATAAAAAACAAATGCCTCATCTTTCCGCTGTTTATTTCAGTAAGAAAGATGGATCTCGAACAATCTGTCCAAAATCTTCAGGCTCAGAATAACCAGTTCCAAAAAGTAATCTTTCACTTGGCCAAGGGGCAAGAAGAATTGAAGGCACTTCTGATCGAGAAGGAGAAGAATCAATACAAGTATCAAGGTGGTCAAGATAATCAGAGATCCAAGCCTAAGCGGTCATTTACTCCATTACATATGTCGCTGTCTCAAGCTCTGCAACAACTGCTCAATCAGAACTTGATAACTCTATTGCCTCCATATTCACTTCCTACTAATCCCGCTCCTGGGTACAAGTACCATGCAAGATGTGCTTATCATTCAAACAGTCCTGGTCACGATACAGAGGATTGTGGACCATTGAAGCACATGATCCAAGACCTCATTGATTGCAAGATCATTGACGTCATTTCACCTGAGAAACCTCATATGGCCAGTACTGGGTACAAGCGGAAAGGTCACAATGAACCCAACCAATCTGTGGGGACAATTCTGACCTTTACACCAGTTCCACAACAAGGACACAAGTCAGATACACCCAAGCGCCAATTCGCAAAGATCAATATGACTCTGGCCGAAGCGTTGCAACAATTGCTGAAGAAAGGGCTAATCACTTTGAAGGACCCTCCGAGGAATCCTAGTACTTCCTCTTCTCGTTATAATCCTAATGCAAGGTGTGCGTATCACTCTGATAGTCCTGGACATGACACTAATAACTGTTGGACACTGAAGAATAAGATCCAAGACTTAATCGATGACAAAATCATTAACTGCCAGTCTCCTGAGGAACCTCACGTTGTGTACGACCAGAAAGATCACAATGAACCCAACCAATTTGTGGGGACAATTCTGACCTCTACATTAGCTCCGCAACAAAGACGCAAGTCGAATACATCTAAACGCCAGTTTACAAAGATCAACATGTCACTGGCTCAGGCATTACAACATTTGTTGAGAAAGAACTTGATCACTGTGAGGGGTCCTCCTGTAAAGCCCAACACTTCCGCTCCCAGCTATAAGCCCAATGCGAGGTGCGCATACCACTCCAATAGCCCTGGACATGATACAAATGATTGTTGGCCATTGAAGAACAAGATTCAAGACATGATCGATGCTAGTGAAATTGAATTTCCTCATCCCCAGACCCCTATAGTGATCCCTGCTCCCAGGCACAATCACGACAAGAATGATTAATGTCATAGTGGATGAACTTTAGATCATTAGTTTTACTTTCATTTGCAATTTCTATTCTGTTTGTTTAAACATTCAAATTATGATAGACATTATTTGTTTTAATAATCATCATCAGTGCATTGCATATATTTGTCTTGAATAAATTATTTCGTTATCACTCATTTTAAATTATGTCTTTATCCTGCATATGTTTTTGTGATACTCAACTCCTGCTAAAGTTGTATACTTTTTGAGGGAGGATGACGAAAATGATACCGCAACCTCATACAATATGCTTTTGAACGGACTATGCTGACGATGTACAGGCATTGTTTCAATTCCTAAACAGTGGAGATATAAGGATGGTAATCCCTCGTCAACCCCTTTGAGCCTAAGGAGTAGAAGTTTCTTTTTGTACGAAACACCCGCATTTTTAACCTGGGGCAGGGTAGTTCTCAGTTATTTTGGCTGTGCATTCTATTTTAAGAGAATCACTCTGTACACCTTTCAACAAAGGTTTCAATCACAAACGTTCATCCGTACACATCAAAGAAGTGTTGGAGATGTCAATCAAAAGCCCATGATGGTTCATCAATCATTAAGCAAGGCAGTCAATATCTTTCAAAAAAAATGAATAAACATATGTACAAAGAAAAGCCTGCTAAGTCAAAAAAACAAAAAGATGACTTAGGCAAAAATCGAGGCATCCCGCTGACTGTAAGCTTAAAATAGACAGTTCAGGCAAAAGTTAGGGATATCAAAAAGATGAAAATAGAGAAGTCAATAAATTCCTGAACAACACAATGTTGTGACTACCAAAAAGAAGAAGTGACTGTCATCTCAAAGGTCCTCTTTACTGGTGAACCGTCATCATCATCAAAGGTACAAATCTAAAAGTCTCTTGGAACCTGAATGCATAAGTGGAAATTAACTGAGCTTAGGATTGAAGATCATCACGAAGAGGGGGTGGGTACAATCAAATTTTGAGCCTTTATCCTTTGTTTCTTAAACCGTGAACCAAGCCACGTTACAACCCTTGAAAGTCCTAATTGAAGCATGGTTAGTTCGAAAGCATACTGTCACCAAAAAGGTATCCTGACTCCTTAAGGTTTACCAAAAATGCTGAGTTGATATTTCTTTTTTACAAACATCACGTTATTACAAATAGCACGTTTTACAAACATCACGTCGTTACAAATATCATGTTTTTACATCTCTTGCTTTAATGTTTTTCAAAAACTCAAGACAGACGTATGCATTGCATCTCATGAATTCATTATTAAACATATTCTGCTACATAATTTCAAAAGCTAGCATCAGAAAGAACTTACACATGGCACAACTAATGACTAAAAGTTATCCCAACAGGCAAGATTACTCCGAGAAGCAATGTCTCGTACGTATACAAGGGGCATGGCATGCTTTGCCCAATCAATCTGGGGCAATCAAATCAAGATTCCGAGAATCTCTCAAAGATGCCAAAAACAATCAGGGGCATGCATCCAAGTAAATCTGAATCTATTTCCTACCAACATGGGGCATTGTCTTGAGCCTATGATTACTAGGGGCATATCGCCCATAGTGTACATCTCACAAAGTCCTCGCGAGGCGATTCTTTCTAAAGTTCCTACTAACTGGGGCAAATCTATGCAAGTCCAGTTCGACATCTTGACCAATACTCAGTGACGTGTCCTAATCAAATCCAGGAATGGTAGTGTCATACCCCAAAATTTGCCCACAATATTCAAATATTCAAATTATTTTAAAATTGGATTTTTTTTATAAAATTTTGAGGTCATTCACATTGACGTCTTGAATTTTATAAATATTCAATTTAAAGTCTATTTTAAAATATAATAATTTACTCTTAAATTATTTATATTTTAATAAATAGCAAAATGCTTTCTCATGCTTCATACACTTCCAATTGACTTTTATTTCAAACAAATAATATAACATAGTTGGTAAGGAGGTAAGGCTTGCAAGTACAAAGTCTCGGGTTCAAATCCCACTTCTAACACTTTTTTTTCTTTTTTTTCTAACTATAGTTTTAATTTTATTTTTATTAAAAAAATCACAAAAAATCATTTTTTTTATCATTTTATTTTTAATTTTCGCACTATTTAAATATGCATTTTTTAAAATAGTCAAATTTTCACTTTTATGTATTTTCTAGTCAAAAATCATCAAAAATCATAAAATATTCAAAAAAATCCAAAAAAAAAGTTTTTAATCTTATTTGTCCTATTTTTAGCACTTTTTATAACTTAGAGAACAAGTCAATCTTATTAAATTAGTTTGATTTAATTTTTTATTAAAATTAAAACAAATTGATTTTTGGGCTTTGATTTGGTCCATAGTTTTACTATAATTATTTTTTCTAACCTAATTCATGATATATAAATAAAACTAACAATTACAAATTTCTCAATTTACTCTCTCACAACTAAACCCTTATTTTTTTTAACACCTTCAACCTTATTCTTCATTCCTAATTCCTACCTACAAAACAATTCACCAAGTTTCTTCAATATCTTTTGTTCTTCTTTTGCTTAGTTCTTGGCCAATGATTTCGTATGAGACCTCATCTTCTTCTTTTTTAAAAAAAAAATCTTTTTCTAAATCTTTTTATCAAAACTAAAAATAAACCTTTTGTTTTCAAAACCTTTTGGCCAATGATTATCATATGAGGCCCTTGATGTATGTTTTTATACTAACTTTAGTTTTTGGCTAATGATGATACTTGAGGCCACCTTTTATCAAAATTCTTATGTTTTTGACATCCTCTTTATGTTTCGAAACATTTTCTTTCAACTCTCTTTTTTTAAAAAACCTTTTTCAAATACTTTATCTAGAATTACAATTTTTTTGGCCAATGATGATACATGAGGCTTGTTTTTTTTAATCATTGTTTTGGTCATTGTTGCTACATTTTAGTTTAAATTTATGTTTTTACAATCATAATTATTTTTTTTTTTTACTTTTGAGAATTTTTGCCCTTTTAGCCATAATCTAACTTTCTGAACCTTTCTTTATTTTTTGGGAAAATTTAGATTATATGAGGTCAAACCTATTTTATAATATTTTTTTTATTTTATTATTGTAACTATTATCATTACTAACCCTTATTATTATTATTATTATTATTATTATTATTATTATTATTATTATTATTATTATTATTATTATTATTATTATCATTATTATTAACATTATTACTATCCTTGTTTGCAGGTACTTCCTTTGGCCATTAACCTTGTTTTGGCCAAACAATTTTGCTGGCCACTTTCTCACCATGTACTCTCAAGAGCGCACAACACCCAATCTGAGCTAAGTTTCTTTTTTTGTTTTTATTTTAATTGCATGAAATTTTTTATATATATTCCTTTCTTTTTTTATTATTAGTATAATTTTTTTTTCTTTTATTTATTTTTATTTATTTAACCAAATTAGTTTTTATATATAATAATTTCATAGTTATTTATTTTAATCGAAAACTCGTTTTTTAATTTTATCAATAATTATTTTTAAAACAATAAAAAATTTTATTTTTGTATATATTTTTAATTAATTAATTAATTGAAAATTAATAATTAAAGTTTTTGTTAACCTTGATTCATTTATAAACCTTAAAATCTTCAGGCAGGTGTTCTCCACTAACGCATTGTTAGGCCTTATAAACCTTTTGGGTCACAATAAGTTTTCTTAAATAACCCTTTAGGGTTCGTAAACTTTTTAGGGTTTATAATCAATTAACGTTTAAATCAGTTAATGCACTAACATTTCTCTTCTTCATGTCAATTCTTTTCAGGGTTACCATCAGGGTTCGTCCGCCTACGCGCCACGCCAGATCAAAAGCTAAGTCCCTAATTTGATTATTATTTTAAATATTATTTTTGTCCTATAAAATAAATTATGATTTACTTTTAAATATCAATGAGTCAGCCATACACTCACTGCATCCTTTTTCTTTATGCCCATCTTTTAGGATTCATCACAATCTGGTCAGTGTCAATGCTTCATGCCTCAAGGCTAGCCTCTGCCCATCAACCTTCATCCATCAAAGATAAAAGTTTGTCAGACTGCCAAAGCTACGTTGGTAACCCTAAACTCTGTCTTTATTATTACTTATGTCAAACCCTATTAAGGGATCCGCTGGTTTCATTGTTCCCTTCCCCGTATTATTATGTAACTGTTCCCTGGTTGTATTGTTTGGCCTTGAAGGCACTTAAAACTGTTATATTATATTTACTGCGTGGTTAGTAATTTAGGGAGTGCAAACCATGAACTGAACATAGATCACCTAATTACAAGATAAATGTAATCGAAGTTAACCACGTGATTGCTGCACACACTCACCTTTAGGGTAACCTCTTCTGTTGCCTGTTGCCTTGTTGCCTTGTTGCCTGTTGCCTTGTTGCCTGTTGCCTTTGTGTTTTTGCAGAATAAGCCTCGTCCCTCGAATTCGAGGATACCTCAGCCATGTTGCCTCGATAAAAAGGTCACGACCCTAATGATGCTGCCTTCGGTACACAAATGACCTCGACCCTCGGATGTTGCCTACGGAAAAAGGCTGAGGTATCTTCTGGCTGCCTACGAAAGATGGCTTATTCTGGTCCTTGCCTTAGACTACCTGCCCTTCTATGGCATGGGACAGTCTTATGGCAAAGGATGCTTCGATGACCCTTCAACCTCCAAACGAAAGGCTTCCTGCCCTCTTATGGCAAGGATAGACCCTTTCATTCTGAAAGGCAAAAAGAGACCTATCATCTGAGTTTAAGGTAATTGCCCCTAATTGCCTTGCAATGCTCAAACCTTTTTATTATATTCTTTCTCATAATTTTTCAAAAGGGCAACGCTTATTCACAAGCTAAAGTCCCTATCTCTTTCATCTACATTTTCTAAACAAACGAGCAAGCAAAGCAATTAAGAGCCCATGGAAAACCATGGATGCAAAGGGTGCCTTACACCTTCCCTTTGCATAAATTACCCCCCGAACTTAGATTTCTTAAAAGGTTTTTTTCTGTTTCTTTTTGCCTTTCCGAATCTGTTTGGATAAAATAAAAGTCGGTGGCGACTCATGCTTAACCGCAACATTTTTCGATTATAAAAAGTCAGTTCACCGTGTTACAGAACTGGCGACTCTGCTGGGGACAAATTTCGATAAAAGAGGGGTTACCTTAAAAGTTTAGGATTCACTTAAATGTCTTCTATTGTTTGCTTTGTTTGATTTAATTTTGCAGGGCTGTTTTGGGTATTCTGTTGTGTGAAAGATCCTAACCCGGATCTGAGTACCTTAGGTATGTGGCATGAGATCAGGGAGACTGTACGACATGTATCGTTATGGTTGAACTGGTGGCCACCGTTAGTGCGACGCTTTGGTTTGTCCTGATGGCCCTTGAATTTGATCGAGGAGACATTTGGCTACCGCGTGGTGTCATGAGCACTAATTCGCCTTTAGAACCTTAGTTGAACTTGACTTTGGCTTATAAGAAGTAGCGAGATGGCTGGCTTCGGATTCCTGACTGAAGCCGGTTGATACTCGATGCTACACTCATTGAGATTGGACTCAAGGGATGCTTTTGGCTGGCCGATTGAGTGCTATGTTGAGACAATGCCCACGAGAAAGATCAGGGATATGAGCACCATAGAACCTGGTTACTTTGTAGGACAGGATGAACCAACTAAACGAAAGGAAGAAGGGTATATACCTATGAACTTCATGCAAGCCTACCCTTAAGGCAATTGTGTGACTTGTTTGTGTTTGTTATCTACTTGGCATCATAACATCATAACATCATAACATCATAACATCATGACATATCATAACCACTAACAAATTTCAAGGACCGAGAAATTTATATTTACACTGTTTTGTAGGACATGGCTTTTTCTACCAGAGATTATGTACGACTCAACTTTGTAGGGATACCTTCTGAGCTTAAGGAGCTCGCCTTGGAAGTCCCTGGAGACTCTAAGTTTGCTGAAAGACATGGTTATCTTCTTCGACTGGTCACTTCTCAATTTGAAGAAGATATGATGAGAGTCTTATGCCAATTCTTTGATCCCGAACATCATTGCTTCACTTTTCCGGATTATCAGTTGGTACCTACTTTGGAGGAGTTCTCAAACTTACTTGGTGTACCTATATCTAAGCATCTGCCCTTTACTGGATTGGAAAGCACTCCGAAACTCGAGACTATTGCTGCTGCACTTCACCTAAAGAGATCAGACATCGCCTCCAACTGGGACACCAAGAATGGAGTAGAAGGTCTCTCAGCCAAATTCTTATTTGGAAAAGCTCGACAATTTCTGAAGGCCATGAGCTACCATGCTTTTGAAGATGTTTTGGCTTTATTAATATATAGTTTGGTTTTGTTTCCTAATCCTGATCAATTCATTGATGTGCACGCAATCAAGATTTTTCTGACTCACAACCCCGTGCCTACGCTACTTGGAGATATTCTACATTCCCTTCACTCTCGTGTCATGAAGAAGCGAGGGACTCTTATGTGTTGCACACCCTTGCTGGCTAGGTGGTTTATTTCGCACCTTCCACGCTCAGTAGTCAGAAACGATCAAAAGATGCAATGGTCTCGAAGAATCATGTCGCTTTCTCACTCAGATATTCGTTGGCATGTTTACGTCACTATCATCGATCATTGTGGGAAATTCCCTAATGTGCCTCTCCTTGGCATTAGAGGAGGAATCACCTACAATCCTTCATTAGCTCTACGACAATTTGGTTATGCTCGAAGGGATGGTCCTCATCACTTGCTCATTGAAGGGGTTGTTTTCAACTATGAAGAAGATGTTCGTAATCAACGCCAAGAGTTCATACGCGCTTGGAGCAAGGTGTACAGGGTGGATAGCAAAAGTTGGGGGCAAAAGAACTCCCTTCCCTCGGAACCTTATCTTAGATGGGTACGCACTCGCGCTCAACGCTTTGTCATGCCATATCCTTATGTTAGACCTGTGATTGTTGAACCTGAATGTGAAGAAAAGGTTCCTTTAGTTGTTCTCCATCCAGACATGCCCACTGATCTAGAAGAACTACAAAAATCATGGGTCCAATTGAAAGAAGAAAGGGATACTTTTGAGGCTCAATTCCGCGCCAAAGAGAAACAAGTGTTAGAACTCACAAGGCTACTTCAAGCAGAACAGAACGTCAACAACTTCATCGGATCAAAGAGGAAGCGTCCATGGGAAGCTTGAAGAAATTCTAGTTTATTGTTATTATTATTCCTAGTTGTTTACATATTTATTTTTGTAAGCCAAAATGGCAAAGAACCATAAACTAAAGTACAATTTAATTATTATTATTATTATTATTATTAACAAAGCTTTTTCTTTCTTTCTTGTTTAAAGTGAATTTAAATTTTAAGGTCCTTGAAAACATTGCATATGCATAATCATATCATTCATAAACATCGCATCACAGGTTTCATAAAATCAAATGCCTCATCTTTGTGCTGTTTATTTCAGTAACAAAGATGAATCTCGAACAATCTGTGAAGAATCTCCAAACTCAGAACAACCAATTCCAAAAAGTAATCTTTCACTTGGCCAAGGGGCAAGAAGAATTGAAGGCACTTCTGATCGAGAAGGAGAAGAATCAATATAAGTATCAAGGTGGTCAAGATAATCAGAGATCCAAGCCTAAGCGGTCATTTACTCCATTACATATGCCGCTGTCTCAAGCTCTGCAACAACTGTTCAGTCAGAACTTGATAACTCTATTGCCTCCATATTCACTTCCCACTAATCCCGCTCCTGGGTACAAGTACCAGGCAAGATGTGCTTATCATTCAAACAGTCCCGGTCACGATACAGAGGATTGTGGACCATTGAAACACATGATCCAAGACCTCATTGATTGCAAGATCATTGACGTCATTTCACCTGAGAAACCTCATATGGCCAATACTGGGTACAATCGGAAAGGTCACAATGAACCCAACCAATCTGTGGGGACAATTCTGACCTTTACACCAGTTCCACAACAAGGACACAAGTCAGATACACCCAAGCGCCAATTCGCAAAGATCAATATGACTCTGGCCGAAGCGTTGCAACAATTGCTGAAGAAAGGGCTAATCACTTTGAAGGACCCTCCGAGGAATCCTAGTACTTCCTCTTCTCGTTATAATCCTAATGCAAGGTGTGCGTATCACTCTGATAGTCCCGGACATGACACTAATAACTGTTGGACACTGAAGAATAAGATCCAAGACTTAATCGATGACAAGACCATTGACTGCCACTCTCCGGAGAAACCTCACACTGTGTACGACCAGAAAGATCACGATGAACATAACCAATCTGTAGGGACAATTCTGATCTCTACACCAGTTCCACAACAAAGATGCAAGTCAGGAGCACCTAAGCGTCAGTTCACGAAGATCAACATGTCACTGGCTCAGGCATTACAACATTTGTTGAAAGCAAACTTGATCACTGTGAGGGGTCCTCCTGTAAAGCCCAACACTTCCGCTCCCAGCTATAAGCCCAATGCGAGGTGCGCATACCACTCCAATAGCCCTGGACATGATACAAATGATTGTTGGCCATTGAAGAACAAGATTCAAGACATGATTGATGCTGGTGAAATTGAATTCTATCATCCCAAGACCCCCGTGGTGATCACTGCTCCCATGCCTAATCACAAAAAGATTGATTAATACCTAGAAGGATGAACTTTTTAGATCATTAGATTTACTTTCATTTGCAATTTCTATTCTGTTTGTTTAAACACTCCAATTATGATAGACATTATTTGTTTTAATAATCATCATCAGTGCATGGCATATGTTTGTCTTGAATAAATTATTTCGCTATCACTCTTTTTAAATTATGTCGTTACTCTGCATATGTTTTGTGATACTCAACTCCTGCTAAGCTGTAAGCCTTTTAAAGGAGGATGACGAAAACGATACCGCAACTTCATACAGTATGCTTTTGAATGGACTATGTTGACGATGTACAGGCATTATTTCAATTCCTAAACAGTGGAGAAATAAGGATGTTAATCCCTCGTCAACCCCCTTGAGCCTAAGAAGTAGAAGTTTCTTTTTTTGAACTAAAACCCTTTATCATAACCTGGGGCAGGGTAGTTCTCAGTTAATTTGGCTGTGCATTCTATTTTAAGAGAATCATTCAGTACACCTTTCAACAAAGGTTTCAATCATAAACGTTCAACCGCACACATCAAAGAAGTGTTGGAGACACCAATTAAAAGACAATGACGGTTCATCAATCATCAAACAAGGCAGTCAATAGCTTTCAAAAGAAAAAAAAAATGAAAAAACATATATACAATGAAAAGCCTGCTAAGTCAAAAAGAAGACTTAGGCAAAAATCAAGGCATCCCAACCGACTGTAATCTCAGAAATAAACAGTTCAGGCAAAAGTTAGGGATATAAAAAATGAAAAAAAAAAAAAGAAGAAGTGAACAAATTCCTGAACAACACAATGTTGTGACTACCAAAAAGAAGAAATGACTGCCATCTCAAAAGTTCTCTCTGATTGAGAACCACTATCATCAAAGGTACAAATCTAAAAGTCTCTTGGAACCTGAATGCATAAGTTGAAATTAACTGAGCTTAGGATCGAAGATCATCACGAAGAGGGGTGGGTACAATCAAATTTTGAGCCTTTATCCTTCGTTTCTTAAACCGTGAACCAAGCCACGTTACAACCCTTAAAAGTCCTAACTGAAGCATGGTTAGTTCGAAAGCATACTGTCACAAAAAAGGTATCCTGACTCCTTAAGGTTTACCACAAATGCTGAGTTGACACTTCGTTTTTTACAAACATCACGTTTTTATAAACATCATGCTTTTACATATCCAGTTTTAATGTTTTTCAACAAACTCAAGACAGACATATGCATTGCATCTCATGAATTCATTATTAAGCATATTCTGCTATATAATTTCAAATGTTAGCATCAGAAAGAACTTGCACAGGGTACAACTAATGACTGAAAGTTATCCCGACAGACAATATTACTCCAAGAAGCAATGTCTCTTACGTATACAAGGGGCATGATACGTTTTTTCCAATCAATCTGGGGCAATCAAGTCAAGATTCCAAGAATATCTCAAAAGCCAAACAATCAAAGGCATACACCTCAAGTGGGTTTCAAGCTATGTTCTTGATCAAACTGAGGCAATCAAGTCAAGATTCTGAGAATCTCTCAGGATGCCAAAATAATCAGGGGCATCATCCTGAGTTTATGATTACTAAGGGCATGTCGCCCATAGCGCACATCTCATAAAGTCCTCGTGAGGCGAATCTTTCCAAAGCTCTTACTAGCGGGGGCAAACCTATGCAAGTCCAGTTTGACATCTTGATCAACATTCAGTGACATGTCCTAAATCCAGGAATAGCAGGTACTATAATGCTAGGGGCAACTTTCACCCATGTCTCCCCACAAAGCCGGGTTCACAAGATCATATCCCCACAGAGTAATCATTAAGAAGATATCTTCAAACGCTCCCGATAAAGACATGGCTGCCCAACAGAGTTTACATCTTCAACACTGTCGCTCTCCTCCAACATGATTTATCAATATCTTTATCACCAATCAGGGAACATCAAGTCACTGATCATCTCCAATCATAAATTCCCAGCTGAGCATCTTCAAGACAAGATCAGACAGTACAATTACAAGGACATAAAGATCTACTTTCTTAATCAAAGACAACATAAATCATATTCACATATCATATGTCATAAACATATTCATACACTGCATACATTACCTCATACATAACATGCAAAAGCTCTCATTTATTTTGAGGGATTCATTACATAACTCATGCATCATGACATTGCATAAAGATTAACCTTACCTTTTTCAGAATACAGGTACCGACAAATGAACGAAATCTCCAACTTTCCAAGATCTAATTCAGCTACTACGAATGGTACTGACACGATCAACGCTCGAAGATCTAATTCATTTACCACGAACGGTAATGACACGATCACTTTCAAAGTCTAATTCAGCTACTACGAACAGTACTGACACGACAAAAGATCTAATTCGGTTACTACGAACGGTACTGACACGGTCAACGCTCAGAGATCTAATTCTATCATCACGAACGGTGTAGACACGATCAATGACCAACTAAGTCTAATTCAGTTACTACGAACGGTGCTGACACGACAAGAGAATCTAATTCTACCATCACGAACGATGTAGACGCGATTATCTCCTCAAGATCTAATTCCATCATCACAAACGGTGTGGACACGATCAACTGCTTCTAAGATCTAATTCGGTTACTACGAACGGTACTGACACGATCAACTCTCAGAGATCTAATTCTATCATCACGAACGGTGTAGACACGATCACTGACTTTCCCAGTCTAATTCAGCTACTACGAACGGTACTGACACGACAAAATATCTAATTCGGTTACTACGAACAGTACCGACACGATCAACCTTTAAAGAGATCTAATTCCATCATCACGAACGATGTGGACACGATCAAATATTTCCTAAGTCTAATTCAGTTACTACGAACGGTGCTGACACGATCAAACTCTCAAAGATCTAATTCATCTACTACGAACGGTAATGACACGATCAAAACACAAACAACACTTCTCAAACACTTCAAACACCTGGATGGCATCTTCAAGCCCATCTCCGACAAAAGTCCCTACTTCAGCTAGGGCAAATTTCTTGGTATTCTAGTGTTCAATCATCTTCCACCTTCAGATACCGACTGGCACACAAACCACTCTATATCTTCAGGTTTAAGAAGATTGAACAGGGGCAGCTGTCATACCCCAAAATTTGCCCACAATATTCAAATATTCAAATTATTTTAAAATTGGATTTTTTTTATAAAATTTTGAGGTCATTCACATTGACGTCTTGAATTTTATAAATATTCAATTTAAAGTCTATTTTAAAATATAATAATTTACTCTTAAATTATTTATATTTTAATAAATAGCAAAATGCTTTCTCATGCTTCATACACTTCCAATTGACTTTTATTTCAAACAAATAATATAACATAGTTGGTAAGGAGGTAAGGCTTGCAAGTACAAAGTCTCGGGTTCAAATCCCACTTCTAACACTTTTTTTTCTTTTTTTTCTAACTATAGTTTTAATTTTATTTTTATTAAAAAAATCACAAAAAATCATTTTTTTTATCATTTTATTTTTAATTTTCGCACTATTTAAATATGCATTTTTTAAAATAGTCAAATTTTCACTTTTATGTATTTTCTAGTCAAAAATCATCAAAAATCATAAAATATTCAAAAAAATCCAAAAAAAAAGTTTTTAATCTTATTTGTCCTATTTTTAGCACTTTTTATAACTTAGAGAACAAGTCAATCTTATTAAATTAGTTTGATTTAATTTTTTATTAAAATTAAAACAAATTGATTTTTGGGCTTTGATTTGGTCCATAGTTTTACTATAATTATTTTTTCTAACCTAATTCATGATATATAAATAAAACTAACAATTACAAATTTCTCAATTTACTCTCTCACAACTAAACCCTTATTTTTTTTAACACCTTCAACCTTATTCTTCATTCCTAATTCCTACCTACAAAACAATTCACCAAGTTTCTTCAATATCTTTTGTTCTTCTTTTGCTTAGTTCTTGGCCAATGATTTCGTATGAGGCCTCATCTTTTTCTTTTTTAAAGAAAAAATCTTTTTCTAAATCTTTTTATCAAAACTAAAAATAAACCTTTTGTTTTCAAAACCTTTTGGCCAATGATTATCATATGAGGCCCTTGATGTATGTTTTTATACTAACTTTAGTTTTTGGCTAATGATGATACTTGAGGCCACCTTTTATCAAAATTCTTATGTTTTTGACATCCTCTTTATGTTTCGAAACATTTTCTTTCAACTCTCTTTTTTTAAAAAACCTTTTTCAAATACTTTATCTAGAATTACAATTTTTTTGGCCAATGATGATACATGAGGCTTGTTTTTTTTAATCATTGTTTTGGTCATTGTTGCTACATTTTAGTTTAAATTTATGTTTTTACAATCATAATTATTTTTTTTTTTTACTTTTGAGAATTTTTGCCCTTTTAGCCATAATCTAACTTTCTGAACCTTTCTTTATTTTTTGGGAAAATTTAGATTATATGAGGTCAAACCTATTTTATAATATTTTTTTATTTTATTATTGTAACTATTATCATTACTAACCCTTATTATTATTATTATTATTATTATTATTATTATTATTATTATTATTATTATTATTATTATTATTATCATTATTATTAACATTATTACTATCCTTGTTTGCAGGTACTTCCTTTGGCCATTAACCTTGTTTTGGCCAAACAATTTTGCTGGCCACTTTCTCACCATGTACTCTCAAGAGCGCACAACACCCAATCTGAGCTAAGTTTCTTTTTTTGTTTTTATTTTAATTGCATGAAATTTTTTATATATATTCCTTTCTTTTTTTATTATTAGTATAATTTTTTTTTCTTTTATTTATTTTTATTTATTTAACCAAATTAGTTTTTATATATAATAATTTCATAGTTATTTATTTTAATCGAAAACTCGTTTTTTAATTTTATCAATAATTATTTTTAAAACAATAAAAAATTTTATTTTTGTATATATTTTTAATTAATTAATTAATTGAAAATTAATAATTAAAGTTTTTGTTAACCTTGATTCATTTATAAACCTTAAAATCTTCAGGCAGGTGTTCTCCACTAACGCATTGTTAGGCCTTATAAACCTTTTGGGTCACAATAAGTTTTCTTAAATAACCCTTTAGGGTTCGTAAACTTTTTAGGGTTTATAATCAATTAACGTTTAAATCAGTTAATGCACTAACATTTCTCTTCTTCATGTCAATTCTTTTCAGGGTTACCATCAGGGTTCGTCCGCCTACGCGCCACGCCAGATCAAAAGCTAAGTCCCTAATTTGATTATTATTTTAAATATTATTTTTGTCCTATAAAATAAATTATGATTTACTTTTAAATATCAATGAGTCAGCCATACACTCACTGCATCCTTTTTCTTTATGCCCATCTTTTAGGATTCATCACAATCTGGTCAGTGTCAATGCTTCATGCCTCAAGGCTAGCCTCTGCCCATCAACCTTCATCCATCAAAGATAAAAGTTTGTCAGACTGCCAAAGCTACGTTGGTAACCCTAAACTCTGTCTTTATTATTACTTATGTCAAACCCTATTAAGGGATCCGCTGGTTTCATTGTTCCCTTCCCCGTATTATTATGTAACTGTTCCCTGGTTGTATTGTTTGGCCTTGAAGGCACTTAAAACTGTTATATTATATTTACTGCGTGGTTAGTAATTTAGGGAGTGCAAACCATGAACTGAACATAGATCACCTAATTACAAGATAAATGTAATCGAAGTTAACCACGTGATTGCTGCACACACTCACCTTTAGGGTAACCTCTTCTGTTGCCTGTTGCCTTGTTGCCTTGTTGCCTGTTGCCTTGTTGCCTGTTGCCTTTGTGTTTTTGCAGAATAAGCCTCGTCCCTCGAATTCGAGGATACCTCAGCCATGTTGCCTCGATAAAAAGGTCACGACCCTAATGATGCTGCCTTCGGTACACAAATGACCTCGACCCTCGGATGTTGCCTACGGAAAAAGGCTGAGGTATCTTCTGGCTGCCTACGAAAGATGGCTTATTCTGGTCCTTGCCTTAGACTACCTGCCCTTCTATGGCATGGGACAGTCTTATGGCAAAGGATGCTTCGATGACCCTTCAACCTCCAAACGAAAGGCTTCCTGCCCTCTTATGGCAAGGATAGACCCTTTCATTCTGAAAGGCAAAAAGAGACCTATCATCTGAGTTTAAGGTAATTGCCCCTAATTGCCTTGCAATGCTCAAACCTTTTTATTATATTCTTTCTCATAATTTTTCAAAAGGGCAACGCTTATTCACAAGCTAAAGTCCCTATCTCTTTCATCTACATTTTCTAAACAAACGAGCAAGCAAAGCAATTAAGAGCCCATGGAAAACCATGGATGCAAAGGGTGCCTTACACCTTCCCTTTGCATAAATTACCCCCCGAACTTAGATTTCTTAAAAGGTTTTTTTCTGTTTCTTTTTGCCTTTCCGAATCTGTTTGGATAAAATAAAAGTCGGTGGCGACTCATGCTTAACCGCAACATTTTTCGATTATAAAAAGTCAGTTCACCGTGTTACAGGTAGGTACTATAATACTGGGGGCAACATTCAAGATATCCGCGTCTTCCCACAAAACTGGGTTCACAATATCATATCCCCACAGAGTAATCATTAAGAAGATACCTTCAAACGCTCTCGACAAAGACATGGTTCCCCAACAGAGTTTACATCTTCAACACTTTGCTCTTCTCCAAGATGGTTTACTAATATCTTTCATCCCCAGTGCGGGTCCATCAAGTTACTGATCATCCCCAAGCATAAATCATAAACCCCCAGCTGAGCATCTTCAAAACAAGATCAGACATCAAAATCACAGAGGCGTAGAGATTTATTTTCTCGATCAAAACAACATAAATCATATTCACATATCATATGGCATAAACATATTCATACATTGCATACCTTACCTCATAATTCAGGCATGACATGCAAAGTTTCTCATTTATTTTGAGAAGCTCATTACATGACCCATGCATCATGACATTGCATAAATTTAATCTTACCTTTTGCAGAATACAGGTACAGACAAACAAACGAAAACTCCAACTTTCCAAGGTCTAATTCATCTACCACGAACGGTAATGACACGATCATTTTCAAGATCTAATTCAGCTACCACGAACGGTGCTGACACGATCAACGCTCGAAGATCTAATTCATTTACCACGAACGGTAATGACACGATCACTTTCAAAGTCTAATTCAGCTACTACGAACGGTACTGACACGACAGAAGATCTAATTCAGATACTACGAACGGTACTGACACGATCAAATTTCAAGAGGTCTAATTCTATCATCACGAACGGTGTAGACACGATCACTGACGTCCACGGTCTAATTCAGTTACTACGAACGGTGCTGACACGACAAAAGATCTAATTCAAGTATCACGAACGGTACTGACACGATCAATTCCCAAGAATCTAATTCATTTACTACGAACGGTAAATGACACGATCAACGCGCAAACGACATCTTCTCAGACTTCAACTACCAGATGGCATCCACAAGCCCATCTCCGACAAAAGTTCCTACTTCAAATAGGGCAAATTTCTTGGTATTCTTATGTTCAATCATCTTCTACCTTCAGATACCGATTGGCATGCAGACCACTCTACATCTTCAGGTTTAAGATAATTGAACAGGGGCAGCTGTCATACCCCAAAATTTGCCCATGCTATTCAAAAACACAAAGCTCCAAAACACAGTCTCCTACACAGAAACTCTAAACTAGGGTTTGAATAATTCAGAGGAAAATCATCGAATCAATGGCTCAAGGGGGTTCCATAAGCATCTCCATATAAAGTTTCAAGGCAAACAGAGCAAACTTAGTCCCTCAAATCATGATTAGGTCAACAGTCGACTCTCAAGGGCAAAACAGTCATTTCAAGCCAAAATACAGTCAAAGTTCAAGATATTTGGTCAACAACCTCCTCATAACCCTAAAATCATCATTTGATAAAGGGTTGATCATGATGATGCAAGAAAAGATCAGAGAAGTCAAAATTCAAAAGTTACTATTTTGGGCATGAACTGGAAAAAAGTCAACCAAACTTTGAAAATTCACCAAATATTCATACTTGATCAGAAAAATTCCCACCAAAGCTCATTTTGAAGGGAATTCATTCCTCTATCCAATGGTCCAAGAATCAAAGCCCATAGGTCAATGGTTTAAGAGATATGGCTTCATACATTACATGTCCTTTTCAAAAGTCAACAAAAAGACATGTTTTTTAAAAAAGTCATAAAACAAGAATGAACAAAGATTTTGATATAGGACCAAAGGCATTGGATAAAGGACTCTCTAAAGTTTCCAAAATGTCCTAGAACACTTCCATACCTCAAGAATTGAGGGAGATACACCTTGTCAAAGTTGGACTATTTTTGGGAAAAAGTGTGAAAGAAAAAGGTCCAAAACTTCAAAATTTCTAAATGGGCCTATATTTTCTTCATCCAAACTTCATCTTAGGCCCATGCACGTCCTAAAATATATATTCTTATATTTTTACTATTTTTATTGATATTTATGGTTTTTATTTATTAAAAATTATAATTTAATCATAAAAATAATAAAAATAAGATATATGATTTTTCTCTTCAATTATGAGCCAAAAATTCAATCAATATACACTCCAAAGCAAATCAAATTCGTGCAAATCAGAATTAAAGGAGATTGGGTCATTATTGGCCAAATTTGGAAGCTTTTACAAAGATTTTTCAATCAAATTTGCATGATTCCAAATCAAAGATTCAAGAGGATTCTTTCTATTTTGATAACCCTAATATATTCCCCTATAAAGGCATAAGGATAGCAGAGTATCAGGGACGAAAATTTGGCTTTCAAGAACCCTAATTCCATTCTTCAAAGCTCAAGAACAAGTCAAATTCGGATTCAAAGATACAAGCAAGTTCAAGGTGTTTCATCGATTCAAACAGGTTCCTAAAGGTGTTTAGAATCTATCCAGGTCTTCATCCTTGATCAACGAGCCCAGATTCACCCCCATTAAGCCACGGTTTGCATCACTTCAAACTCTTTCGATTCGCATCATTCATGCATCGTCCGTGATTTTAATTCACATATTTGTGTTTAGTATTATGTAATGATCGATTCTGGAAAGTTATTCAAGTTATTACGCTGTTTTGTAAGAGATACCATAATAGGGCTTTCCAAAGCGTTTTAGGGCTTTTGAATACAGGTATTATTTGGCAAAATTGATGCCATAACCAGGTTCGCAAGGCTCGTACGAACTCATTGAGATCCTCGCGAAAAATTTCTTTGCGTGTTTTTGCTGTTCGCTATTTTTCACAGGTGTAAAAGGCATGGACCTATTATAGCGCATCAGCAGAAGCGGTGTAAAAAGGTTGCTGCAGGTTTGGGGGGGAGAAGATGATGCGGTGTCATCATACGATTGGCCAGCTTCAAATTTTTTTTGGCGCGCGCGTGTTTTAGAAGTCCCTGGGATCCGGTGCGTTAAGACGTACCACCATATCGTATGCCATCATTCCCAAAGCCATCTGATCATGCCCTAGGTCAATCTAACGCTCCTGAAGCTGCAGATCTACCATACGCCTCACTCTCCTGTCACACCTGATCCCAGCTAAGTATTTTTGCAATTTTTTTTATTTTTAATTATGCAACATATTATTTTGTTTATTTATATATATATCTATTTTGTTTTTAATTCTTTTTTATTTCTTTTTAAGTTTATAAAAAACTAATAACTAATTTTATAAAAAATATTTTTAATATTTATTGTTTGTTTTTTTTTTTTTTTTTAAATCATTAATATTTATATTATTATTAAAAAAACACTTATTTTTATACTAAAATCCTTATTTAATTCACTAATATTCTAAAGATTTCCAAAAAATATATTTCGCATCCGATTTTAATTTTCGGCTCGATTTAATTAATTAGGCCGTTAGACCAATAATTAATTAAATTATTTATTCTCCTTTTTTGCAACTTCGTACCCTAATTAGGGTTTATGAAGAATAAGCCATACACTGATTTCATTTGATTTTCTTGTTATCAGGGTTAGCAATATAATTTGCCAATATAATTCGCCTCGAGTGCGCGCCTTCAACAAACCTCGAAGATAAGTGTGCTGCTTTATTTAATCTTATTCTTTTAATTCATTTGTGGTTAGGGTTTGCCTTGCCTTCACATATTTTCTGCCTTGTTTCAGGGTTTACCTCCGAGGTTTCCTCCGACTTTAACCATATCAGATCAAATTCCAATCGAAGCTAAGTATCTCCTATTTTTTTTATTATTATTATTAATTTATTTTTCTTTCCTTTTATTTTAATTTAATCCTGATTATCTTCGAATTAGCCATACACTCACCCAACTTTTATTTTATGTCTTTCAAGATTTGTGGATTGCCAAAGCCACGAGTTTGGTAACCCTAAATTTTATCCACTTGTATTTTATTTTTATTATTATTACTTGTGTCAAACCCTGATAAGGGATCCACTGGTTTCAATTTCCCTTCCCCTTTATTGCTTTATATACTGCGTGGTTAGTAAAATAGGGAGTGCAACCCTAAATTAATTAGAATAACTAAACACAAGATAATATAATCTGAATTGAATCACATGATTGCTGCACACACGCACGCTTTTGGGTAACCCTCTCTGTTGCCTGTTGCCTGTTGCCTGTTGCCTGTCGCCTTCGTTTTTTGCAGAATAAGCCATGTCCCTCGAATATGAGGATACCTCAGCCTGTTGCCTCGATAATTAAAAGGTCATACGACCCTAAATGATGCTGCCTTCGATACACAAAATGACCTCGACCCTCGGAAGTTGCCTACGAAGAAAGGCTGAGGTATCTTCTGGTTGCCTACGAAAAGGCTTATTCTGATCCTTACCTTAGACTACCTGCCCTTCTATGGCATGGGACAGTCTTATGGCAAAGGATGCTTCGACGACCCTTCAACCTCCAAACGAAAGGCTTCCTGCCCTCTTATGGCAAGGATAGACCCTTTCATTCTGAAAGGCTAAAAAGAGACCTATCATCTGAGTTTAAGGTAATTGCCCCTAATTGCCTTGCCATGCTCAAACTTTCATTATATTCTTTCTCATAATTTTTCAAAAGGGCAACGCTTATTCACAAGCTAAAGTCCCTATCTCTTTCATCTACTTTTTCTAAAAACAAACGAGCAAGCAAAGCAATTAAGAGCCCATGGAAAACCATGAATGCAAAGGGTGCCTTACACCTTCCCTTTGCATAAATTACCCCCCGAACTTAGATTTCTTTTAAAAGGTTTTTTTTTCTGTTTCTTTTTGCCTTTCTGATTTAGTTTGGATAAAATAAAAGTCGGTGGCGACTCTTGCTTACCGCGACATTTCGATTGATAAAAAGTCAGTTCACCGTATTACACTATCCATGGGCTCTTAATTGCTTAGCTCACTTTTGTTTGAATTGTTTGAAAGAGTGTCGTGTGTGAATAGAAAAAGGATTTGAATAAGAACTTTAGCATATAAATAAGCGTAGTCTTTCTGAAAAGATTCTTTGAAAAGAAGTGGGAAAAGATTTTGAATTTTGAATTTGAATAGAGCAAGCAATCAGGAGCACCTACCCTAAGTTAGAAAAACTGTTCTTTTAGCTTTTCGGTTTGAAAAGGCTATCCATACCATGAGAGGGTAGGAAGTCCTTTCATTGGATGTTAAGGGTCATTGAGAAATTATCGTTCGCCATAAAATTGTCCATACAATGTAGAGGTAGGTAGTCTTTAGGGAAGGATAGAATAGTCATTTAGGCAACAAGCGAGGATACCTTAGCAATTGGGACAATCATCATTACCGAGGCACCATCGAGGGGACTATGATCTTATGATGATGAACTGAGAGTAACATTTGTTTTTCTTAGGTATCCTCGTATTCAAGGGACTTGACTATTTTAGAATCGTAATTAAAAGGCAACAGACAGCATAAGAAGGGTTACCCTAAAGGTGCGTGTGTGGCACAATCATGTGGTTAAATTCGGATATTTATCTTGTAGATAAGTGGGCTAATTCATTTTAACAAGGCTTGCACTCCCTAAGATTACTAACCACGCAATTAAAATAAAGACAGAATTAAAAGTTCCTACACTATTACAATAAACACCTGTAGGGCGGAAAAATAAAGCAGGAAATAAAACCTACAACTATTACAAGAAAAATTATTGCGACATATACATATTTTCTAATATTTAAAAGACAGCAAATTAAATAATTGAAATAAAGGCAGATAATAAAATAAAAAGGCAGAAATAAAAGGCAGAATTAAAAGGGGCAAAATATTTAACAAAAGGCATTCGACAATCACATAGTATGGGGTGAGGAAAGAATTCGCGCATAAAAAACCTCAACAATTATAAGGTAACAGATCAAAAATTAAAAGGGTTTAGGGAAAACAGTGATTAATAGTCATGATGAAAAATACTTAGCCAAAAAGTAAAATCAGGGTTAGAAAACCTAAAAATAAATTAGCTTAAAAATCCTAATTTGATTAAATTAACCTAAGTCTAAAAATGTTATTGTTGAATTAACCTAAATTTAAAAAATTAATTATTTAAACCTAAAAATAAATATTACTCTAAATTATTAATTTAAATTAAAAAACAAATTAATTTTATAAAAAAAGATTTTAGAGTGATTTATGAAAATAACATGAATTTTATGGTTTGAGAAAAAAAGATTAAGGTTTTAGTGAAAATTTAAATAATAAAACAATAAACCAATAATTAAAAAAATGAATTAAAGAAAAATCAGGATTTGATCTGATATGGTGTGGCTGGAGGTCCATGGGATGCCAATGGGATTTTCGAAGAGGCAAAAGCTTTATGCCCTAACAATGGTAAACACATATTCCTGCACCGTTCCTCTTTAGCCAAAGGAAGTACCTGCAAAAATAGGATAATAATAAGAATAAGAAGAATAATAGTAATAATAATAATATAATAAAAATAATAATAGTGATCCGCTGTCGCGCGCGGGTCAAAAACGAGTATTTTGTAGAACGTAGTACAGCGACAATGGCTCGAGTCGTATCACAAGGATTCTTGATTTTATTAACTAAAAGCTAAATCGATTGAGGGGGGGTTGGTTTGGTCGAAAAAAGATTATCAAAAGTGATTATGAAAATAAGCTGTTTTGAAATAAGTGATTATGAAATAAGTCAATCTACCGATTCGGTTCCTACTAATCATCGACTATTATAATTTCACTATCCTAAGCGGATTCCGTTCCCGTTCGATTATAATATGATCAACAAGCGCAATAATATTATACCAATTATATTTCCCGTTTGCCGAATTAAGCATTCGGTTAAGCATACAGCGAATTAACGATTAAGCAACGATAAAACGCAAATAAATTGGAAAACATAATCAATCGAACCAAACAATATATATATTATGAATATCAAATTAAGCAAAAGATAAATAACATATATAATTGAAGGAAATTTTATTGCAAAATTATAATAATCTCATAGTTTTTGGAACCTGAATACGGAAGATTAACTCGAAAGGATTAGTTCGCCATGGATCAATTCGTACAAGCTTTGTTTTTTTTCGTGAATGGAAGATGGATGAACAGTGTCGCGGCTGCTACCCTAAGGGGAAAGAGAACGACCCGTTTTACAATCCAACTGGGTCAAACATACGACCCAGACCCAAAACTAATTGACCCGAAACTTAACTAAAACTAGTGCTACAACTTCAACGAATTTTCTGGCCCTTCTACATTCCGATTCTGACTTCGACTCCAACATAAGAATCGTAGTTCTTTCTCTTAGCTTTCCGTCGATTATTAGAACGCCTCAATCGGACTCCTGGAACTCCAGTTATGATTGTTTCCGTGCAGACTGCTAAAGCTGAAAATTAAATACGAAAATCAAATAATAAAAATAAATTAAAATATAAAAACATAATAAAATAGAAAAATAAACAAATCAAACCATAGAAATGAAAAGAAAGCATAAATACATCAACAATTACTCATCCTAGGCTACAAATCTTCTTCGGATAAGTTTGCATCGACAGGTACTAATCTTGCACACTAAGGACATCGTAAGAACACTAATCACAGATATGCAGACATAAGGCTCCTAAATACACAAACCAATTCAAATCATATTATTATACCATAGCCTAACTTACTCATCCTTTTTGCTCTTTTTCATTCAGGCGCAATCACATTAAGCCCGTTATCTCCACACACTTATAGCAGGACGACCGGTTAGTGACTCTGATCCTTTTGCACGGGGTTCCGGTACTTAAGTGGCATAACCCTTTGTTACCAAGTTCAGCACCAGAAACCGCTGAACCAACTAACAAAGAGTTTTGAAAACTTTTTTTTTTTGAAGATTACACAACCGTTGGGTTAAGTGACCGGGTGAGGGTCACCAAACTTAGAAGGTGTATTTTCTTTTTCTTTTTTTTTCTTTTCGGAACATTCACTTATATTCATCGGTTTCCCTGCGTAAAGTGTGTGAGAGATGGTGCCGACTGCTGAAATAAACTACTCAGGAGCTGTTGTAATACGGTGAACTGACTTTTTATCGAAATATGCGGATAGCAAGAGTCGCCACCGACTTTTATTTTATCCAATTGGAAAGGCAAAAAGAACAGGAAAGACCTTTGAAAGATACTGAGTTCGGGGGGTAAGTTATACAAAGGGAAGGTGTAAGGCACCCTTTGCATCCATGGTTTTCCATGGGCTCTTAATTTCTTAGCTCACTTGTTTGTTTGAATTGTTTGAAAACTGTCGTGTGTGAATAGTAAAAAGATTTCATTAAGGACTTTAGCTTGTAAATAAGCGTAGCCTTGTTTGAAAGTATTTGAAAGGAGGTGTGAAAAGCATTTGATTTTGATTTGAAATGGAGCAAGCAATTAAGAACTACCTACCCTAAGTTTGTCTTTCATGTTCTTTAAGTCTTTCGGGTGAAAGGATCTATCCATACCATGAGAGGGCAGGAAGTCTTTCAATTGGATATGCGGGTCATCGAAGGGTCATCGAGAATAATCGTTCGCCACAAGACTGTCCCTTGCCATAAAGAGGGCAGGTAGTCTCGGGGAAGGATATAATAGTCATTAGGCAACAGTAAGGACTCCTTAGCATTTGAAGGGACTATCACCATTTTATCAAGGCAACATCGAGGGACAGGATCATTTTATTCGTAGGCAACTCGAAGGGACTATGATCTTTTATTCCGAGGGACTATGATGATTTGAACTCGTAGGCAGCAAGCTAAGGTATCCCTACACCCGAGGGACTTGACTATTTTTGATCGAGAAGGCAGCATGAGAGTGGTTACCTTAAAGGTGAGTGTGTGCATCAATCATGTGGGTTGAATTCAGTTATGTTATCTTGAATTAGGTGAGCTATGTTCAATTGATCTTGCCACTCCCTAAATTACTAACCACGCAGTTAATATATTTACAGAAAATAAATTGCGGAAAGTAAATATCCTACGCTATTACAAAGCTTCGGGATTAGGGGACACATAACCAAAACCGGGGGATGCGGAAAGTAAAAGTGCAGGAAAATAAACCTAATTACTATTACAATAAAACCCTCAAAGGGTAACAGAAATAAAAGACAGAAAGAATAGAGGAAGAATTGGGCGCGAAAATAAAACCTTAAGGGCAAACACAAGGCAGATAAAATAAGGAAAAATAAAAATTAAAATTAAAAATTAAAATTAAAGGCATGCGACAATCAATGGAGTATGAGGTGAGAAGAGAATCGCGATGAAGAAATTCAATGTTTGATTACAACACCTAAAACCTAAAGGTAAAACCTAACAGGGTTAAAAACGTATAGTTTAGACAACTCTTACATTATTGAGACAAAATACCTAAAGGTTTTCCTTAGTTATTTATGGTTTATTGATTAAGGCTAAACCTGATTAAAAACCTAAAATTAACTTAAAATTGTTAAACCTAAAATTAATTAAAACTAATTAAATTTAAATAATTAATCTAAATGAAATTACTAACTTAAAACTAAATTAAATTACTAGTCTAAAAAACTAAATTAAATTATTATTCTAAAAAACTAAATTAAATTATTAGTCCTAATTACTAAATTAAATTATTATTCTAATTCTAAAATTAACAAAACTAAAAGGTTTAATTAAAAATAAAATAAATAAAAAAGAAACAAACATAATAAAGTAAAACAAGAAGACCTGGACGTGGGGATCAGGTGTAGGTGAGTCCTGAGGGTTCATGGTGGGGAGGCATCGTCTGGTCCATTGGATCTGTCTTTGCTGAGATCTTATGGTTGAGAATGTGAGGGAACATGATGAGACTCCATGGTCGATACGCACTGGATCAGGAGAATTGATTTCCCATAAAATATATCAGGAGAATTGATTTCCCATAAAATATATGAGAGAGTGAGGGACATGGGGTTCGAGCTCGCGTCCTGAGGATAACCAGCAAAACCTGTTTCCATCTGTGCTGCGCTGTTGTATTGATAAATAAACCAATCGAAATTATTAAATAAGAAACAAAACTGTAAACAGAAAATTCAGATTGAGTCAAACTGGGGCCCTCTTGTTGTCTTGATGGACGAATAATATTTAGAGAGAGAGGACGGAGCTTTGACCAGCCTATGAGGGAGGAGCACGCGTGTGGTCAACATGTCATGGTTACTATTCATCGTCCCTTACCTTGTCTCCTGCGAATTTATTTGTGGAATTAGTTGCGGTTTTAACTGCGACTTTTCCCATGATTTCAAAGCCATCCATTGATACATTTGAAGCCTGCAAAATAAGGATTAAAAACAGCGAGAAGCAACCCAGATATACTAATTCATACCCCTGAATCCATTGGTGTCATTATTTTCCCTTGAAAATTGCTGCAAATATGAAAACGAGAGTTCATAACCTTCATGCCCTAGTCATGGCATAACCTTATTCCCGCATGAAAGCACACCACCACTGGTTCTAAACTCTTACAAACATCAAGACGAATGTGAGTATGGAAGAAAATAACGTTCATAACACGTAAAATATTGAGAACGAATCGTAACATGAAAAGATGCAAACCGTGATCAACTCTTGCACGTTCTAGTGGTTACCATTGATGGAGATACCTGGGAATGATTGCTATAGGCCTTTGAATGCTGAATGCATATCTAGTTTCGCTCAAAACTTGCTGGAGAAACCTCCTTGTCGTGCCCTAGTTTTTGATGTTCTTGCCACTTTGGAATCCTTGTTTCTCTCCTATTTTTTTTCCGTCTCCAATGCTAAGTATGTTTTTGTACTTATAAGGATTGGAATTAGGGTTTGTCATGGGCTTGGATCCTTGAGTTTGGAGCAAGAAAGAATTTGATTTAAAAATTATCTTTCCTTTCTAAATTTGGCCAAAACATATCATCATAGGGGCTGCACGTTTTTTGGACTATCTCATGGTGTTAATTGGGCTTTTAAATGATCAAAACCAAAACCATATGATTTAATCCAAATATTTACACCTTTTACATGATTTATTTTGAATTAAAATGGATAAAATTCAAATAAATATAATTAAGATGACAAAAAATATGAAGATAGTTTTAGAAGTCCTTATTGAGGTCATGGGTGTCTTTGGAGTCCAAATCTTAGGCCCATTAGTCCAAAAATGCCAAATTCTTCAATTAGGTTTTCATGCGTTTCTTGAAAATCGCTCAACTTCAGTCATGTATATCTCTCTCAATTTTAACCCTACAAAGGTTTTCTTGACCATTTTAGAAAGCTTAAGATGTCTTTTAAAACCTCCTTTTGGTCTCAACTCAATTGAGTTTACCATGTTCAAGTTATGAGCTTTGAGAAAAAATGACTTTTTGCGATCCTTTAGAAGGACCTATAATGTATTAACTCATATCTCTCAAATGAAGAATTTTTAGCCTTGGCATGTGAGAGGCAAAGTTGTAGAGAATTCAATTTTCTTCAAAATGAGATTTGGATGGGAAATTTTGGATGTTCCATGTGAGAGTTATGGCTGGTCAAAGTTCAGTTGACTTTCTCCTATACAAACCCTAATTTAGAAACTTTTGGAATTGTTGATTTCTGATCTTTCCCTGATGAACCATGATCAATTCTTGATCAAATGGTGAAGGATACTTCAATATAAGGATGTTAACAAAAAATCAGGAGTTTTGACTGTATTGTGACCACAGTTGACTTTTAGGTCAAACTAGTCGACTGTTGACTTTCTGAGCAATTGAATGATCAATCTTTTGAATTAGAGCCTGAATTTTGTCATGGAGATAGTCTGAAATATCATAAACCATATGAGGTGTCTTGACTTTGAATTTGAATAGGAGAAATAGTATGGGCAAATTTTGGGGTATGACAGTTGTCAAAGAATGAGAAATTAAGGCTAAAACATAATAACAAATTCAAATCAATTTCCATATGCAGGAGACTCACGGTGTTAGAACGATACCGATCTTATAAATTTTTCCCAAGTCTCCGCAAACTCGACTCAAATCAGTCTATAGCCTAAAACTTTCAAGAAGATGCATTTTTTATTGGTTGAAATTAAATAAAAAAAACTAACAAACATAAATAAAACACACGATTTCCTCCCCCACACTTAAACTAAGCATTTCCCTCAATGAAAGGACATTACTAATAAAGTAAAGAGAAGGAAAGAAGGACTCCCTGATCAAGTTGCAGTGTAGTCAGGTGCTTCCAAAGAAAGCTCCTCTATGCTGACATCTTCAGGCACCGGACTTTCATGGAATAACTTCAGCCGCTGCCCGTTAACCTTGAAGACTTTGTCAGTACCTGCACTTTTTATTTCTACTGCACCATGAGGGAAAACATCAGTAACAACAAAGGGGCCAATCCATTTGGATCGAAGTTTCCCAGCCATAAGCTTAAGGCGGGAGTTAAACAATAAAACCTGTTGGCCCACAGAAAATTCCTTCCTAGAAATCATTTTATCATGGAAGTGCTTAGTTTTCTCTTTATAAATCTTAGAGCTTTCATAAGCCTCTAGTCTAAGCTCTTCCAACTGTTGCAATTGGAGTTTTCTTTCAATACCTTCTTGTTGCATCTCCAAATTACAACTCTTCACCGCTCAATAAGCACGGTGTTCTATCTCAACAGGAAGATGACATGCCTTACCAAAAACAAGTCGATAAGGAGACATCCCAATGGGTGTCTTGAAAGCTGTCCTTTGAGCCCAAAGTGCGTCTTCTAGAAGATGGCTCCAGTCTTTCCTGTTTGGTTGCACCATTTTCTCTAAAACCTGTTTGATCTCCCTGTTTGAGATCTCAGCTTGCCCATTAGTCTGTGGGTGATATGCAGTAGAGACTCTATGCACAACTCCATATTTTCGAAGCAAAGCTTCCATGGTGCGGTTACAGAAATGAGTGCCTTGGTCACTTATGATAGCTCGCGGTATTCCAAACCTGCAAAAGATATTAGACCTGACAAAATCTGCAACAACTCGAGAATCATTAGTCCTAGTGGGGATAGCTTCCACCCACTTTGAAACATAATCAACAGCAAGTAAAATGTAAAGGAAACCAAATGATACAGGAAAAGGACCCATGAAATCAATTCCCCATACATCAAATACCTCACAGAAAAGCATAGGCTCCTGAGGCATTTCACTCTTGCGAGTAATGTTTGTACCTGCTATCTAGCACTCTTTACAAGTGCGGTAAGTCTCAAAAGCATCCTTAAAAATACTTGGCCAATAGAAACCTGAATCAAGAACTTTTCTTGCAGTTCTTTGAGGACCAAAGTGTCCGCCGACTTGAGATGCATGAGAAAATTTCAAAATAGATTCAATCTCATTGTCGGGGACACATCTCCTGATTACCTGATCACTACCAAACTTCCATAGATATGGATCACCCCAAACATAATATTTGGCATCACTCTTGAGCTTGTGAACCTGTGATCTAGATGCACCTGTAGGAAAAACACCAGCAACAAGAAAATTAACAATGTCAGCAAACCAAGGTGTAATTCCATTCAAAAGAAACAACTGCTCATCAGGAAAGTCATCCTTAATAGGAAAAGGATCTTCATCTCTCTCTATCCTGCTCAAGTGGTCAGCCACTAAGTTCTCAGCTCCACTTTTGTCTTTAATCTCAACATTAAACTCTTGGAGCAGCAACATCCACCGAATCAATCTCGGTTTTGCATCCGGCTTCTTCAACAAGTACTTTAAAGCTGCATGGTCAGTAAAAACAATAACCTTGGAACCTAGCAAATAAGATCTGAATTTGTCAAGAGCAAAAATAATAGCTAGCAGTTCTTTTTCAATGGTAGTGTAATTTGACTGTGCAGAATCTAAAGTCCTAGAAGCATAGTAAATAACATGGGCAGCCTTGTCAACCCTTTGTGCAAGGACATCCCCAACAGCGTAATTGGAAGCATCACACATAAGCTCAAAAGGAAGTGTCCAGTCAGGGGGCTGAATGATGGGAGCGGAGGTCAATGCTTTCTTCAAGAAGTCAAATGCTTGTTTGCATTTGTCATCAAAATCGAAAGTGACGTCATTCTTCAACAAGTTCGACAGCGGAAGAGCTATCTTGCTGAAATCCTTGATGAAACGCCTGTAAAAACCTGCATGACCAAGAAAAGAACGAATCTCGCGAATGCAAGAAGGGTAAGGCAGTGTAGAAATCACATCAATCTTAGCAGGGTCAACAGAAATTCCTTTTTCAGAAATAATGTGACCAAGAACAATTCCCTGCTCAACCATAAAATGACACTTTTCATAATTCAACACAGGGTTAGTCTCGATGCATCTTTCTAAAATCAAGCTTAAACTGTTCAAGCATGCATCAAAAGAAGAACCATAGACAGTAAAGTCATCCATAAACACTTCCATGCAATTTTCAATAAAATCAAAGAAAATACTCATCATGCATCGTTGGAAAGTGCCAGGAGCATTGCAAAGGCCAAAAGGCATCTTCCTGTAAGCAAATGTACCGAATGGGCACGTGAAAGTGGTCTTTTCTTGATCTTCAGGTGCAATATGAATCTGAAAGTAACCTGGAAAATCATCAAGAAAACAATAATGTGATTTACCAGCTAGTCGTTCAAGCATCTGGTCAATGAACGGCAAAGGAAAGTGATCCTTTCTAGTGGCCTGGTTCAGTCTCCTGTAATCAATACAAACTCTCCAGCTGTTCTGGACTCTAGTGGGAACAAGTTCATTCTTTTCATTTTTTACCACTGTGAGTCCAGATTTCTTAGGTACAACCTGCACTGGACTTACCCACTTACTGGCAGAGATAGGATAAATGATACCTGCTTGCAAGAGTTTGGTTACCTCTTTCTTTACAACATCAAGAATCAAAGGATTAAGCCTCCTTTGGGGCTGCCTTACTGTTTTCGCTCCATCCTCAAGTAAAATCCTATGCATGCACATCAAAGGACTAATTCCTAGAAGGTCAGCTAATGTCCACCCGATTGCTTTCTTGTGCCTCTTTAATACCTGCAAAAGTCTGTCTTCTTGATTGAAATCAAGGTTAGAAGAGATAATAACAGGAAGTTTTTCATTATGCTCCAAGTAAGCATATTTCAGGTTCCCAGGGAGCTCTTTTAGCTCTAAGGACGGGGGCTGCTCGATGGATGGAAGGCTTGGGGCAGCCGGGATGTCAAGAGCGTCGACGGCAAAAACAGCCTCATCGGTAACAACTTCACCTGTAGGAAATGTATCAGGCTGCAAGGAAGCATCGATCTCAGCACAAAGAACACAAACATTAGTGTCAGTGCAATCAGGACATGAATAATTATCATCAAAATCAAAGAGAGATGGAAAATCAAGTGCGAATAATTCAGAACAACTATCATCAACTAGTTCAGAAATCAACTCAATGTGAAAAATAGAATGCTCCTCCACATGATGTTTCATGGCATCGAAGATGTTGAATTTTGCAACAATGTCACCAAATTCCATGGACATGGTTCCATCATCAACATCAACTTTTGTCTTCGCCGTTTTCATGAACGGTCTGCCTAAGATGATGGAAGCTCTGCTTGACTTAGTTTCTCCTTCCATGTCCAGAATGTAAAAATCTGCAGGAAAAATTAAATCGTTAACTTGAACGAGGACGTCTTCCACTATGCCGGTGGGACGTGCATTGTTCCTGTTCGCCAGTTGAACGATTAAACCTGTATGCTGCATGGGACCAAGGCAAAGGTTATTATAAATAGAAGTAGGCATAACATTAATGCCCGCTCCTAAATCAAGCAAACAATTATCAAATTTCTTATCCCCGGCAACGGCGCCAATTTGATCCGCTGTTGTGCGCGGGTCAAAAACGAGTATTTTGTAGAACGTAGTACAACAACAATGGCCCGAGTCGTATCGCAAGGATTCTTGATTTTATTAACTAAAAGCTAAATCGATTGAGGGGGGGTTGGTTTGGTCGGAAAAAAGATTATCAAAAGTGATTATGAAAATAAGCTGTTTTAAAATAAGTGATTATGAAATAAGTCAATCTACCGATTCGGTTCCTACTAATCATCGACTATTATAATTTCACTATCCTAAGCGGATTCCGTTCCCGTTCGATTATAATATGATCAACAAGCGCAACAATATTATACCAATTATATTTCCCGTTTGCCGAATTAAGCATTCGGTTAAGCATACAGCGAATTAACGATTAAGCAACGATAAAACGCAATTAATTGGAAAACATAATCAATCGAACCAAACAATATATATATTATGAATATTAAATTAAGCAAAAGATAAACAACATATATAATTGAAGGAAATTTTATTGCAAAATTATAATAATCTCATAGTTTTTGGAACCTGAATACGGAATATTAACTCGAAAGGATTAGTTCGCCATGGATCAATTCGTACAAGCTTTGTTTTTTTCGTGAATGGAAGATGGATGAACAGTGTCGCGGCTGCTACCCTAAGGGGAAAGAGAACGACCCGTTTTACAATCCAACTGGGTCAAACATACGACCCAGGCCCAAAACTAATTGACCCGAAACTTAACTAAAACTAGTGCTGCAACTTCAACGAATTTTCTGGCCCTTCTACAGTCCGATTCTGACTTCGACTCCAACATAAGAATCGTAGCTATTTCTCTTAGCTTTCCGTCGATTATTAGAACGCCTCAATCGGACTCCTAGAACTCCAGTTATGATCGTTTCCGTGCAGACTGCTAATGCTGAAAATTAAATACGAAAATCAAATAACAATAAAAATAAATTAAAATATAAAAACATAATAAAATAGAAAAATAAACAAATCAAACCATAGAAATGCCTAAGTACAAACATAAAGGAATGTGCATCAAAATGCACTGATCAAATAGTATAATAGTAATAATAACAATAATATAATAATAATAATAGAAGCGATTAAAAAAATATTACTAATAATAATTATAATAAAAAAAAGTTTAGTAATGATAATAGTTATAATAATAAATATATATATATATATATATATATATATATATATATATATATATATATATTATGAAAAGAGTTTGGCCTCATATAATCTACAATTTCACTAAGAAATAAAGAAAGGTTCAGAAAGTTACATCATTGGCCAAAAATATTGTAATTCTAGGCAAAATATTCGAAAGAGGTTTTTTAAAAGGGTTGAAAGAAAGTGTTTCAAAAAATAAAGAGGAGGTCAAAAAACATAGTAATTTTGATAAAAGGTGGCCCAAGTATTATCATTGGCCAAAAACCACAAACTGAAGTCTTCTTGAATATAGTAAAATCTTTTGAAAAAAAAGGAAGGCCTCAGGTGTCATCATTGGCCAAAATAAGAGATATTGAAAGGTTTTGAAAAGATATAAAAAAAGTTGAAAAGGTTTGTGACAGGGTTTGTGAAAATTGTTGATCTTTAGAAAATTGTTGATGGAGAAAATTTTAGAAAATAGTTGGTTGGGAGAGAATGAGAATTGTTGATAATTGTTAGAATGAGGGTTAGAAAGTTGTTGGTCTCTTCAAATTGTAGAACCTAGTGCTATTTATACAGAAAAATTAGGTTAGTAAAAATATTAAAAGAATCAATTAATTAATTAATAAATCATAACTCTAAATCAAATATAATTTGATTTTGATTTTTGAAATATTTAACTAATTATTTTGATTCTTTCCTAAACTATACAATTATGCAATATTAAAAAATATGAACAAAATCTTTGCAAATCTTTTTTTTAATGATTTTTGGACTAAAATTACAAAAAATAAAGATTTTAATAAAAAAATAATATTTTAAAAATGCCTAATAAACAAATACGAAAATAATAATTAAATGATGAAAAAATACTATTTTTGATTTTTTTTTAATATTTTGTGTTTTTTGGTAATTTTTTGACTAAAAAATACATAAAAGTAAAAATTGACTACTTTAAAAAATGTCTATTTAATTAGTACGAAAATTAAAATAATAAAAAAAATGTAATTTTTGTGATTTCTGAATAAATGGAAATAAGTTAGAACTAAAATTAAAAAGCAAGTAAAAAGGAAAATGTTAGAAGTGGGGTTCGAGCCCGGGACCTCACGCTCTTGTACCTTTTAAGGTCAAATCCTTACCAATTGTGTTATGTCAATTATTTAAAATAAAATAACATTTGCAAATATATGAGGGCAATTTTTGGGGTATGACAACAGCACATTTTCTTTGCTTGCAGTTTTGTCTCTCCCATCTGGAATTGGCTGTTAGATAAATTGCTTTTCGCAGGAACTATTTGCAACATTGAGGATTGTTTGAAATTTTTTCTTATAGCCCGGTCACCTCAAGCTAAGGTGGTGATGCTATCCACGGTGTGCAGCCTCTTTTATTATGTTTGGAGAGCTAGAAATTGCAAAAGATTTGAAGGTAAGAAGACTCATTGGAAATTCTGTATTTCTCAAATCTTGGCTCGTACTAAATTGGTGGGTGATCATACGGAAAGTGCTTCTAATAATTCCATTAGTTGCTTTTCTTTTTTAAAAAGTTTGAATGTTACTATCCGCCCTAGAGAGCAAAATTCTATCGTTGAGGTCTTATGGTGCCCTCCTCCCAAGGGATGGGTTAAGGTGAATACGGATGGCGTTGCGCGCGGTAATCCGGTTTTGATGGCTTGTGGTGGTATATACAGAGATGATAAAGCTTTTCATCTGGGTAGTTTCTGTGACTTTTTAGGGGAAGGAACCTCTGAATCTGCCGAACTTCTGGCAGCTATTTTGGCTATTGAAAATGCGGTTTCTAGAGGTTGGAAAAAGCTCTGGCTCGAAACAGATTGTATTCTTGTTGTTAAAGCTTTCTCTAACCCGGCTCTTGTTCCTTGGAGAATCAGATCTCGTTGGCTCTGTTGTATTGCTTACTCTCAAAGTATTGAGTTTATGGTTTCACATTTTTATCGAGAAGCCAATTTTTGTGCTGATTATCTAGCGAACATAAGGTTTTCTTGTGGGAATTTTTGTTGGTTCGACTTTGTTCCCCCATGTTAGTTAAGGATTATATTTTAGACAAGGAGGATATCCCTAGACTTAGGCTCTGCCGTTAAGGGGTTTTGGTTTGATCTCCCTTGTGTTCTTTGTATTCCTTGCTTTTTTTTTTTGATTTAATATATTTTCAATTTATTAAAAAAATAATCACGTTCACAAATATCAAATATGATTTAATGATGATACACATAAGTATTGAATTGATACCTGGTGTGATTATGTGTGTGAGAGATTTTTTTTCTCCTCCATACTTCTAGAGATGATTGTATCTATGAGTTGAAATGGTGACCACAATCTCTTCAACTTTTTCTCTCTCCTTTAACAGATGAATATTTGGATCCACATGACTTTGATTTATGAATCAACATGGTCGGCTAGGGCCTAATTATATATACTTGTCTTCTTACAATTAAATGTCATTTTTCAAAAAAGTAGTACTACCCTTTTAAAGATTTTAGTTGTTGTACTGATCCATGTTATTGTTTGTGCATGTGCTCACTATATTTGTCACAAAGTGTAGACATATATTATTATTTCTAGATTTCTCCTTTTATTTTTGTCACAAAGTGTAGACATATATTTGTTTTTCTAGATTTCTCCCTTTTAAAGGATTGACATGATTATTTGAAAGCTAACTGTTAACTTTTCTTATGGTTGATATTTGATAATTGATAATTTATATCGGATGAATGATGACTAATGATAAAATTAAAGAATTGTTGGATAAAATAAAATAAAATGCTATTTTAAAATAGTAGTTAAAAATTAAATTAATAAATCATAAATCATAAATTCGTGATAAAAATCATTATTAAACAGATTTTTTATTATTATATAAACTTAAAATTATAAACCTATAAACTAATTAAATAAATTTAAGCTAAAATATCTCAAGGAAAAAGAGTGATAGAATATTTGATGAATTCGTATTGAATATTAATATTGATAAGTAATATTATAAACTTTCCAAACCACATGAGTGTAAGAACTTTATTAATTATTGATTAGTTATGATTGTCCGGTTTAATTTAATTTGATGACAGACTAGTTAAAATTTGTTTTATCATGATCCAAATTGTTAGCACTAATTTCAATTGATAATATATCAAAAGCAACATTGATAACGTGGATTTTATTTTTGTTTAATAATTGTTTTTTATGTTTTTTTTTCTTCCAATTTTATATTTTCTTCACTAATAATAATGGTACTAATAGTCGAATAATAGAAACATTTAATTTTTTTTATATTAATAATAATTGTGAGTTGATTTTTAACACTTTTTTAGTCGATATTTTAAACTAGTTAATATAAATTATTATTTCCAATTAATAATTTTTTAAAAAAGAAAGAGAAAAAGTAAAACAATATGAAATCACCACAAAAAAACAATAACATGAAACTCAAATATTCGTGATATAATTTTGAAGTTATCTGCTAACCTGCCTATCAAAATCGCATTGGTTCAAGTTAAACGCCACCGACTTAGTGGTATATTAATACCTTTCAAATGCAGGGAAATAGACAAGGTCTATGATGAATGGATGCTTGAAAATAGTTTGAAATTTCATAGATGATCAACATTTTCGCCTTTAAATTTTGTTTGAGAGTTCGGAAGGGTGGGTAAGAGACGATTTTCAAAAACAATTTTTTTTAAAAATATAAGATAAAATTTAATATTTTTTGAAACAATAACTTTGTTTAAAATAATAATAAAATATAAATTATTCTTATTATATTTTTTTAAGAGTTTAATGGTAGTGCACTGTCAGTGTAAGAGCATCTCCAATGGTAGTATTTTTTTTTGAGTTCTCCACTTGGACATCAATATAATAATTAAATATTGAAACAATTTGTCATGTCATAGTAGAGTTGCATTGCAATGCAACTAGTAAAAAATTGTGGTACTCAATCAAATCAATTTATGAGATAAAGTTGTGGGGCCCATTAGAATTACACCAATAAAATAAAAATTAAATAAATTATTTTGAGATGATATGGCTAGTGGGACCCATAAAAAACTCAAAAATGGGTTGCACCATTGGAGATGGCCTAAAGAAGTATTACACAGACACGCAATCAGATTATTTTAAAGTGCCAAATTATTTTAATATTTTAAAATTTAAAGGCTGACTTGGTAAGATACATGGTTGTCATTGGTTCACACTGTCAATGCACATCCCCTTTTCTCTATTTTTTATTATTAGAATAATATAATTACATAAAAATTATATAAAATATTTATGAATAAAAGCAAAATGCTTCAAAATTCTTTTTTAATATAAGTTTTGAGTACTATCAAATGTGTTAAGGAAAAAAATATAAAATCCTCTAAAATTCTCTACACCTAATTTTATTTTATTTTTCCATTCAATTCTTCTTATTTTTTAAAGTCTTTCTGTATCTTCTTATTCAACTAAAACTCGCAACGAATCAAACCAGCTCGAAAATAACTCAGAACTCAGCTCGACAATTAAATTATTGAACTAAGTTAGTGAATCAAATGAGCTGAATATGAGTTAAAAAATAAGTTTGTAAATTAAATGAGCTAATTTTGAACTATATTTAGTTCAACTCGTTAGGTTCATGAATCAATTTGATTATATATAACATAGATTATATTCGAGCTGGTTTAAGAGTATGTTTAAAGACTTGCTTTAAATCCCGCCCCTATATTTTTCTTTTAATTTAATGGTTTTAATTAATAAATTATATTATCAAATGAGCAAAATATTTTTAAAAATAATTATACAAATAAAATCAACATCATATAAATTTCAATCTTATAGCTTTTATTTTATTTCTATATTTTTTATTAAAAAAATATTAATTTAAAATGTCAAATATATAAAAAAACAGACTTTAAAAAATAACTTTTAAGTTCATGAAACAAGCGAGTTGAAACTAACAATATGAACCTAACGAGTAGAACCGAATTGTTCGTGAAATTCTAACGGATCGAGTTTAGCTGGAAAAAAGTCAGTGACGAACTCGAGTCGATATTTGAGCTGAATCAATTCTTAACGAGTCAAATTGAGGCGAATTCGACTCAACTTGACTCATTTTCAGTATTATCTCCAACCTCCTATACAAAAACTCAGTGAACTAATTAAGAGTTTGTTTAGATAAACAATTTATTTGTAAATTATGACATAAAAATGTTTACAAAATAAATATTTATGCTTAACTTAGTATAAATTATTTTTATAACAAAAATAAAATAAATTACTTTTATCCATGTTATAAGTTATTTTCACTAATTATTTTGAAAATTTTATAAAAAGAAATTTAAAATTTTATAAAACATATTATAAGTTATTTTAATTAAGTGTGGCTTAAAATTTAGCAGTAGATAAATTGAAATAAATTTATCCAAATAAATCCTAAGTCATAGATTAACTACCTGAGAGTGGATAACACATGACATATATTTTGATATTCAATGTTTGATGATCATGAGTTTGATATACATTCCAAAAGTTCTAAAACGACATGACACAATTTAAAACACTGAAAAGGAATGAAGCTGCTAGAGGAATAAGAAAAACAAACATAAGACTTAGTCATATATAAAAAAAAGACTAATCCCTTAAATCCTTGTCTTCTTTTGTTGCATATACTAAACAGCAATAAGGTGTCTTTGAGCTTCAATCTTCATCTCCTCTTTCATTTTCCTTATGAATTCTTCAAACTTTCTGTTCAATTCTTCTGTATTCACTAATTCTTCATCTGTTGTCAATATTGTTTCTTCTTCTACTCCATCATCATCATCATTATCATCTTGTGCCAACACATCCACATTAGCATCAATCTCACTTTCTGTTCCTCCTTCTTCATCAATCCCTTCATTTTGGATATATAAGTTACCTTCTTTATGTTCTTCAACTTCTTCAATTTTTTCTTCATAGTATTCTTCATCAACCATAACATCACCAACTTCCTCTAAAGATTCAAAACTTACAATAGAGAGAGACTCAGAATCTGAAGAGGTTGTTGTGACATTGAACAAGTTCTTAGCTAGAAATGCAAGGATTCCATTACAAATGAGAAACATGTATTTTCTTTCAAGGGTGTGAGTGAAAAAGGTGAAAAAGCATGTGTACAAGAAGTACACATTCAAGGTTTGAGTGTTTATGAAAAATCCAGAAGAGTAGTAACAAAGGAAGATAGAAAAAGCAGAAATTGAGAGAACTAACTGCAAACTTCTTTTCAATAATTGCTTTTTGTTCAATCCTTTCTCAATTTGATCCATATTAAAATTAAGGATGTTGAGAATTTGTGAGAGGAACAAGAGAATTGTTTTGAAATAAAATGATGTGTGTTCTTGAATTGTTGAATTTGTGGCAAGAGTGAACATTAAAGTTAAACTATAAGATCTCTTCTATTTATAGTAAGCATGAATCTACTAGTAGTATCTAATATATATGCTGCCAAAATGATTTACAAATTATTATGGACCCGTTTGTTTTTAAGATTAAAAAAAAAAGTGATTTTTTTATTAAAATTTTTAGAGATTTAAAAAAAAAATAGAAGTTAATTTGTGTTTGTTTTCTATTATAAAATAAAAATCATTTTTTTCTTGCTTGAAAATTTAAATATAAAAGTAATTTTTTTTAAAATTATAACTTACTAAAAGACATATAAATTGGTGTTTACATACATAATATTTCAAAATATTTCTTGTTGCTTTACAATTAAAAATATAATTCTCTTATATATATAAAATACACAAAAATAAAATTAAATCTTTTTAAAGTTACATTCTAATTTTATTAAATTCACCAAACATAAAAAAATTATTATCATTGTTATAACACCCTGAAATCTAGATTAATTATTTAATTAATTTAGTGTGAATTTATGAGTTAATATAAGTGCTATGATTTAGCTTGTGATTATATGTGATGTTTGGATGAATGTAAAGATCTCAGAAGAATGCGAAGTGAAAGTTTTTTCCGCTAGGAATCTAAGGTAAGGGGAGTTATTGTAATTATTATATTTGATATAAGGTTTAGATAATTGTAGGTTGTGTTTTGGGGCTTTTGGTTGGTTATGACAATATGATGATTAATTAAGAAGAAATTAATGTGGTAATGTTATGAATTGATGTATATGATACCATGATGATGTGCGACTTTTGTGTTATGAAAACATGATGATTTATGAGCATTTTGAATTGTTATTGGACCAGAATCGCAAGAAATTGAGACTTATTTAGTGCAGGAAACACATACAAAGAATCTCTGTTCACGCAAATCCGTCGGGCAAACCACCCAGTCGTCAGGCGAGCTCGAGGCGAGAAATATTAGGTCCCTGAAAAAATGTATGGGGGAGAGGGGTTTCACCCCTAGACCGCTGGGCGAACGAAGCCGTGGGGAATTCGCCCCAGTGCCGTCTAGCGAATGAAGCAATGAAATCCCAAAATTGCTCAATTCGCTGGGCGAGCTCCAAGCGACCTGGAAGCGAGTGGAGTGCTCCTAGGGCCGGGCGGGCTTGAGGTAGTCTGCATTATTTTCTTAAAATGCCATAACTTAAGTTTCTGGACTCGGTTTAATGCGTCGTTTGGAGCGTTAGAAAGCTAACATGATGAACTATACTTTGGTGAACTAAAAATGAATCATATGATGCATTTTCAAGATTGTGGAACAACTTCAACTTGTTTACTTTATCCATGTTATCTACAAAACACAATCACACATGTAAATAAAAGCTTGGAGACATTGCTCTCATAAAAATCTTTCTCCTCTCATTCCATTTAACTGTACTCAAGATAACATGAGTGTCCATCAGCCTCTTTTTCATCTCGATAGGGGGCATATCACCAAGGCCGAACCCTTTCTTATAGCCAAGCTCCTGAAACCAATATTGCATTTCCTATTTCATTATCACTTCGTCCAGAGAAAAAGAATCAGCTTTGTACAGTAGGAGTGAGACAGTAGAAAACAATATAAGGCGTAAGTGTGAGAGGCTTCACCAATAAAAAATTCATAGATAATCGCCCTAGTCCAGAATAAAGGGGTTGAACCAAGGGTTAATCAAATGAAAGTAAATAAGCTTGTGATTACGGTTCGAGAAAGTGCATCTCACATGGAAAGGATAAAAAATAAGCTAAGAGAGGACTTCCTTAATTTGTGCTTGGCACACAGTTAAAACACCTTTATGTATGCCGAGGATCCCAGATGAACTTGGGAAGTGGCAACTTTAAAATATTTCAAGACAACTACCTCAAACAGGAAAAAAAGGCAACCCTATTCTTGTAAACAAACATTCATACAAGGGGACTATACAATCATCAAAGAACTGCATATCCTCTTTTCCCTATCACCGGAAGGGTTAACCACTCTAAGGGATCACTGACTACAATACCAGTTACGTCTATAGCGGCCTCGGTGCTTAAAGCTAAGGAAGTGTTTAATACTTTTACGTCTATACCCAATCATACTCCAACGCAACTGATCTGCTTCAAAGATTCAAGTGGGTCAGCACATCAGCATCGCTAGGCTCACAAACATCAGTCTACATGAGAAGCTTAATGTAATATTTACTGTGTTCTCTCCTTCGTAAATTGGCTTATACCTTTTATGACAAGACGCCAAAGGCATAGAGACTTCAACGCGATTTATTCCTCCGCCAACATTTGATATAAGGGCATCTAATGAATCAGAAAACGAAGTTTCTTCCCCCAAGGAATCTCCAAAAACCCTTTCTGAGTCGGAATCGTCACATAAGGTGATGATTTTTGGTTCTAAAAGACCTTTATCATGGGGAGGAAGATGAGAATTAGGGGATGTTCTCATTACATATGTAAAGGAAGTTCCAACTTTAAAATCACTCACTAGGTCAATTGTATTATTGTTTATCATGACTAGAAAACATGAAATCCTAAAGGATAAAAGTGTAAGTACGAAATGCTTCTAAGAGGAGTGAATTAGGTTCTTTAAAATTTTATCAGTTTTTAGTGAAGATGGAATTATTTTTCTGGTTTATGGTGAGACTGTGAAAGCAATAAAATATGGAAAAATAAAGGACACAGGATGTATATTGGTTCCCCTTAAAGTCTGAGAGTACTCCGGTCCACTTTCAACATGAAAGAGATTTCACTAGTGTTGGTAACTTGTACAAGATCAAACACTATCACTAGAAAAATCCTCTTGTGAACTACTAAGTTGAAATGAGAACAATCCTCTCACTTTCAACCTCTTGCTTCCAACAATTCTGGACAGCAAGGTATTAATAATTAATTCTGGAATTTTTCTAAGTAAAAGAGTATATGAATATGTATCAATCAATAAGATTGATCTTCCCTTCCAACCAAGTAATTTATAACGATAATAGTGCTAAAGTGTTTATGAATATGGAATAAATTTTTTTGGACTGATATGAAAAGTTATGCAGAAAAATTCTTTGTGAAAGTTCAAGAAACAATGACACTTGATTGAAATTTGAATGAGTAAGAGTTTGTTAAATTGCAATGGAAGAGGAGAATTTCAAATATGAAAATATAGTGTTTATATAGTGCCTTAATGATGTCGAATGATTATGTGTTTGGTTCTTGAGTGCATGACTGGATTTTTTGTTATGTTGATAACACTTGTGTTGTCACATTTTAGTGGAATGCATCCAAGATTTAAGCCGTAGTCACTAAGTTGTTGTTTTAACCAAAAGATTCGTGTGCAACAACTTTCTGCAGCAATGTACTTTTTAAACTACGCCATACCCTAGCTGGTCACGTCACTGCACGCGACAAAAAATGGTAACAAAGCGTTTCAATAATGGAATTGCATTAAATGCACTTGTTCACCGGAACAGATCCCTAAGCGTTTAAGTTCTATTTCACATCGAATCACGTCATGGAGGTCGGTCAATGGTACTTAAGGCTTCCCTCGGCTCCTTCAGTGGCCGGAAAAGCCTTAGTGGCAACTATTCTAGATCGGCAAAAAGCCCAAATGAATAAGGCCCAATCCAATCTCAAATAAACTTCACTTGACCCAAGGTATAAAATTATTACACACGCTAAGATCAAGGTACAATTTCTTATCTTCACTTTCAGTATACTCTTATTGAATCTTGAATTGATTTGAAGTTGGCGTAATAACCATGCAGGTCCACCCTTTATCATCGGATTAGAAATCGAAATCATTATTCAAGATCACCAATTCTTCAACTGCATTATTTTTTACTCTAGTGATATGTTTATGGGTCTAGAAAAATAAATTGTGCTGCCTTATATTAGCTTAGTCCCCTAAAAATAAGACCCCATAAAAAATTATGGGAATTAAAAAAGTTGATTGAGATGATAAATTTGTTAATTGTTTATATAATTTTACAACTTTATCATTAGAAGAGAGAATCATTTAATGTTTGTATAAAATATTTAATGTGAATTGTAAATAAATAAATAAATAACAGTTTAATGAAGAATATATGTGTAAAAGATTTAGCAATACATTTTGAAATTTGAAGAAAGACTTATGAAAAGGAAGAAAAAAACTCGAAAGTGTACTATATTTAGAGACGAGGTGTAGTATGCTTTAACTTAAGAGTTTTGCCGATCTAAAAAAAGTAACTGAATGCATAGGTTTACTGAATTAGAGTTAGAAATGTGTTGCATTTTTAGAGTCACTAATTAATTAACCGAAAGAATTGAATAAACAGAATCTCTTAGGTTAGCGAGAGAGTCTATGGAAATTTCTGAACAATTCAAGTAATGGATTAAAATTTTTATCAAAATATTCATTTCATTTGATTTATTTATTTATTAAATTAAAATAATTTAATAAAGTAAAGATGAATCAACATAGTTGAAAAATAAATATAATACATTATATCTCAGCCCATTTTACCGTAGGAGTATTTTTTGTAATGCTACAAATTTGATGTGATATTATGATAAATAATATAAAATAACCCCTTCAATACTGATCAGGCCACAAGAATGCTCCCATTGCAAAACATCTCTTCTCATCAAGACTGCCCTTGAAACTTAACCCATACTCCTTAAGAAGCATTTCCACCTTCCACTCTTCCATCTTCTCATAATCACTTTTGGTATAACGTGGATAGTGAAGAGGCATTTGAAACTCATAACAACAAGTGTTTTCATCATTAACCTCCTTCAAATTGTTTAAGCACTTATTCTTGACTTCTTCTGTAGGGTACCCGAAAAAGCTACAAGCTGAATGGAGAAGCCATTTAATTAGTGCCATTGCTAAGAACTTTGCTTAATGCAAATGTTACTACAAATTCACCACTATATATAGGAGTTGATTGGTGAATGATAAAAATACAAAAAATTGCTGTAATTAAGCTATAATTATGAATAACTTGAGGGATTAGATATGTCTATTAATTTTGTATCACGCCTTAATTAAGTTTAATTGGTTCTTATTTTGAAAGTTTTCCCATGTATGCATGGTTGCTTGTTGGAGTGCATTATTGATAGATTAAGTTTTTCTTTGTGGCCAAATTAGTCTTTTTGCCAAATATATAATAATTATAAATGAAATTATGTTGCGTGTATATTGAATTGTTGCACACATTAACCTTAATGTCATAAAAATCAATAATTGCTTTCTAATCACTATTTCTTTGTCATGCTTCTATAATAAATAATTCAATGATATGAAACCTTTTTTATTTGTTTTTGACAAAATATTGTTCATTTTACTCAATTAAGTTTATTAGACAAATTAATAATAGTTAGTTTCGGAACTATTGTTTCATCAAACTCAACTAAATTGACCATACAAATTAATAAATTAAAAGGAAGAAGATCTTACAATTCACATAAGCATCGTCTACAAAATATAGTGTCAATTGTATGTTTTATCTTGGTTGCTTGATATTCATATGATTATTAAAATGTCTTTAATGCGAGAAAAAAATTCATAATGTTTAAATCAATCAAAAATAGAGAAGAAGTAATATCGTTCTCTCACCGATAAATCAATAATAATAAGATTATTTAGCCAACTTTATTGCATGATCGAACTTATAAACAAAACATAACATTGCATGAATATATCCAAATTACATGATTCAAATATTGAAATGGTTGTTTGTGGGTCGTTCACAAGGCTCAAGGAAAATAGCTTAGAGACAAAGCAAAGGAAGCGAACATGGGGAAAAGATGCTCCCTTGTTCTCGCCTAAAGCATGCAACTTCACCCCCTACGACATCATTCGTCGTCCAAATCAATCAAACGGATGTCCACACTACATTTCACACTCCCTATAGACGGTTTTAACTGATCACACTATATAAGAGCGAAAGGATGTCATTCTCAGGTATTAAAATCAATTCTCACTCTAGCATTACTTCTCTTTAGCTCACTAATTTGGGCGTTAGAGTTCTAACCTTGCAGGTCAACCCCTTTTCGTCACACTGAAAGATTGCTTTGACGTACCAAGATCTCATTTCAACGTTCATCAAACATTCTTGTTCCACCAAGAAACAGTGGTTTCGTGTGTAGGAACCAAAATCTAATTACCACAAATTTTCACGTTCAAATCTCTCTTTTCCTAAAAGGTTCAAATCTTTGTTTCTTGATCTTATTTCTTAAAGTTTCAACTACCTCCTTCAATATATCCATCCTCATATTCATCAAGTATAATGACATCCTATGCGCATTGGGTACAACCGAACAAACATGAACTTAATTAGGAAATTAGTGCAGAAGAGCTCACAAGAAAGAGCAAAATTAGAAAGATAAAGAAGAGGATCTTTCCAAGTCACAAATGTAAAAAAAAAAAAAAAGGGAAATGATGCTTCATAAACCTTTTTAGCATGTCTCAACCACGAAGGATCCTACAATCCACTGCACACTATCAATAGTTGAGATGTTATTGAAAATTGTTCAAAGTACTCAAGTATCTTAAGATAAAGAATGTTAGAATATTTAAATATTAGTTATTTATTATGTGAGTATATATATATATATATATATATATATATATATATATATATATATATATATATATATATATATATATATATATATATATATATATATGAGGGATATTCTTACTCCAAGAGTAAGTTATCAAGACTTACTCTCCATCATGACCATTGATTCTGTTCAATGTAATGGCTAAAAATAATAAGTAATTAAATATGGAGAGAGGAAAAAATACTCATTAATTTTAACCATTAGATTGAGAAGAATCAATTGTCATAATGAGGAGTAAGTCTTGATAATTTACTCTTGGAGTAAGAATATCCCTCCTCATATATATATATATATATATATATATATATATATATATATATATATATATATATATATATATATATATATATATATAAGGGTTATATTTACTCCAGGAGTAAGTTATTATAACTTACTCCAAATCTAGACCATTGATTCTTCTCAATCTAATGGTTAAAAATAATAGTAATATTTTTCTCTCTCCACATTTAATAACTTATTATTTTTAACCATTAGATTGAGAAAAATCAATGATCTAGATTTGGAGTAAGTTATAATAACTTACTCTTCGAGTAAATATAACCCTCCTCATATATATATATATATATATATATATATATATATATATATATATATATATATATATATATATATATATATATATATATATATAAGAAGGGTTATATATATATATAACACTTACTCTTGGAGTCAATATAACCCTTCTTTTATATATATATATATATATATATATATATATATATATATATATATATATATATATATATATATATATATATTTCTTAATTTATAAAAATTAAGAGTCTTAATTTATTAATTTATTAAGTGATTAAATAAAGTTAAAAAATACTAATTAGATTTCTATTTAATAATTAATTAAGTTAATATAGACTCAAATATAAGTGGATGTGAGAATGACCCATTTCAAAATAATGGGGATTGATCAATGGGGATTGATCATTACTGTGTAAATCAGTGTCGGTCCTGAGGCAAGACAAACAGGCCTACTGCACATGACCTCTAAAATACATGGGCCTCAAAAACATTTAATGGTATTCATATAATTCAGTTCAAAAAATATAAATAGAAAAAAAATTTACATCTTTTTCTGTATGTTTTCTTCTATAACTCAATACCTTTTCATCTCTCTGCAACATGAGAAAAAAAATAAAAATGTTGTTTGCTCAGTTTTTTCTTCTTTTTCTATTTCATAGCTTGTTGTTGTTATGGTTCTGAAAAAAAAAGAAACTTCTTTTCTTTTTTCTTTTTCTTTTTTTACTTTTTTAATCGTTTATGTTGTGCTTGAAGAGGGTGAGGTGAGAAGGTAGTAACAGTTTGAAGAGGGTGAGGTGAAGATTGACACTTGACAGTGATCCATATTTGGGAGGTTAAGAAATTGGTTGATATGACTCAGGAGCATATTCTAAACGATTTTCAATAGATTTGGAGTTTTCTAAGTCTGTCGAGTCCATTTTTGAGATCAAAATTTATTGGTGTTTTTTTGTTGTTTTCTCTCTCTCTCTCTCTCTCTCTCTCTCTCTCTCTCTCTCTCTCTCTCTCTCTCTCTCTCTCTCTCTCTCTCTCTCTCTCTCTCTCTCTCTCTCTCTTAATTCGTGTTGTATTCCAAGATTAATTGCAAATTTTGATGATGTTTATGTATGTCTCTAACTAGTGTTAGAGAGAAACTTGCTTATACCCATTGTTGATTATAGTGGAGATTTAAAGTGGCTTACGGGTCCCGTGGTTTTTTACTTCTAGTTAACGGAGGTTTTTCCAGACTAAAATTGTATTGTGTTGTTTGATGTATTTTTGTTGATTGTCTCTAAGTTGCATGTGATATTTGGAAGAGTTGGCGTTGTTGACTTATTTGGTTGCGTTTGTGATTTCCTCCCAATAAAAACTTTATTCTTGAACTGTTGGGAAATAACACAGCTGAAGAAAAAAATAAATAAACAGAACACAACCAATAACACAAGAATATAACGTGGATACTCCAAAACCGGAGAAAATCCACGACCGTTGTCTAAATAGACAACCAGAGAATTATTACTATGTGAAAATTTTACAACACATAGACTTCTCTACTCTCACCACAATCCCCTAGTACACCCACACTATTACAAAGCAAATATTTAAACTCAATCTCACAACACTCTAATACAAGAGCATAAGAGAGCAAAGAAAAACAAATATAAGCTTAAAGTGCTTTTTGACTAGTGTATCTCACAACAAAGAACTTAGGTCCAATATATAGCCTTGGTCTCCCCCTTGCTTTACCATACTAAGCAATGTGGGACTTCTCAAATAGCTACTTTTTAACTTCCTTCTTTATTTAAGAATTTAGGCAACATTAGACATACAATCAACTAAAACAATCTCCACCTTGATTGTAATGGTCTTCAATCTTCATTGTCTATATCGACAATCATAATTCTCATTGTTTATACTGACAAATCAAATATCATACTCCACCATTAAGAGTACACTACACTTGAAACTATAATCCCAAGAATTTTTCTTCACGTCGAAACCTTGCTGAAAGATTATGGTGCAACATCCATGTTGGCTTTTAGGAAGTTCTTCAGCCATCAATACATCTCACCACACACCTTGCATCAATGTCAACCAATGCCCGTGTGTTGTTCTGAATCCGCTAGCAATGATTTGTCCTTTTGCATGGTATAGCGGAAATACCATAAGGACACACCTTATCTTCTAAAAAGGATCCCCGTCATCTCCCAAAACAAGGGAGACGTTGCTAGCACTTGCCTCAGAGTCTTTTTCAGATACTGCTCCACTTGGACAATTTCTCTTTAAATGCCCAGACTTTCAACACTTCCAGCACACCATATTATTGTTAGAACATAGTTTAGTTCTAATCACATTTCAGTGTTTTGATGATAACAAACAAATAAATTTTGTATAAGCAAACATGGTACTCTAATTCTATACTGTTGATTACAGAAGATGTACTAGCACAATCATAACTTGGCACTTATGAGAATTTGGAGAAACGCAACTCAAGCCACAAGGCAACTTTTGATACTGCACCAGAACGCTGCGAATATATCTACAACAGAAGTTGAAGAACAAAGCTGAACAGAAGATCATAAGGAATGATTCAAATTAATACCGTTGAAAGCAACTTCTGATACTGCACCAAAACACCGTGAACACATCCACAACAGAAGTTGAAGAACAAAGGTTGAACAGAAGATCACGAAGATTGATTCAAATTAAAACCGTTAAAGACACAGTCATTAGCAAAACGGAAGCAACACTCCAAAAGCGAAATTCCCAAGGTTGGTTGAAGAAGCTATCCACATACAAATCCTTGAAGAAAACAAAAGCAAAGATAACACGCAAACCATTTAATGTTGCATACAAGCTTTGAAGATAGCGGTCAAAAATTCTGAAGCTATATATACTCATGATCGTTTGAAGAAAATAACAAGACAACGAGTGAAAAAGAAGAAAATAAGAAAGAACACACAAGAACACTGCAACTCTGAAATATCATCAAGTGTGAAGAAAAACTGTCTGAAGCAAAAACTCTCATATCCATATTCTGAGTTCATTATTTTGTACTTAATCTTAGTAAAATATCACAGTTGTGATTACAGCTTTCTAGAAGCAACATTATACACTGTCATCAGAAGTTACGTGGTAACTGAATCCTTGAGAGACCAGTTGGGTCAGGAGTCTCAAGAAGTCTAGGACTAGTTGAGTCTTAGAAGTTGGTTAGTCATAAACAGTTGGTTTGTGCAGGTTTGTTAGTCACCAGCAGTTTGGCTAGTGCATTATATTGTGAGTCACGGTCGTTGGTCGTGCAAGTGTAATCAGGTTCTGATTATAGTGAATTAAGTCTTCGTTGAGAGAGACAAATAACCTTGTTGAGGGTGGACTGGAGGTAGCCTTATTGAGAAGGTGAACCAGGATAAAAATAATTGTGTTCTGTCTATCTTTCCTTCATCAAGTTTTAAAGAACCATTTATTCAACCCCCCCCCCTTCTAAGTGTTTTCTCAACCTTCAATTGGCATCAAAGCGTCTGGTTCTGGGTGCAAAAACCTAACCATGTCAGAAAAAGATCTAGAAGGAAAACACTGTGGCGAATGATTTAGACAACAATGGCTACACAATACCTCCTGTGTTCGATGGAGAGAATTTTGAATATTGGAAAGATATGATAGAAAGTTTCTTTCTAGGAAAAGATCCTGATCTATGGGATATTGTGGTAGATGGTTACAATCATCTAGAAGACGCGGGTGAAAAGATAGCAAGGAAGAACATGACTGATAAACAAGAGAAGGAATTCAAAAGTCATCACAAAGCCAGAACTATCTTTCTAAGTGCTATCACACAAGCAGAATATAAGAAAATCACCAACAGAGATACAACACATGATATATTTGAGTCACTCAAGATGAATCATGAAGGCAATGCTCAAGTCAAAGAAACAAAAGCTCTGACCTTAATCCAGAAGTATGAAGCCTTCAAGATGGAAGAGGACGAGACTATTGAAGCCATGTTCTCAAGATTTCAAATCTTAATTGCTGGCCTAAGATTTCTAAACAAAGGATACACCAAAGTTGATCATGTAAAGAAAATTATCATAAGTCTACCAAGAAGATGGGGGCCAATGGTTATAGCGTTCAAAGTCGCAAAGAATCTTAACAAAGTATCCCTTGAAGAACTCATCAGTGTGCTAAGAAGTCATGAGATTGAGCTTGATGCAAATGAGCCTCAAAAGAAAGGTAAGACTATAGCTCTTTAATTTGTTAAAAAATTTGAAACTAATGCTTTGCAGGCTAAGGAAGAATGCTCAAGTGAGTCCGGATCAGAGGAAGAAGATGAGCTGTCTCTTCTATCCAGAAGAGTAAATCAACTCTGGAGGAGCAAGAATAGGAAGTTCAGAAACTTCATAAGACCATAATATAAAGGAGAAACCTCTGAATAAAGAAGGACAAGCAGAAGAAGCAATGTGTGCTATGAATGCAATGAACCAGGACACTTCAAAAGTTAATGTCCTAAACTGCAAAAAGAAATGCCTAAGAAAAGATTTGAAAGGAAGAAAAGTCTAATGGCTACTTGGGATGACTCTGAATCATCTAAAGACGAATACAAGTCAGAAGATGAACATGCCAACATAGCATACATGGCCACTACAGAAAATGACTCAGACTCAGAAGCTGAAACAAATGAGGTATTTTTTGAACTCACTAGAAAAGAGCTTGAAGAAAGTTTATCAGAACTCTTAGAAAGACACAATAGATTAAGAACTATATTTAAAAGGCTAAAGATTGAACTGTTAACTGAAACAAAGAAACTTAAGCAAGAAAATTCTGAACTTAAAGATAACAATACACAACTAATAGAGGAAAGGGAAACAAAAACCCTTAATTCAGACAACACCTTAAAATCTGATATTTTGAAAGAATATGATGATAGTTTTCAAAAATTTCTTGTTAAAAGCATAAATAGAAGCAAAATAGCCTCAATGATTTATGGTGTTAGTAGAAGCAATTGAACTGGAATTGGCTACAAAACACCTCGGGGTAAGGAATCATATTTACCTAAATCGGTTGATGATATGGAAATAAAATATAAACCACTGCACACACATTTTAACTATGGTCACACTCATGATAGTAAATATAAATCCTATTCTGAAAATTATTGTGCTAGACCTAATCTAAGACAAAGCTTCAGGCGCACTAATATCAAAGGACCCAAAAAGATATGGGTACCTAAAAAGAAAATGATCTATGTTGTAGATGCCCTTAGTAGTGAAGTCAAAACACCAGTCATGGTACCTGGACTCTGGATGCTCGCGTCACATGAAGGGAAGAAGGTCTATGTTCCAAAGCTTGGAACTTAAATCTGGCAGAGACGCTATATTTGGAGGGAACCAAAAGGGAAAGATCATTGGATCAGGAACTATTGGTAATGGTAACTCTCCCTCTATAACTAATGTTTTACTTGTTGAAGGATTAGCTCATAATTTGTTGTCTATTAGTCAACTAAGTGATAATGGTTATGATATAGTCTTTAATCAAAAGTCTTGCAAAGCTATAAGTCAGAAAGACGGATCAATTCTTTTTACTGGTAAGAGAAAGAATGACATGTATAAGATTGATCTTCCTGATCTAAAATCTCAGAAAGTGACTTGTCTTCAGTCTGTAAATGATGAGCAATGGGTTTGGCACAGAAGATTGGGACATGTTAGCTTGAGAAGATTATCTCAACTCAACAAACCCAATTTGGTAAGAGGACTACCCAATCTATGAAGGATAGAAAAACACTTAGAAAGGGGGGGTTTGAATAAGTGTAGTCTAAAAACTTGAACGATAAAAACAATATGCACAGTTATTTTTATCCTGGTTCGTTGTTAACTAAACTACTCCAGTCCACCCCCACGGAGTGATTTACCTCACCTGAGGATTTAATCCACTAATCGCAACAGATTACAATGGTTTTCCACTTAGTCCGCGACTAAGTCTTCTAGAGTATCCTGATCACAACCTGATCACTCCAGGAACAAATGCTTAGACACAAGCTAAGACTTTCTTAGAGTATCCTGACCACCACGTGATCACTCTAATTACAACTGCTTAGACACAAGCTAAGACTTCCTAGAGTATCCTGATCAACACTTGATCACTCTAGTTACTTACAAATTAATGTAATCAATTCTAAGAGTATTACAAATGCTTCTGAAAAGCTATAATCACAACAGTGATATTTCTCTTAACGTTTAAGCTTAATCTCACTAATATATTACAACAGCAATGTAGTGAGCTTTGATGAAGATGAAGTTTCTGAGCTTTGAATTGAACAGCGTTTCAGCAAGTCTTTCAGAATAATTTCGTTCAGGATTGGTAACCTTGCTTCTCATCAGAACTTCATATTTATAGACGTTTTAGAAGATGACCGTTGAGCGCATTTAATGCTTTGCGTATTCCGTACAACTTTGCATTTAATGTTTCACGCTTTTGTCAACTACCTCGAGCCTTGTTCACGCTGTGTCTACTGACGTTGCCTTTAATAGCTTCCAACGTTCCTTTTGTCAGTCAGCGTAGCCTGCCACCTGTACTTTCTTCTGATCTGATGTTTGAATAAAATATTTGAATATCATCAGAGTCAAACAGCTTGGTGCATAGCATCTTCTTGTCTTCTGACCTTGAAGTGCTTCTGAGCGTGATACCATGAGAACTTCAGTGCTTCTGCTTCTGATCTCAAGTTCTTCTGATGCTTCCATAGACCCATGTTCTGATTCTGCCTTGACCATCTTCTGATGTCTTGCCAGACCATGTTCTGATGTTGCATGCTGAACCTTCTGAGACAAAGCTTCTGAGCGCTGATTTGTGCATACTCTTTATATATTTCCTGAAAGGGAAATTGCAATGTATTAGAGTACCACATTATCTCACACAAAATTCATATCCTTGTTATCATCAAAACTAAGAATATTGATCAGAACAAATCTTGTTCTAACAATCTCCCCCTTTTTGATGATGACAAAAACATATATAAATGATATGAATTTGCGATCAGAAAGAGCAGACGGCTAAAGACAAATTACACAGCTATAGCATAAGCATGTGAATATGTCTCCCCCTGAGATTAACAATCTCCCCCTGAGATGAATAATCTCCCCCTGAAATAAATACTCGAAGAACTTTAATAATAAAAGACTTCCCTGATTATTTCGGTAGAGATGATCACATAAGCTTTTGTCTTCTGATAATTCATAGCTTCTGACTTCTGCTTCCATTGGACAGCTTCAGAACTTGAATTTCTTTAGATCCCTAGAACACTCACAGCTTCTGATTCCTGCTTCCATTTAGGACAGCTTCAGAACTTGAATTTCTTTGATCTTCAGAACATTCACAGCTTCTGATTTCTGCTTCCCTCGGATAGCTTCAGAGCTTTGAATTTCTTCTTACATCACTTCATGCTAGATTGTATCAGAACATTGTTGAATGTACCAGAGCATCATCAGAGCATCTCTACATCCTGAAATGTTACAGAACAAAACTAAACGACAAAAGTCAGCATGAATGAGTTAGAACATAAAATGTGTATCAGAACACAAAATATGTATCAGAGCCATATAAGCCATATAGAATGTATCAGATCCAATAGACAATGTGTCAGAGCAAATAGCCAATGATTTGGATCATATTCTATTATCAGAATTTTTGATCATTCTTGCTTCTTGCTTCTGATTCTGAAGCTTCATAGCACTCAGCTTGCTTCAAGAATCCAAGAGCTATTTCTGATCATTCTTTCTTCTTGCTTCTGATTCTGAAGCTTCATAGCACTCAGCTTGCTTCAAGAATCCACGAGCTTGATTCATCATCTTGTTGCTTCTCATGTTGGTCTTGAATCTTTGATTCCTGCAACAACACAACTTAGAAACATATGAAGCTTGCAGCTTCTGTTAGTAAATGTGGAGCCTTTTTACTCGGTAACTGATAATATTAATCAGATCATTTATCATATATTTTCTCCCCCTTTTTGTCATAACATCAAAAAGCATAAAAGATTCAGATGTAAAGCAAGAGACAAAAGGAAAGAAACATAGATAACTTTTCATTGATTTCAACAAGAAGGATTACAAAAGAGGAATGCAGGAAACAGATGCAACAAGGAAAGAAAACTACAAAGACTTAAAGACTACAACCTTAGCCTAGTCCTAATCTAAAGCAGCATATCATGAATCCCAGCTTGTTCTTGCTCTTGCTTGGTCATCAAATCTTGAAAATCTGCATGCCTGAACAGCTCCCTGAGAAAGAAGTAAATGAATACAAGGGAGGAACTGAGAACAGTTCACCGGGAGAGAGCGTATTCTCAGATGGGCTTTCCCTTAACATAGAAGTTAAGTCCTTATGGAACCTAACTTCATCCAATATCTCAAGAAAGTCTTCTTCCTTTGGACAGATGTTGACAACAGCATCAAAGAAGAGGTCTGTCTTGAGAAGAACTTGGAATGCCATCCCGAGATATATTTCTCATCCTGTAACCGATTAACCCTTCCATCCGTTCTATTCAAATAGATCATCCACTTTTGAGACTTAGTTTCTTCAACAGGTTTAAAGTTTTGATGAAGGGAACTGGGCGAAAGATTCATGATGAATGCTAGATCGATGAAGAATGAACTAGGGTTTTCGCAAACGATATTCATAGAAAAGTGAGAGAAAGAAAGCGAGAGCACAAAGATAGATTGAAGAATGCAAAGAAATGGAGAAATAAATAGAGGGAATGTGGGGAAGGAAAACGTTCTAGGGAAGGGAAACGTTTGACGGATATGAAAACGAAAAGGACAATAAAAGAGATGATGAATGGCATTTAATGTTACGTGACGTGAGGAGAGATAATAATGACAAAAGACGTGATTTGCACAGTTACCTAAGTAGGCGTCCCCTCAACTGCACGCACGCTTGTCCAGAAATAGTGAACACGTGTTTACCATCTGGATAGCCAGTTACAGCTGTTTTGCTTTTAAAGAGATTCTGAATCAACTTAGACAATGAAACGTTAGTAATAACTGAATCACAATTTCTAATTGATTTCAATCAGAACTTCTTATAAAAAATCCAATTTCATTTCAGAAGATACTCATACATAAGATCTTCTCATTCTGGGCATAAATCCATACTGATATTCTTCAGAATGAACTTAAACCTATCTTCAGCAAGGGGTTTTGTAAAGATATCAGCCCATTGATGGTCTGTATCCACAAAGTTTAAAGATATAACACCCTTCTGAACATAGTCCCTTATGAAATGATGTTTAATCTCAATATGTTTAGCTTTTGAATGTAAAATAGGATTCTTAGATAAACATATAGCAGAAGTATTATCACAGAAAATAGGAATGTTACTCTCATATATCTGATAATCTTCCAGCTGACTTCTCATCCAGAGCATTTGTGTGCTACAACCAGCAGCAGCAACATATTCTGCTTCTGTTGTTGAGAGGGCAATAGTAGCTTGCTTCTTGCTGTACCATGAGATCAGATGACTTCCAAGAAATTGACAACTTCCAGAAGTGCTCTTTCTTTCTATTCTATCTCCAGCATAGTCAGCATCACAGAATCCTACTAAGTAGTAATCTTTAGATCTTCTGTAAACTAAACCAACATTAGTAGTACCTTTCAGATACCTTAGAATTCTCTTAACCGCTGTTAAATGAGATTCTCTTGGATCTGATTGGAATCGAGCACACAAACAAACACTAAAGAGAATGTCAGGTCTAGAAGCAGTTAGATATAGAAGAGATCCAATCATACCTCTGTACAACTTCTGATCTACCTTCTTACTTACCTCATCCTTACCCAGTACACATGTTGGATGCATAGTAGTTTTGGCTTCTTTGCTTTCAGAAAGATTAAACTTCTTCAGAAGTTCTTTCACATACTTCGTTTGATGAACATAGGTTCCATCGGAAGTTTGGTTGATTTGAATCCCAAGGAAGTACTTGAGTTCTCCTATCATGCTCATTTCAAATTCAGCCTGCATAGACTCAGCAAACTCCTTTCCAAGTGTAGCATTAGATGTTCCAAAGATAATATCATCAACATATATTTGAAAAATTAAAATATCCTTTTTAAATGTTTTACAGAAGAGAGTAGTGTCCACTTTTCCTCTAGTGAAACCATTTTCCAGAAGGAAAGAACTCAAACGTTCATACCAAGCTCTGGGAGCTTGTTTCAATCCGTATAATGATTTCTTTAATTTTAAAACATGATTTGGAGACATGGAGTCTTCAAAACCAGGAGGTTGGTGAACATAAACTTCTTCATCTATATAACCATTTAAGAAGGCACTCTATACATCCATCTGATAAAGAGTGATGTTGTGTTGAGTGGCAAAAGAAATTAATAGACGAATAGATTCTAACCTGGCCACTGGTGCAAAGGTTTCTGTATAATCAATCCCTTCTTGCTGACTATAACCCTGAGCAACCAGTCTGGCTTTGTTTCTTACCACTTCACCTTTCTCACTTAGCTTGTTTCTGAAAACCCACTTAGTACCAATGATGTTAAATCCTTTTGGTCTAGGAACCAAGTCCCATACATCATTCCTTGTAAACTGATTTAGTTCTTCTTGCATGGCAATTATCCAGTCTGGATCTTCTAGAGCTTGATCAACAGAAGTTGGCTCGATCAAAGAAACAAGACCTAATTGACATTCTGCATTGTTCTTAAGAAATGCCCTTGATCTGATGGGATCATCTTTCTTTCCAAGGATCACATCTTCTGAATGAGCTGAGGCAAGTCTAGGTGATCTTCTGATAGTTGGTTCTTCAGAAATCCTAAGATTCTCCAAAGATGCAGCAACTTGATCTTCTGATTCATTGCTTCTGAGACTGCCAGCTTCTGCAGCTTTGCTTCTTAGTTCTACTGCTTCTGATATATCAATGTCAAAATCTGCAAAATTCTCAAACTGCTTTGGTTTTTCAAGACCAAGCTTATCATCAAACCTGATATTGATTGATTCTTCTACAATCAATGTTTCAGTATTGTATACTCTGTAGCCTTTAGAGCGTTCAGAATATCCAAGAAGGAAACATTTTTGTGCTTTGGAATCAAACTTACCATGATGATCTTTAGTATTCAGAATAAAACATACACATCCAAAAGGATGGAAATATGAAATGTTGGGCTTTCTGTTCTTCCACAATTCATAAGGAGTCTTATTTAGAATAGGTCTGATAGAGATTCTATTCTGAATATAGCATGCAGTGTTTATTGCTTCTGCCCAGAAATGCTTAGCCATATTGGTTTCATTGATCATGGTTCTGGCCATTTCTTGTAGAGTCCTATTCTTTCGCTCTACAACTCCATTTTGCTGTGGAGTTCTAGGACAAGAGAAATCATGGGCAATACCATTTTCTTTGAAGAACTTCTCAAAGAATCTGTTCTCAAATTCTCCACCATGATCACTTCTGACCTTTATGATTTTGCACTCCTTCTCAGATTGAATCTGAGTGCAGAATTCAAAGAACACTGAATGAGACTCATCCTTGTGTTTCAAGAACTTTACCCATGTCCAGCGGCTATAATCATCAACGATGACTAATCCATATTTCTTCCCTCTGACAGATGCTGTTTTGACTGGGCCAAACAGATCAATGTGCAAGAGTTCTAACGGCCTTGAGGTAGAAACAACATTCTTAGACTTGAATGCAGGTCTGGAGAACTTGCCCTTCTGACATGCTTCACAAAGAGCATCTGATTTGTATTTCAGATTTGGAAGTCCTCTGACTAGATTTAGTTTGTTAATCTGAGAAATCTTTCTCAAACTAGCATGACCTAATCTTCTGTGCCAGACCCATTGCTATTCAGAAACAGACATAAGACAAGTCACCTTCTGCTTCTCAAGATCAGAAAGATCAATCTTATAAATGTTGTTCTTCCTCTTGCCTGTAAATAGGATTGAGCCATCCTTCTGACTTACAGCCTTGCAAGACTTTTGATTGAAGATTATATCATAACCATTGTCACTTAATTGACTTATGGACAATAAGTTATGCGTTAATCCTTCTACAAGAAGTACATTAGTTATGGAAGGAGAGTTACCAAGATTTATGGTTCCAGAGCCAATGATTTTGCCCTTCTGATCTCCTCCAAACTTGACTTCTCCACCTGGTTTAAGCACCAGGTCTTGGAATGTAGACCTTCTTCCCGTCATGTGTCGCGAGCACCCAGAGTCCAGGTACCATGACATTTTGCTTTTTGTCCTCTTTTCCGCCAAGGATATCTGCAATAGGAATAATCTTTTCCTTAGGTACCCACATTTTCTTGGGTCCTTTCTTGTTAGTTCTCCTCAAGTTCTGATTGAACTTGGGTTTAGCAAAATATTTAACAGGAGGAACAGTATGATACTTCTTATTCTGAGTTCCATGATATTTCTTAGGTTGTGTCACATGCTTCTTGGTGCGTGTTATGTGAAAACTTTGTGCATGTGATGTGTGCTTAATATCATGGGAGTGGCCAAATTTAAATTGGTTATACAGAGGCTTGTATGATATTTTCATATCATCCACAGATTCAAGATTGTATGGGATTTCACCCTCATAACCAATGCCAACTCTCTTGTTTCCAGACACAGCATATATCATAGAAGCTAGCTGACTTCTGCCAATACTTCTAGATAAGAACTTCCTGAAACTTAAATCATATTCTTTCAGAATATGATTCATACTGGGAGTGGATTTTTCTGAATCAGAAGGAGATCCAACATTATTGGATAATTTTAAAACTTTTTCTTTTAATTCAGAATTTTCCAACTCAAGCTTCTTAGTTTCAAATTCAAATTGCTTTTTCAGCTTTTTGTATTTGATACTAAGATGAGCTTTTAATTCAAGAAGCTCTGTTAGACTGGAAACTAACTCTTCTCTAGATAGTTCAGAAAATACCTCTTCAGAATCTGATTCTGATGTAGATTCTGATCCATCATCTTCTGCCGCCATCAGCGCAAAGTTTGCCTGCTCTCCTTCAGAGTCTGATCCTGATTCTGATTCAGAATCATCCCATGTTGCCATAAGACCTTTCTTCTTATGAAACTTCTTCTTGGGATTCTCCTTCTGAAGTTTTGGACACTCATTCTTGTAATGTCCAGGCTCATTGCACTCATAGCAGACAGCCTTCTTCTTGTCAGATCTTCTGTCACCAGAAGATTCTCCACGTTCAAATCTCTTTGAACTTCTGAAGCCTCTGAACTTCCTTTGCTTGCTCTTCCAGAGTTGGTTTACCCTTCTGGAGATCATGGACAGTTCATCTTCTTCTTCAGATTCTGATTCTTCAGGATCTTCTTCTCTAGCCTGAAAAGCGTTAGTGCATTTTTTAACATTAGATTTTAATGCAATAGACTTACCTTTCTTCTGAGGTTCATTAGCGTCAAGTTCAATCTCATGACTCCTCAGGGCACTGATCAGCTCTTCCAAAGAAACTTCATTCAGATTCTTCGCAATCTTGAATGCAGTCACCATTGGGCCCCATCTTCTGGGCAAACTTCTGATGATCTTCTTTACGTGATCAGCCTTGGTGTAGCCTTTGTCGAGAACTCTCAATCCTGCAGTCAGAGTTTGAAATCTTGAAAACATCTTTTCAATGTCTTCATCATCCTCCATCTTGAAGGCTTCATATTTCTGGATTAGAGCAAGAGCTTTAGTCTCCTTGACTTGAGCATTTCCCTCATGGGTCATTTTCAAAGACTCATATATATCATGGGCAGTTTCCCTGTTAGATATCTTCTCATACTCAGCATGAGAGATAGCATTCAGCAAAACAGTCCTGCATTTATGATGATTCTTGAAATCTTTCTTTTGATCATCAGTCATTTCACTTCTCGTGAGCCTTACACCAGTAGCTTTAATAGGATGTTTGTAACCATCCAACAGAAGATCCCATAGATCAGCATCCAGACCAAGAAAGTAACTTTCCAGTTTATCTTTCCAATATTCAAAGTTTTCACCATCGAATATTGGTGGTCTAGTATAACCATTGTTACCATTGTACTGCTCAGCAGAGCCAGATGTAGATGCAGCTGGATTTGTTGGAATTTCACCAGCCATCTTTTACTGAAGCGTTTTTCTCTTCCTGAATCTTTTCTAAACACGGTTAAGTGCTTGCACCTTAGAACCGGTGCTCTAATGCCAATTGAAGGATAGAAAAACACTTAGAAAGGGGGGTTTGAATAAGTGTAGTCTAAAATCTTGAACGATAAAAACAATATGCACAGTTATTTTTATCCTGGTTCGTTGTTAACTAAACTACTCCAGTCCACCCCCACGGAGTGATTTACCTCACCTGAGGATTTAATCCACTAATCGCAACAGATTATAATGGTTTTCCACTTAGTCCGCGACTAAGTCTTCTAGAGTATCCTGATCACAACCTGATCACTCCAGGAACAAATGCTTAGACACAAGCTAAGACTTTCTTAGAGTATCCTGACCACCACGTGATCACTCTAATTACAACTGCTTAGACACAAGCTAAGACTTCCTAGAGTATCCTGATCAACACTTGATCACTCTAGTTACTTACAAATTAATGTAATCAATTTTAAGAGTATTACAAATGCTTCTGAAAAGCTATAATCACAACAGTGATATTTCTCTTAACGTTTAAGCTTAATCTCACTAATATATTACAACAGCAATGTAGTGAGCTTTGATGAAGATGAAGTTTCTGAGCTTTGAATTGAACAGCGTTTCAGCAAGTCTTTCAGAATAATTTCGTTCAGGATTGGTAACCTTGCTTCTCATCAGAACTTCATATTTATAGACGTTTTAGAAGATGACCGTTGAGCGCATTTAATGCTTTGCGTATTCCGTACAACTTTGCATTTAATGTTTCACGCTTTTGTCAACTACCTCGAGCCTTGTTCACGCTGTGTCTACTGACGTTGCCTTTAATAGCTTCCAACGTTCCTTTTGTCAGTCAGCGTAGCCTGCCACCTGTACTTTCTTCTGATCTGATGTTTGAATAAAATATTTGAATATCATCAGAGTCAAACAGCTTGGTGCATAGCATCTTCTTGTCTTCTGACCTTGAAGTGCTTCTGAGCGTGATACCATGAGAACTTCAGTGCTTCTGCTTCTGATCTCAAGTTCTTCTGATGCTTCCATAGACCCATGTTCTGATTCTGCCTTGACCATCTTCTGATGTCTTGCCAGACCATGTTCTGATGTTGCATGCTGAACCTTCTGAGACAAAGCTTCTGAGCGCTGATTTGTGCATACTCTTTATATATTTCCTGAAAGGGAAATTGCAATGTATTAGAGTACCACATTATCTCACACAAAATTCATATCCTTGTTATCATCAAAACTAAGAATATTGATCAGAACAAATCTTGTTCTAACAATCTAAAGTTCAACTCAGATGCTCTTTATGAAGCATGTCAGAAGGGAAAGTTCTCAAAATCTTCTTTCAAATTTAAAAATGTTATTTCTTCCTCGAGACCTTTAGAACTTCTACATATTGACTTATTTGGTCCAGTGAAAACTGCATCAATAAGAGGTAGAAATATGGATTGGTCATTGTAGATGACTACAGCAGGTGGACATGGGTAAAATTCTTAAAACATAAAGATGAAACACATACTGTATTTTTTTTACTTTTTAATCAAATAAAAAATGAAAAAGAATCTAAAATCATTAAGGTCATAAGTGATCATGGAGGAGAATTTGAGAATCATCTCTTTGAGAAGTTCTTTAAAGACAATGGAATCTCTCACAACTTCTCCTGTCCTAGAACACCTCAGCAGAATGGGGTTGTAGAACGTAAAAACAAAACATTACAAGAAATGGCTAGGACAATGATCAATGAAGCCAATATGGCTAAGCACTTCTGGGCAGAAGCAATAAACACTGCATGCTATATTCAAAATAGAGTGTCCATAAGACCTATCCTTGAAAAGAATCCTTATGAACTATGGAAGAATAGAAAACCTAAAATTTCATATTTTCATCCATTTGGTTATACTTGTTCTATTCTTAACATTAAAGAACATCTGAATAAGTTTGATTCTAAGGCTCAAAAGTGGTTTCTACTAGGATATTCTGAAAGCTCAAAAGGCTACAGAGTATATAATGCAGAAACATTAATAGTTGAAGAATCAATCAATATCAGATTTGATGATAAGCTTGGCCATCAAAAGCCAAAGCAGGCTGAAAATTTTGCAGATACAGAAGAACAACTCTCAAATCCTGATGACTCAGAAGATAAAGATGCATCAGAAATCACATCAACTATGGAGAACATGAGAATATCTGAAGAGAACTCTCATAAAAGATTTCCAAGACTAACTATACATCATTTAGAAGATGTTATCCTTGGCAAGAAAGATGATCATATAAGAACTAGAGCATTCCTAAGAAATAATGAAAATTCATTATTTGGATTAGTGTCAATGATTGAGCCAACTTCAGTAACTGAAGCTCTTCAAGACACACATTGGATTATTGCTATGCAAGAAGAACTAAATTTATTCACCAGAAATGATGTATGGGATCTAGTTCCTAGACCTGAAGGATTCAACATTATTGGAACAAAGTGGGTATTCAGGAACAAAATGAACGAGCAAGGAGAAGTCATCAGAAATAAGGCACGACTGGTTGCTCAAGGGTATAGTCAGCAAGAAGGTATTGACTATAATGAAACCTTTGCTCCAATCGCTAGGTTAGAATCAATTAGACTATAAATTACCTATGTTGCTCAATTTAACATAAATCTATATCAAATGGATGTTAAAAGCGCTTTTTTAAATGGTTACATCGAAGAAGAGGTGTATGTTCATCAACCCCCTGGTTTTGAAGATTCTATTTATCCTGAACATGTCTTTAAATTAAAGAAATCTTTATATGGTTTAAAATAAGCTCCTAGAGCTTGGTATGAACGACTTAGTTCATTTCTCCTAGATAAAGGTTTCACAAGAGGGAAAGTTGATACAACACTCTTTCGTAAATCATCAAAAAATGATATCTTAATTTGTCAAATATATGTGGATGATATTATCTTTTGAACTTCTAATATTTCTCTTGGAAAAGAATTTGCTAAGTCTATGCCGGAAGAATTTGAAATGAGCATGATAGGTGAACTTAAATTCTTTCTGGGAATTCAAATAAACCAAACTTCTGAAGGCACTTACATTCATCAAGCAAAATATGTCAAAAAACTTCTGAAAAATTCAAATTATCAGAAAGTAAAGAAGCAAAAACCCCAATGCATCCTACTTGCATTTTAGGCAAAGAAGAGGTAAGTAAGAAAGTAGATCAGAAGCTCTACAGAGCTATGATCGGATCTCTACTCTACCTAACTGCATCTAGGCCTGATATTCTATTTAGTGTATGTTTATGTGCACGATTCCAATCAGATCCTAGAGAATCACACTTGACTGCTGTCAAGAGAATTCTAAGGTATCTGAAAGGTACTACTAATGTTGGACTATGTTACAGAAAATCGAGTGAGTTTAACTTAGAATTGAACATAAAAGTACATCTGGAAGCTGTCAGTTTCTAGGAAATAATTTGATCTCCTGGTATAGCAAAAAGCAATCTACCATTGCACTATCAACTACAGAAGTAGAGTATGTTGCTGCTGCAGGATGTAGCACTCAAATGCTTTGGATGAAGAGTCAGTTAGAAGATTATCACATCTATGAGCGTAAGATTCCTATTTTCTGTGATAACACTTCTGCTATATGCCTTTCCAAAAATCCTATTCTTCACTCTAAAGCTAAACACATAGAAATTAAGCATCATTTCATCAGAGACTATATTCAGAAAGGGATATTAAGCTTAAACTTTACTGACACAGACCATCAATGGGCTGATATTTTCACAAAACCACTTTCTAAAGATAGATTCAAGTTCATTCTAAAGAATATTAGTATGGATTTGTGTCCTGAATGAAATCTTGGTTAAATTCTGTTGAACTATCTACAAGATTATCATCTAGAAATATCTGACCTTCTTGAATTAGAAGTTTGTTTTCTAAGATGAGTCAGAAGTTCAGCATATAAAACTGCCAATCCACGTAAACCTGAGAATGTTGAGCACATGTTCAAAATCTGAAAGGACGCGCGTGTAAAGCAAAATGAGTAATAAGTCTTGGTAACTGTTGCATTAATTTCTCTATGTTATCCCTAACATGTTTTTAATCATAACGCTACTATTTCCTTGGTCATTGAAATATTTCTCTCTTTCTCTTCATTCCATAATGCATGCGAGCCCATACATTGATTACCTAGTCCAAACGTTTTCTCTTCTCATCAATCCTTTATAAAGAGCCTTCCTTTTCTAACATCTATCTACTCAATTAGTGTCAGTTTGTTTTCTCATCAATACTTCCCTCCATCATGTTATCCCAAACAACCCTCACTGTTATAAAAGAACAAAATATATGGCTATCCAAAAGAGACAACTATTACATAAACCTCTGCCTTAAGCAAGGATGGGAATCCTACATTTCTCTTCTAAGTGGTTCTGTCCTACCGAACCTTGTCAAAAAATTTTGAGTCAATGCTTCATTCAATGAAGACAACCTAAGTATCACTTCCTCCATTTATGGAATTCAATTCAAAATTTATGAAGCATCCATTGTTGAAGTTATTGGGTGTCCAGTCAGGCATGATGTTGCATGTCTCTCTGTTTTCGACTATGCCAATACATTTGTCATTCCAAACGATTTGAGCAGACTCGCTCGTCGTCTCAAAAACGACCCATACTACCTCTCCTCATCCAAACAAGTTTGGTTCAGGATGATCCTTTCAAATATCATTCCTAGAGGAAAATTCCATAAAATGCTGAGTGCTAGAGATAGGTTCTTGATCAATCTCCTGGAATCGGGTAAACCAATAAACCTTGCTGCGATTATCTTTGGACACATTAGAGAGTCTCTAATAGCCTTCAAGTGTGGTCAATAATTCTTCATTCCCAATGGAAGAGTCCTGTCAGCATGTTTTGAATCTGCAGGAATAGTGAACACACTCCGCACTTCAGAACTTTCGAGCAAGAGGGAAGCACCGTATGCAGAGCGCTGTGATCGTTTCTTCTTTCATGGAGGATATTATGAACCCATCTACTAGGAGTCTGTGTTTTTAAGTATCTTGAGTCTGTATTTTGTCATGTTTTTCTAATAAATGAATATTCTTCTCTTTATTAATTGTTTATTTCTGGGATAGCATGAAAATTTAATGCCTATAATGGTCCTACCTGACTAAACTCATACATTCTCATACAACATCATTTCTTTTTGATTATGACAAAAAGGGGGAGAAGCAAATAATATACATCTCCTAAAAAGTTTTTTTAGTAACTTGAACATATCAAGTTCTACAAATCAAAGATAAATCTTCTTTAACTTGAGCTCTAGAAGTTTCTGTCGTTAAAAAGAATGCAGGAATATATTCTTAGAACTTCTGTGAAGATACGCATATACATAGCCACATCCATCAATCTTCTGAAGAATCAAGTCAAGAAGAAAATTATTCAGGGAAGTTATCCATCATATTTCTCTTCAAATATTTATCTCAGGGGGAGATTATACATCTCAGGGGGACATCAATTTTCTTATACAATTTTTTTTAACAGAACGTAAATGTTTTGTCATCATCAAAAGGGGGGAGATTGTTAGAACATAGTTTAGTTCTAATCACATTTCAGTGTTTTGATGATAACAAACAAATAAATTTTATATAAGCAAACATGGTACTCTAATTCTATACTGTTGATTTCAGAAGATGTTCCAGCACAATCTCAACTTGGCACTTATGAGAAGCTGGAGAAACGCAACTCAAGCCACAAGGCAACTTCTGATACTGCACCAGAACGCTGCGAATATATCTACAACAGAAGTTGAAGAACAAGGCTGAACAGAAGATCATAAGGAATGATTCAAATTAATACCGTTGAAAGCAACTTTTGATACTGCACCAAAACACCGTGAACACATCCACAACAGAAGTTAAAGAACAAAGGTTGAACAGAAGATCACGAAGATTGATTCAAATTAAAACCGTTAAAGACACAATCATTAGCAAAACGACTGCAACATTCCAAAAGCGAAATTCCCAAGATTGATTGAAGAAGCTATCCACATGCAAATCCTTGGAGAAAACAAAAGCAAAGATAACACGCAAACCATTTAATGTTGCATACAAGATTTGAAGATAACGATAAAAAATTCTAAAGCTATATATACTCATGATCGTTTGAAGAAAATAACAAGACAACGAGTGAAAAAGAAGAAAACAAGAAAGAACACACAAGAATACTGCAACTCTGAAATATCATCAAGTGTGAAAAAAAACTCTCTGAATCAACAACTCTCATATCCATATTCTGAGTTCATTATTTTGTACTTAATCTTAGTAAAATATCACAGTTGTGATTACAGCTTTCTAGAAGCAACACTATACACTATCATCAGAAGTTACGTGGTAATTGAATCCTTGAGAGACTAGTTGGGTCAGGAGTCTCAAGAATTATAGGACTAGTTGAGTCTTAGAAGTTGGTTAGTCTCAAACAGTTGGTTTGTGCAGGGTTGTTAGTCACCAGCAGTTTGGCTAGTGCATTGTATTGTGAGTCACAGCAGTTGGCCGTGCAAGTGTAATCAGGTTCTAATTATAGTGGATTAAGTCCTCGTTGAGAGAGGTAAATCACCTTTTTGAGGGTGGAGTGGGGGTAGCCTTATTGAGAAGGTGAACCAGGATAAAAATAATTGTGTTCTGTCTATCTTTCCTTCATCAAGTTTTAAAGAACTACTTATTCAACCCCCCCTTCTAAGTGTTTTCTCAACCTTCAATTATTTGTATGGATCTTCTTCCCATTAGCCCCCTTCTAGTTACCAACGTTGAGTTTGATGAAGTACTTTCATCACTTTTCATCCTCCTTTCTTCCGAAATAATTTTAGTTGCAACTTCTTCAAAACTCGACTTTTCTTTCCCATACATCAAAACAGGTTTGAGATGAGTATAAGAAGGTGGAAGGGACAAAATAAGCCTTAACGTTTTATCTTCATCATCAATCTCAACTTTAATAGATTCAAGCTCAGAAACAATATTATTCAAAGTAGTAAGATGATCAGAGATTTTTGTACCCCCATCCATGTGCAAAGTGTGGAATTGCTCCTTTAGCAACAAACGATTTGAGATGTCCTTTGCCTGATATAACCCTTCAAGCTTTTCCCAGAGTTCCTTGGCTGATGACAGATTCTTCACAAACGAATTGCACTTGCAGCTCTCAAATCTAGTTCCTCACACCTGTCAGCCTCCATGTTGGAAGTGTTTCCTTTTAGCACCTTGTGTAATCCTGATTGTATCATCATATCCTTGACTTGTACTTTCCACAGGTCAAAGTTGATTCTTCCATCAAACTTCTCTATGTCAAACTTCATAGCACTTGAGTAAGACATAGTAGTTGCGCACAGACTGCAAACCGTGTATCAGGTAGGTTCCTAGGAAAGAGAGGTGGGTCACAACGGACACGCTTAAATACCAAGTCTTTCCTCATCCAGAACCTCCCTAAACAACACTTTCATAGTACCACCCCTTCTTCAGCACCTTCACAATATCACAATTCTTTTCTTATGTGGAAGATCAGACAATGCTGCAACCACAAAGAATACTAAGAATTGTGATATCTCATCGAGCCGAAGCTCTTATACCACTGTTGGGAAATAATACAGCTGAAGAAAAAAAAAAAATAGAACACAACCAATAACACAAGAATATAACGTGGAAACTCCAAAACTGTAGAAAAACCACGACCGCTGTCTAAATAGACAACAAGAGAATTATTACTATGTAAAATTTTTACAACACATAGACTTCTCTACTCTCACTCCAATCCCCTATTACACCCACACTCTTACAAAGCAAATATTTAACTAAATCTCACAACACTATAATACAAGAGCATAAGAGAACAAAGAAAATCAAATATAAGCTTAAAGTGCTTTTTGACTAGTGTATCTCACAACAAAGAACTTAGGTCCAATATATAGTCTTGGTCTCCCCCTTGCTTCACCACACTAAGTAATGTGGAACTTCTCAAATAGCTACTTTTTATTTTATTTTTTATTTTTTTGATAGAAAACAATCTCATTCATTAGATGAAAAAGAGAGAGTACAAACATAAAGAAATAAAATGTGTTAGGGCATTTCCCATCAACACATTGACAACATCACTAATAATTAAGACTAACAAGCTATGGACATTACAAAGCTTTGAGAGAATAGAAACCAAAAGGAAGGTACCAAACCAAAACTTTAATCCAATCAACCAAGCAAAGTTCTTCCACATGAGACATGTGAGTTTTGGAATAGCTACTTTTTAACTTCCTTATTTATTTAAGAATTTAGGTAACATTAAACATACAATCAACCCCAACATAAATTTGTCCTAATATATCTCTATAATCCTAAATAGATCAATATTTCGTAGAGGATCCTAAAATTCTTGTGTATACATGCTCAAAATGTTTGTTTTGCTTTTGTCTTAAATTATTATTATAGTTTTAATTTTAATATTTTAATATGTCTTGTATATATTAATTATTAAATTAATTATAATAAAATCTTCCTATTTGATTTACTAAGATGGTTTGTAATTAGTGCCTGAAACCATTTATACATTTGTTTATGCATTTTTTTTTTCTTACAAATTCATGGAAGATTTGATATATATTTACTATAACTATTTCGAGAGATTTAAATCATGAAATAATCTTTATCGATCGTTGCATTTTAAAGGTAATGTGTTTTTTTTAATGTTTGTTGGCAAGATAGAAAGGAAAAAAAAAACAAATACGTGGTATTAGGGGTGTTCATGGATTGGGTAAACCCAATAAACCCAGTAAAACTCACCCAAACCGATCTAAAAAAGTGGGTTGGGTCGGGTTATTGGGTGAATACGGTTTTCAAAAATGAAAATCCATTCAAAATAATTGGGTTATGGGTAAACCCACACCCAACCCACAAAACCCATGGGTTATTGAGTGACTATATTTTTTTTATCTTTTTTGTAATTTGACAAGTGATGACTTTGATGTTTTTAATTTTGCTTGCTTCAATTTCAACTTTTTGAACATCTTTTATTTAGTAAGTAATGATTTTAACTTATTTAGGATGCCACATTTTAATGATTCTGATGCTAATTCTAACAAGTTGCAAGTATTTTATGCAATTCTAGGTTTTACTGTAATGTAACTTTAGTTTTTACAAATATATGTTTATGATAAATTTCATTATACATTTTGACATTTGATGTTTAAAAAAATAGCAGTAATATGTTAAACTATTTATTAAGAAAAAATGTAACATATCATTAATAATTATATACGGAAAAATAATATTGGGTAACCCATTACCCAACCCAATCCAACCCACAAATTTGTGGTTTTATCCAAACCAACCCAATAATATTATGGGTGGTTATTTTTCCTCACCCAAACCAGTGTACCATGTACGGGTTGGGTTATGATTTTGGCTAAATTCAACCCAAACCGATCCATGAACACCCCTACGTGGTATTATTTTCTCTGTGTTAATTTTAACTTTCTTATTGTTGGTCGTAAATTCAAGAAACAATTATTGCCGTTATTTATTATATTGTTTCATTTGTCCATAATTAAAAGTTATCTCGGTGGCATGTCTTGATTTAGTTCTTTTAAATAAAAAAATTATTAATAGTAAATTATGATAAATTCTTTTATGCCTTGATTAGAGGGCTAAAAGTCCCAAAGAATAAGTTACAAGCAAATAATTCTAGAAGTGCTAACACAATTCTCATATGCTTTGAGAATATGGAAATCTGAGAACATAGAAATCTGCAGGACATTCAACCAACAAACTATATTGTTTCTTCAAGGAGAAACATAACGCGTCAGCCAATTGATTTGCTTCTCTATACACATAAGTGATTTCCACCTCTCAATCCAACTCCCACAAAATCTTAGACACGACATTATATAATTGAAAATATTTCGTACTTGCACCAGAACAAATGAACTTTGAAATAAAACAAGGTGCTTCCAGAGATACATCTCCGAAAGCAGAGGACATTTTTGACAACGCGCATGGTGGTTAAGAAGGCCAAGAAATAGATTAAGAGTTTCTCGAAATTAAAGCAACACTTATATGATATGAAATAAATTAGTCTCCAACGCACTGTCTCAAATAAAAAAATATTTAAAAAATAAATAAATTTTGACTTGATTTAGACTATGAATCTTCTCTTTCTCTTCTTTTCTCTCCTTCACCAAAAATAAGTGTAATAAAATTAACAAAAATTAATAAAAAGAAGAAGAGAACATATTAAAGAGAGATAAAGATAATAGTGTGATTGTGAAAGAGATAGTTGGAGAGAAGAAATTAAAGGAGATGATTCAAATTCCAAACTATTAATTCCCATCTCTTGGGAATATAATTCATTTTGAAATTCCATTTTCATATAACTCCACACCTGATTTACCACATGTTGTTTTAGTGGGCTGTGTGTTTTTATTTTCTGGATTGGTTAGCAAAAGAGTGTTAAGATTAGGTAGTACTATGTAATATTAAATTTATAACTAAACGTACAGAGGTTTTGGTCGATAATAAGTGCATGTTTCTGAATCATTAGTAGATAAGCCAAGTGGTGGTTTAATGTGCAAGTTTTGGAAGCAATTGAGTGTGACCCTTAAACTTAATTTGTATCAAAAGAACGTGCATTGCCCCTATTGTTCAAATTCACTTTGGGAGCTCCAAATGAGACACATCATGCAAATATATCTCTTTTTGGAATAAATGTAGCCTCTAAGAAAATGATTGGAAGAAAGAGATGCTATTTAGACACACAAATTGACATCATACACCAATACTAAGAATGATAGAAAGAAAGAGATGCTATTTAGACACACAAATTGACATCATACACCAATAAGTACGGTTTGTATTTATTCCAGCGTGGAAGAGAATATTAATGGTGTACTTATAAAAGCCACCATATAAATTTAGTATGTTGGTGTAAGTTTTTGGTAGATAGGGTCACAGTGTATTTGTATGTTAACACTTTGACGTTTAAGTTATTGAGATCAAAGAGATGTGATTTGCAAGAGTATCTTGCAAGAGTGAATGCAATGTATTAACTATGACTTATGATTGAAAGTAGGGTGAAGGAAATAATTAGGAAGATATGAGTATGGATGATATTGAACAAGAACAAGATATTACTTTGACGCAAGCTAATGAAAATCAAGGATGGAGACCATGGCCACAACCAAGTAATGAACACTGGGAGTATGAGTGTGGGTACCAAGATTATGGCTCAGGCTCACAAGGTAATGATTATGTTGTATTAGATATGCTTCAAAGTATTCAGATCAAAAAGGATGAGCGGTATGAGGAGCAAATGGTTTGGCGCAAAAACTTTCAAGAAACTCAAGACGAACAGTATAGAAACATGCTGGAACATTTATCTTCTCAAGATGCTAACTTTGAGATCTTTGGATCCAGTACTACTGCATAACTTTTGGCTACACAGAATAACATTTGTGACAACAATGCTGCCATTCAGACCAAGATTAATATCATGATGCTTTGGGTATTCAGAATCATGAGGAAATCATGCAGTTCTATCAGGACATGTGTGATTCAATGGGTTGTGGTGGAAGACCATTTCAAGGAAACTATAGGGGTCATTTGAGCTTGATGTCTCTTTTCATTATGAGTTATTTTCCGTTTGGAGTTCATGCATATTTAAATGTCTTGCCTTGATCTTGAATCTTGCATATCATATTTTGTTTTGTTTCAATTATGTTTTATGTATTAAGAACAGTGCCACTTCTTTGAAGTGCTATGGTTTTGTTTATCTGGCCTATTATGACAATTAATATAAATGAGTGTCTTATTACCATATAGTTTGCTTTTGTCCAGCCTTTCTCTATTTATTAACTTTGCGTAATGCCGCGTGTATGGAAACATGTGTGTTTGCACTCTTACTTTTGCAAAACACCTATGTGTGATATAATCATATATTCAAGGAGCCTTCATGAAGACACGGAAAGCATCAGCAAAAGACTTGAGTTTTGCCATCATCAAAATAGGGGATGATGTGAATGCGTTTGCCAATTAGATGATATTTTGCATGATGTCAAAACTAGGATCAATTTAGTTTTTCTGTATATTGAACGGTGTCTCTGAGTATAAGGGTGCACCCTTTTATGTATTGATGCATTAAAGTTATGTCGACACATATGTGTTTCGTGTCGACACGTGTACCAATGTATTGAAGCATGTTGCTTATGGAATCATGTGTCGGCTCATACAACATTTTAGGTCGACACATATTGTAGAAATTTTTTTATGTGTTGACACATACAACCTTTAGGTCGACACATGTATTATAGTTGTAACGCATGTAGCATTCTGTAACTTCGTGTCGGCTCGTAACCTGTTATATGTCAACACGTGCATCAATGTCCACCATCATGGGTTGAAACACAACTTGCCTATGTCGACACACACTGAAGCAAATTCTAAAAAATAACTTTCTAATATATATATATATATATATATATATATATATATATATATATATATATATATATATATATATATATATGTGTGTGTGTGTGTGTGTGTGTGTGTGTATATCATACATGCATCATTTCAAACTTGATGAAACTATAAACATTTACTTAATTGCTCTTTATCTCCAGCCTCTCATATATGCATACACACAAACAACGTACACATAATCATTCATTATTTGGATGCCATCTAGACTTGGTTGATAACACTCAATTTAGGTTTGTTTAAACCTAAGGTTGGATTGAGAATTAAGGGGGTTTCATCGGAAAAACTGTGAGGGTTTTTACTCCAAGGTCAAAGTGAATATTTAGGGGTTTTCGACAAGATTTATGCCGTTGGATTCGATCGAGTGAAGAGCTTTGAAGAACTGAGGTATCTTGCAAAGGAGTAGCATGAGGCAGTGAATCAATTGGTAATCTTGGAATAACAACAAGTTGCAATTTGTATTCAACCGAGTGAAAGCTTTGAAGAACTGCGATATCTTGTAAACGATTAGCGTGAGACGGTGAATCGATTGGTGTATGCTGGGTGACTTGATCAAACTCAGATCAAGGGAAGAGGAGTGTAAGAATCAACATCAAACATAGGTTTTGTAGGTTGGAGTGTTTGACATCTCTTGTAAAAATATTCATAGTAAGATTGATATCTCAATTCCAAATTGGAATTGAGGGAAGACGTAGCCGTAGCAAGGACGATCGGTGAATTGCCTAAACAAACTCCTCGTGTCCTCTCTCTCTCTATCTATTTATTTATCTTGAACTTAAATTTACATTATCAAATTGTTTAAACTCATTGATTGAGCGATTGATTCATAGAAAATTTTTGGAGGTTCATCTCGAATATAAGTGGAAATACTCAAGCCTTCTCATATCTTCTTTGACTAAAGAAGGAAGGTTTTGAATGAGGATAAGCACAACATAAGGCATTCGACAAAATCAAGTATTATCTTGTTCGTCCTCCAATTTTGTCACCGCTTTGTAGAAGTAGAAGTATGAGGTTATACATTTCTGCGTCAGATGTAACTATAGGGAGCATGCTTGCTTAAGAGGATGAAAATGGCATCGAAAGAGCCATTTATTATCTTAGTCGAGTTCTTAATGATGCAGAAACTAGATATAGTATGATTGAAAATTTATGTCTGTGTCCGTATTTCTCATGTACCAGATTTAAGCATTACATAAAGCATGTTGACGTGTATGTTTCGTCTCATTTTGATATAATAAAACACATGCTTTCAAAGCCAATTTTGCATATTCGAATTGGGAAATGGGAACTGGCTTTAACTAAATACTCTTTGACCTACTTGTCTTTAAAAGCAATGAAAGGGCAAGTGGTCGCGGACTTTATCGTTGACCATGCTTTGGTCGAAATAATCCAAAACTTTGTAGAACCTGAACCTTGGAAATTATATTTCGATGGTTCTAGTCATAGATAATGGAATAGGGTAGGAGTTCTAATTATTTCTCCTAACAAAATTCGAAAAAACATTCAAATACAGGATAAAAGGTCCTTTCTCAAACAATGACGCTGAATATGAAGCCTTGATAATTGGCATTAAAATCTTGTTGGATTTAGGGGAAACTAGAGTCAAATTAAGTGGTGACTCTGAACAGGTTTTCAAACAGATAACTAGGGAATACAAATGCATCAAAGAAAATTTGATTATGTACTTCGTGATAGCGAATAGATTGCAACAAAAATTCAAGTACGTAAACATTAGGCATATCCCTCGACTTAAGAATCAAAAGGCTAATGATTTGTCCCAAATTTCTTCTAGATATAAAGTGTAAAAAGAAAAGTTAAAATATTTAATTGAAGTTCGAGGAAAAGTAATGGCAACCATGTTATTCCCATCAGATTTAGAGATGATAAAGCTAAGTTATGCAGACGAAGAAAATTTTGAAATATTGGTCGTTGAAAACTTGACATATGCATATTGGAGAAATCCAATAGTGGGTTATTTGGAGAACCCAACAACATTCGCAGAGCAAAAAAATCAATTATCATGCTTTGAGTTATACTTTCATGGGAAACGAATTGTTCAAAAAGACACCTGAAGGAATTTTGCTCAAATTCCTAAGCAAGGGTAAAAACTATTTAGCTCTGGCGAATGTCCATGGAGGGCTTGTAGAGCTCATCAAGTTGGTCACAAATGAAATGGTTTTTGTTTCAACAAGGAATGTATTGGCCTATAATATTGAAGGGTTGCATCGAGTTGGCTAAAGGTTGTCAAAAGTGCCAAATACATGCAGACATTCAACATGTTCCTGCGAGAGAATTACACTCCATAGTGAAAACTTGGCCCTTCCGAGGTTGGGCATTAGATTTGGTTGGGGAAATTCGACCAACTTCATCTAAAGGTCAAAGATACATCTTAATAGGTATTGATTATTACACTAAATAGATCGAAGTCATACATTTGGTAAAAGTTGACCAAGAAGCGGTTATTGAGTTTATGCAAAGGCATATAATATACAAATTTGAAATCCCTGAGACTATTACAACTGATCAAAGATCAGTGTTTGCAGGTTGAAAATGCAAGAATTTTCTAAGGAAATAGGGATTCAGTTATTGACATTGACGCCTTATTATGCCCAAGCAAATGGTCAAGTAGAGGCAGCAAATAAAATAGTGCTTGGATTGATAAAGAAGCATGTGGAAAAGAAGCCAAATAATTGGCGTAAGATCTTAAATTAAATTCTTTGGACTTGTCGAACGTCTTCTAAGGAAGCCATAAATGCTATGCCCTTTCGATTGACGTATGTGCATGTTGGAGTTTTACCAGCTCGATTTTGTCTTCAATCAACTAGAGTTCATAGGCAATACTAAGTTCCATCTGTGATGTATTGGAATATGATGATTGGCGAACTAGTCGATTTAGATGAAGAAAGACTAAATGCCTTGGAATTGATGAGAAGGCAAAAGAAGAGAGTAGAGAAAGCGTATAATAAAAAGGTCAAAATTAAAACTTTTTCGACTGAGGATTTGGTATGGAAAGTAATCCTACCTATGGATCAAATAGATAGAACATCGAGTAAATGGTTTCCCAACTGGGAAGGGCCATTTCAAATTGTCCAAATCTTTTCAAATAATGCTTATGAAATCGAATAGTTACCAGAAGATCGAAGACTTTTGAGAGTAAATGGAAAATATTTGAAAAATATATAAACCTATACTTCAAGAAGTTAAAATATCAACAGAATAAATGCATGTGCAAAATTAAAAGCCAAAATGGTAAAATAAAATGCCAAAATGGTTGAGTCATTCATTACAACATTGTTTATAAATTAGAGGCCACAAAATTAAAGATGTTACAACACTTATTTTAAGTGCAAAATTTGGTCGGGAGAGAAGCCTTCATTCGTTTGTACTTCGTAGTAGACACCAACAGGCCATGCTCAATCACATATTTGTTAAGAGTGAGGGTGTCGATTTTGGTCCCCAATTTCTAGACCCTTTAGACATGGTAGACACCCACCTTGATATCTTCATCAAGCTAATTTCAATCAAATTGACGAATCTCTTCTTGACGAGCTTTAGATTTTTGAATGTTGGCTTGTAGCTCTTTGATTTGATTCTCCCAAGCAGAAATGTTGGCGACCCAGGTATCGAATTCTTCTTAATTTTGTAAAAAAGACTTTTCAAAGTTTTCAACCTTGAGGGTATATTTAATAACTGCATCTCATTCAACTACTTGGGTTTCCAAATTATCAATCTTGTTCGAAGCCTCTTGCTTACGGAGAAGATCTATAGCGACCTGCTTAACAAGAAACCCAAGCTCCACAATAACATCAGCAACCTCTGGCGAGTGAGTTTTTCACCATCATCGTTAGGGCCAAGCAAAAAGCCCATATACGCATGAGTCTCACCAACGAGATTAGTACCTGGGATTAGTAAATTTTGAGTTTCTCTTCAAGAAGAGACGATTCAGGAACATATTCTGGGTCCCCTATCAACAGTGGACTTGCTATTTGAGTTACCGATTTTTAAAATCTTCTTTCTGCTGACCAACTTTGTTATTTTTGGTCTTCAAATGCGCCATTGTTGGAGGTATGAAATATAGAAGGTGAAAGACGTGTTTGACTTGGATTTTTGAAAAAAAATCGCGAGAAGAGATGAAGATTGTGGGTTCAGAGATGGAAAAGTTTCAAATGTTGAAGATGGCAACCTATTTATAAAGGGTAAATCCGCTCTAGTTTTTTCTTGGAAGGACAAAGGAAAAGTTAGTGGGACGCGTGTCTTTTTGGGAGAGGTTGGGTAAACGGTTACCCTTTCAGTGGCCACCTTACCCCTATAATATAGGAATGATGATGATGGTTGCAACATAACACGTCTCAATGAGACGTTTTTGGAAAAGTGGTCATTATGACCTTGACGTTACAATAGTAAGTAGTGTCACGTCGATAAGCTATCAAAAAATGTCCCTTTCTCCATTTAGTAAAAAAAGACATTTTTGGGGGACAATTTTTTGGCTTTGATTTCGACGATCAAGAAGATGTAAGATGTCTTAGTAGAACTTAAGGAAATATTTGAGGAAAATAAGCTTCCTTCGACGAGAAAATAAGCTGGCGAAAAGGGCAACAATCTGGCGAAAAGATGGTCCTCTTAGCAAAATTACGGACTTAGAAGATTTTTAGATAATTCGAATATAACTTCGACGGAGAGAATTTGAAATAAGGTTGATAGTTGTATTTTAGCCTTATGTGTTCCTTAAAAAGGACGCGTGGAGACTTATGGAAGGCCAAGCGTATGCAAACAAGAATGTGTCATCCTTTGGAGTAGAGACTGTTCGCTAACGTTACTGTCAAAGTAGTATAAATAGGGGTCTTAGCATGAGATTTATGGGTGGTCAATATTGTACCAAACTCAAAATCACTCAAAGTATCTAAGTGTTATTGAGACAAGAGTTTCTGAGAACATGTATGTATGAAACACCATCTTTATTTCAATGTCAATTTACTTGCATTAATGTCATTTCCATTCAATTTAATTTCTAATCGAAATTATAATTTTTGCTTTTACTTTTCATAAACGGTCTTTAAAATATTTTAATTTTACTATTAACATCGAAGAAGTTAGTATTGAGAAAACCTTAAGCAAAACTATACACATATGTCCTAGGATCAATCTAATCGATCATGTAAGTAACTAAATTATCAAGTTTGGAAGACAAACAGTCGGTTACCAAAATCCAAGGTAAACATGATGACTATTGTCCGTGGTTGACAATTTTAGGCTGTAAGTTGCATCGTGAATCCATTACACAACTTCTTCCAGAAATTCAGAGAGTTGTCCTATAGGGTCATGAACCGCATCACAAGGGGTGTCCTTTGAGAGTTAACACAAACAATTTTCATTTTATTGCATTATAAACAGGATGATAATAGATCATATTATCTATGTGATTAATTTGCTTGTTCGGATCCCCGGTTCCATTGTAGTTGTCAAGATTCAGAGGCTTTTTAGGAGACTAGGAAATCCTATTGTTAATAATGGGATTTGAGAATAGGTTTTTCCAACGGTGAGAGGGGTCCTTCGACTAGGAACAATGTAGTTTTGATCTTCTAGGTCAGAGATCTTTAAGAAGGGAGTTGTTGTCATCTTTGCCTCGCCCACCATGAGGGGTAGAGTTACGGGCTCGAGTAAAGCGACATTCTATCAATCTGGAATCCATCTTGTATTGTGTTGCGACATCATTGAGAATAACGTTAGGCATAGCCCTAAGGTTGCCACCATGTAACACCTTCAATTGCATGGCGGCTCGCAACCGAGCTTTTTGTTGTTTTTATTTTACATGTAAGGGTCTGTCATTTAAAGGTGTGCATTGTGTGATTGCACCAGATTGTACTTTTTTGTTATGAGTTCATTTGTTCTCTGCATCCCTAGTTGTCTTGAAGGTGTTGAAGGCTTTGGAGTATTTCTGGCTCATGTGTTTGTGTATGTAGTTAAGGTTGTTTAGAGGGTTGACATTTGAGTAATTGTTGAAAAGGTTGGAAGGATGTTGAGATGATTGGACAATCAAATTGAGTTGGAAGCTACCATTGGTGGCTTAGAGGATTCGTGATTATCTTATTTTTCAACAAAATCAGTCGAGACATTACAACTAAAAGGATATGATAAATTCAACATGAAATTTTGTAAGAATCGTCAATCCCACAAATGACACCATTATTCTGACGTAAAATAAAAGATTAATAACATGATGAAAACCGTTATAAAAACTATCTGGTACGACAAACGAGAAAGAGTTTTAGTAAAAAGTTATTTTATTAAAATATTGTACATGTTAATTTCTAATATAAATACATAAATTATCTTCACACTTCGGGATCACAATTCACAACTAGAGTTTGGTTAAAATCCTTGACTTCGGGAACAATAACCCTATAGAATCTTCCAAAAAAAACAAGACACTTACAAAACCCTACACTACACTCCCACTACCATGATGGAATCAAATGGTCAAAAAAGAATCACGAAAACGCCACGTGTCAAGAACAAACATGCATCTGCAACACCGGAATATCCCTCTCACAAAACACCGAAATCCCCATACTACCCTCCATGTTCCACCACTTCCTCCTCTTGATTTCACGGCAAAAAAAAAAAACACCGTTCTCTTCAGGTGAAGTTTTTTTTTTTTTACTCATCATCGTTTTCACTCTCTCCAACAACCCTATAAAACGATTCAACCATTTCTCTAAACCCTCTTTATTCACTTTCCGAAAAACCATTTCTTTTCTCTCTTTCTCTCTTCCATTGCTTGAACCCCACTTCATAAAACGACCTGGGTTTTTGTTTCTCGTAACATAAACCTCATGACGTAGTACGATGAATGTGCCTTTCATGTTTCTTTGTTTTTTTGCGTTTGTTTTTATCAGGCCACATTGTTTGACTTCACTTCAAGTTTTTCTACCATGACGCTTTCTTCGTTTTTATTTAATCTTGATCATACCCTTTTGCCCCATTTCGTATAGCTTTTGAAAAAAACTATTTTTTTTCATCTGGGTTGTTGTCGGTTTGGTTATTTAGTTCAAAGTTTGAATTTTTGGTGTAGGGTTTTTGCTTTACTAGTATCAATTTGGGGTTGGTTTAGGGACAATCCATCATTGTTTTTCGTTGTTGTTGTGGTTTAATGTGATAAAGTTTAGAGTGTTGTTGTTGTTGTTGGTGGTGGGTTTTGGGTTTTGAAGGATGTCTAGTGATGAGATTGATCCTGTTTTTGTGTCATGGGAGGAGCAAGTGATATGTCAAGAGCGTGGGAACCGAGTGATTCATTTTTACTTGAGACATGTGTCTGGGGATTCTGTGCTTGCGGTTGTTGGGACTGAGAGGAGTGTGAGGCACATGATGTATGTTGTTCCTCAACAGTTTTTGCAGGCTTATGGATCTATCAACCTAACTTATAAATGGAGGGCGAGGAGGGAGGTTGTGGACTGGCTTAATCATTTGGTTTCGAAGAATCATTCGCGTCGTGCAGGTAATTTTGTTTGATTCTCATGTGTTTTGATGATTTGTGTGTGAAGAAAATATTGTTAGTGGATTCATGTGTATTTGCTGAATTGTGTTATTTTTATGAATGAATGGATTTTCTGTATACATGAGTTCATGTGCTCTTGTCGAATGCTACATTGATTTTTTATCAACCACACAATGTACTTCTTGAAAGGATTTTGTTAAGTCCGTGCTGTATGAATTTTATATGTCTTTGTTGGCAGCAAAAGAATTTTCCATGACGATTCATGATAACCTTAACGTTGATCCATGCAAAGGTTTTCAAGTGTGATTGCGTTTGTGGTTAGGTAGAAACTATTGATTTTGTAGAAAATTGTGAACAAATGTGGTGTATGTAGTTGTGCTTGCAATCGTGATTCAGTTGTGAATACCTCAAAGGCCTTTACGTTGTGGTTGTAATTGCGGTTATGGACAATTTTAAACCATGATCCATGCTACTAATACTCAATGAGGTTTTACGTTGGTTGTCCCATGTCTTCTATATAACTCATCGTAAAGATTCGGCTTTGGTTGTTGTTTCATGGCTGCTTACTTCAAAGTTTTCTGTACATTTTGTTTCTTGAAAGGTGTTTTTCAATTTTCATAATCATGGCTCAGAGTGAGCGATGAAAAAATTTTGAAAATGTGAATTGATTTTGATTATTTGTTGACTGAATTTGTTTATTTTTGAATAAATGTTACATTTATATTCCTTGAGCAATATCTTATGGAATTTATACGCTATATTTTTAAATATTTGGTATTATGGCCGATAAATGATCACCATGTTAGCATCCACGCTTGTTGCATTCATGGTAAGTGGAATAAATGTGAGAGTTGTCGTGATTAGTTTTTTATTCTAGTTTATGGCATTTTGTTTTGTTAATGTGATTTATAAAATTGCGGATTATTTTAACAATCAAATATTAAGATTAAGAATGAGTAAGAGTGGAAGGTCGAGGTAATAATAAGAGAACTAGGGTTTTAGGGTTGAGGAACCTCTCGGAGCTAAATGTGACATAATACGTAAAGATCACGTGCTTGTAACGTGATATAATACGTAGAGATCACGTGCTTGTAACGTGATATAATACGTAGAGATCACGTGCTTGTAACATGACATAGTACGTTAGATCACGTGCTTGTAACGTGACATAATACGTAAAGATCACGTGCTTGTAACGTGACATAATACGTAAAGATCACGTGCTTGTAACGTGACATAATACGTAAAGATTACGTGCTTGTAACATGACAATACGTAAAGATCACGTGCTTGTAACGTGACATAATGCCTAATGGTCACGTGCTTGTAAGGTGTTGTAATACGTTCTCTCGAGCAGTATTAAATCCCACCGACGCGTTACTTTAAATCAGATCTGAAAACACTGTATTGCAAAATTTCACAAGTCTGTGCTTCTTCGATACTGTCGAGGCCGTCGTTGTGATTATGGATACAGAGAGTACTATGGATACAGTGAGTATGGATACAGAGAGTACTATGGATACAGAGAGTATGGATACTGAGAGTAGTGAAGTAGAGATGCCTTTTAATCCCATACGTTGGATGCAACAGGAAATGGGTACTGTTCATTTTGTTTATTAACTTCCTAATCTTTCCATTAGTATTAGACTGTAATCTGTTATTGTGTTTTAGATCTGTGTTGTGTGTTCTGAATTTATGTCTGTGGATCTGTCAATTTTATTTCATTCCGTTTTTTATTCTCAATTAATGCATTAGACATGGTATGATATTTTGAATGAATCGATTAGATTTTGAAGATCAAACCCTAATAATTTTCTTTCTTGTTTTATTTACGCGAGTCTTGGATCTTGATGTATTGTTTAAGTTGCTGTGTTGGGTTTGTGATACCTGTATCCTGCGATACATGTGCGCCGTATCTCGACCCGATACAAAACTGAACCCAATCTATACAAATCTCTATTGTGTATGTATTTTGGATATGAATCTCAATTCATTATGATGAATCCCGATTCAGTTCAATGTGATAAATCCCGATTTAATCTAATGAATTGCTACCTAAACTTAGTGTAGTCAGCCGCTTTTTATGGTCAACTTTATTTGAGGCTCTTTTAATGTAAATCTCACTCGGAGGATTTTTGACACGAATCTCCTTGTGATTTTTATCGATATTATTACTTTTTGCCATGTATTTTGTTTGCTACAACATGGTCTGTCAATCTTCTTTAACCGCTTTTATTCTGAGCAACCTCATTTTTTTCTGACAGATGCACTGCTGGATGGTTCAGAAAATGCTCTAGGACCAGGATCTTTTGATATGTACGCCAATAACAGAAAAATACCAGATAAACTGGTATAGAAACGACGACGAATAAAATCAACCTCTTATTAGTTCCCTTTGTATCTTTATATGACATGATTAATTCACCATGCCTGTGTTTTCTGCACTGCAGATTTCTAAGAAGCTGAAATTTCAAAGCTCGGATATTGAATGGTCAGGCAATGCTTGGTTTTGTGCTAAATCGCTGAAGCACTACACCGGGTTTGACAGGAAAGGGACAACCATATATGTAAGTAAACAATTTGTTTTGCTGTTACATGTCTGTCATTTCCTTACATTCTCGTGGCCCTGTTTGGATAAACATCTTAATTAAGCGCTTATAGCATAAACACTTATCATGGAAAGCTTGTGAAACTGTTTTTATATATAATATTTTTGTAAGCTATCGTGGAGAGCTTGTGAAAAAACAATGTCATACACTATTTTCATAAACTCTCTCGAACAGTCTCACAGGAGCTTATGAGTATTTAAGCTCAAATAAGTAAATCCAAACAGGCCCTTGGTATCATTGACTTTTATTGTGATACAGGGGTAATTGTATGATTCTAAAATATTTCTTCAAATTTATAGGTTCATTCATTTGTATATATTATGGCTGAAGATGAAAATCCCTACCTTGGTTACTTGGAAGATATGTATGAAGACAAAAAGAAACAAAAAAGGGTCAAGGTAAGGTGGTTTCACCGCGGTCAGGAGGTTAAGCATGTGATTCCAGACCTTGATCTTGAAGAGGGTGAAGTTTTCATCACACCTAATGTTCAGGTGATCAGCGCCGAGTGCGTCAATGGGCCTGCAACAGTTCTGACTCCCAAGCATTATGAAAAATACAAAGCTGAGTTGCTGCCAAATACCTCTTTACCTGAGATTCATATATGCTTTAGGCAGCTTAAAAACAATAAGCTCAAACCCTTCGCACTTACTAAGCTGCGCGGTTATGGTAACCAGCCTATACTTTCGGGTTTGAACAGCCCTAGCCCTACTCTTTCCAAAAGAAAGACAAACTATCCAAAACTGGAAGATGGTGAGAACTTCACTCTAGATGATTCTTTGAGGTACGGCATTAAGAAAAATAGAAATTCTGTGGAGTATTTGGTGCCTGAAAATGGTTCGTCCGGTCTTCAATACTCTTCTCCTGTGAATGAGATGTCAAAAGGTGAACCGAAATACCCTAGTCTGAAACTAAAACTGTCGAAAACAATGGGTGTTAAGGTTATGGAACCGAAGCCTGAACCGCCTTTTAAGGTCAATGATAAGATTGAGTTTCTCTGTCAAGATAGTGGCATTAGAGGATGCTGGTTTAGATGTACAATCTTGTATGCATCTCAGAAGAAGCTGAAGGTCCAGTATGATGACCTGATGGACGCAGATGATGAAGGCCTACTCGAGGTATGCATTGCCAATGCCTTATCTAATCTATCTATTGGCAGAGTAATTTTCTATACTAGTATATACTATAAATAATGATTATCTATGAAGCACGGACACAGACACTAGACATGACACCGTCACTGACACGTCGTCACAGGTAATTGTTTGAAAAAATAAATAAATTGAATGTAATCACAAGTGTCGGTGTCGTGTTGGCATCGATGTTTGATACAGACACAGACACCTTTTTTCAGAGGTGTTAGTGCTACAAAGATGATTATGGTGTGTTTTGGGCTTAGAAGTCGTACCATGTCACTAATTGTGTCCTAGTGAAGCTAGTGAAAGAATACGGTTCTCAACTCTATTATTAATTTTTGTAGGAATGGCTCCCTGCATCCAGAGTGGCAAATCCTGACAAACTGGGCATGCGTTATTATGGCCGTTTAACCGTACGACCACGCCCTCCTGAATTTACTAAAGGTTGTACATTTGAGGTTGGAGCAGCAGTGGATGCCTGGTGTGGTGACGGATGGTGGGAAAGTGTTATAACTGCTGTCGATGTTTCTGAAGTTGGAACTTATCGGCTGTATTCCCCTGGTATGATTTAAATTACTCGGTGCCGTTTACTTGTAGTGTTTTCTGTTTTCATTTTTATGCTAAAATAAACAATAGTTAGTGAATCATCCTCTCCTTTTTATAAGACATCTCATGGTGATGTGATTCTCTTTAGGTGAGGAGAAGTATATGTTGGCCAAGAAGGACGAGATTCGGATTGCCCAAGATTGGATTGATGACAAGTGGGTTGATATATTGGGAAAGCCAGACATTTGCAGCATTATAGCTTCAAATACCGGTTCCCAGACCAAGCTGTCATCATCTAGCTCTGCAGTGGTCGATGGGTCAATGACTGGCAGTTCTGCAACATTAGAAAGTCCGTCGCCAGTTGCCAGAGTTGATGTTACTCCAAAGGTTGAGCAAGAATCATCTGGTTCCGAACCACTTCATTATGGCGGAATGAAGAGATTGACTTTGTGGAAACCACCGCTCCATGCCATTCATGAAGATGAGGATATCGACCCTTCTGGCTTTGATGCTGATACTGACGAAGCTGATGATGAACTACTCAAATCCAAGGACGACTCTGGCAGTAGCAGTGACGATGACGGCGGTGACGGTGATGGTGATGGCACTGACAACGACGGTGATGATGATGCTGACAACTCTGGAGACGACAGTGTGGATAATTTTTCAATGGATGAAAAATTTGACTGTTCTGAATCGAAACTCGATGCAGCAGGATCGGTACATGTTACATGAATATAAGGTAGAGAGGTAAATGGGAGATTTCTTTCTCTTACTGATTATACTTAAATGTATATAATAATGAAATCAAACTTCAGGATAGCAATATGCAGAGGATCATGGTTGGTCAAAGGTTGTTAATTTAGATAACTGTAGTGTATAGCTTATGTTTTGGGTTGTTGATCTATGGTGTTTCGGTAGATCAACAATCGATAAGGCTTATACATATTTAGTTCATGTGGGTTGTTAGATGCAGAATTGCATGAATATTCGCTGAAACTTGAAACTGCGTATCAATGAGTTTAGCCCCCAAGGGTAAATTCTGTGTAACTTGAGATTAAGGTAGTTTTTACCTGACCATGAAGTACTATATAAGGATTTTTTTTTCTGGATAATTTTGCATCTGTGCTTATTAATGGCGATATGTAACTATCATATCGACAATGTGTTTCTGTCGTTGTTGCATGACATTAATGGTGTGTTTGCAACCGTGCGATGTGATCTCCATCAAACATGTAGTGGGATTAATGTTTGTGACTTGGAGCTTCATTGTGAGGGTGCTATTGTAACACCAACACTTTTGAAAAAATATGTGTTTGTATTAGTTTCGGTGTCTGAAACTGACACCGATATTTGTGATTACGTTTAATTGATTCATTTTTTAAAATTATAATCGGTGTCGTTGTGACAAGGTTGGTGTCGTGTTTCTAGACTATTGCTAATTTGCACGGCACACAAGTTATTTTAAGAATGTATGTTTCTGAAATGATGTTGAGGTGTGTGGAAAGGAGTCCCTTCAACATAAAATTGATTGGTTTTTTAGTTACACTCTTAAAATATCCACTTAACCCCAAATACATGAATTTGATTTCAAGCTTGTGTGAATTTGGTTCATGTATAAAATGTTTGCTTTTTGTGGTCTAGGTGATATTTTAGGTATGTAACTTTAAAATGTTCACAAGTTTAAGGGGGTACTGATAGCAAATTGAAAAGGTTTGTCTAATATGGTACTGATAGCAAATTGAAAAGGTTTGTCTAATATGGTTTTATCAATAGAAATTGTCAATACTTTTTCGCGGGGTATGACAAGGTTTTAGGTTTCATCTAATATGCTCGTTCTATTTGTAGTTGCAGGCATAAACATAAATTTTGTATTGTTTAGATTAAAAAGGTGCAAATTTTGTATTGTTTAGATTAAAAAGGTGCAGTACCCCAATTTTGTATTGTTTAGATTAAAAAGGTGTAGTGCCCGTGGGTCTGTTCTGTCTCGTCACACCTTATTTTTTTTATGGGACGAACTAAGGTTTAAGTGTATGCCCTACACAATGCCTGTCTTATCCCGTTCTATTTTTTATCAGGGCTTTTGCAAGAACGGTCTAAATAAGGCAGTCCAATTGTCACTCCTAAACGGTGGTCGAGACAGACATGTCCGTTTGTCACTCCTCATCCCGTCCTTTTTTTAGTGGACTTTTGCAGGAGGTTTAAATAGGGCAGACATGTCCGATTGCCACTTCTAAACAGTGGTCGGGACGAATATTTTCATCATCTTAATACAAGATTTTCTATAAATTTTATGGGTGTTAAAAGAGTGTTGTAACAATTGTAATTCTTTTTATATTATTGTTACGCTTAATTATATAATATGAGAGAAAATAAAATAGGGTATGTATAGTTAGAGAGAAGTCATCAAAATATATGAAAGTTTACAATTGAGTTTTTTTTAATTAAGTTGTAATCGGTCTAAAATCTATAATACCTTATCTCTTCAAGTCTTATGTTTTCTCCACTAAACTTGTTTTATTTATATTAGAGAGTTAAATATTATGAAATTGGACAAAATAGATAGGGAGAGGAAAAAACGACTTTTTATCTATAATATAAAAAAATTAGTGGTTCTAGTTTTTACAAAATTACTCATTCTTAATTTTTCTACACCTATTAAAATTGTTGGTTTGTTGTCAATCCACACAATTGTCCATTATAATTTTAATATTTTATTCAACTATATTATAACTTATTTTCACCATTTTTTCTCTCTCTTCACCTTTTTAGTTTTCTATCCTAATCTCTATACTCCATTTTCTCTTTATAAGAAAAATGGTATTTATGATCCAAAAAAATTTAATGAAAAATGGTATACAGTAAAAAATTTATTATTAATCTAACTTTTTTTATATAAAAAAATTTACTATTCATTCAGATATTTATGTAAATGATACTTAAACATAAACAATATTTGTATACGGAAAAAATCTATTATTAATGTAAATATTTTTATATGCGAAAAATGATATTTATGATTCAAAATTTTTTTATTAAAAAATGGGATAAGGGGAAAAATTTACTATTGATATAAATATTTTTTTATACGAAATTTTACTATTCATTCAAATATTTTTATGAATGATACCTACACAAAAGTAATATTTGTATACGAAAAAAATTTATTATTGACCTAAATATTTTTATATAAAAAATAGTAGGCTTAATTGCAACTTTGGTCCCCCTATTTAGTCATTTTTTCTATTTTGATCCTCCTATTTTAAAAACCACTATTTTAGTCCTTTTTTTAAGTTTTCTAATGAATTTTAGTCCCCCTTCAGATCAGGAGGCATTTTTTAATGAGTTGGCACTATTTTTTTCTTATGTGTCATTTTGTCTTTCACAAAATTATTTCCATGTCATTTTTTGTTTATTTAATATTAAATTATTTCATAAAGTTTAATAATAAATCAATTATTAAGTTATTTATTAAATATTTTTATAAATTTTTATTTTGAAATTATTTAATTTAATACAAATTTTTTTATAAATTTTTATTTTGAAATTATTTAATTTAATACAAATTTTAAAAGAAATACTTTGGAACCTAGGCCCATCAACTCTCAATACTCTTCAGCCCATATATATTTAAATTTCAACGTTTTTTAAAGCTATATAAAAACTAAAATTATTTATAGAGAAAACAATGTGGGTCTTTAATAGTCTCTTTTGTTCCTTATGTTGTCCAAAATCCAAAAGCTCTTTGTTACCTCTGGCTTGCAATCTTTGCAAAGTGACCCAAGTTGATTAACAAGAATATCACATAAAGTTTCAGCATCCACCTTTGCTTCTTGCTCTTCAAATATTCTGCTTTAGGCCTACAAACTTTTGTTTAGTTTTTATTCTGTTTTCTTTAAAATCACCTCATGCTACAGAGTATTCAAATTCAATCACGAAATGGAGAAGTCCAATTGAGTACCATCCTTGGCTTGGAACGAACTGTAAGTGGTAGAGGTTCTTGTAGAACACATTCAAAGACTAATGAATCAATAATGGTTGGTAAGAATGATGATAAAGATAGCTCAATATGCCGGTATCAGATAGTGGCCCCAACAGAAATAATGATTTACGTGTTGTTTCAATTTTGGGTATGGGAGGAGTCTCTAAAACAAACTCTGTAAAGCTGGCTGAGTATGATGGAAATTCCAGACAACATTTTTATATCAAAGCTTGATGAAATGTATGAATGCATTGGAGACAATTGGCCCAGAGTTCTATCATGTCCACCGAATTCTTCCCTTCAACCATTTCCTTCCCTTGCGCATATTAAATTTCACAACACGCCAATTTTGCATTAAAGTTCCACATTGGTTTCTCTATAAATAATTTTAGTCTTTATATTGCTTTAAAAAACTTTGCAATCTAAATATATATATTGGCTGAAGAGTGTTGAGAGAAATTGGGCCTAGGGTCCAAAGTATTTCTCTTAAAATTTGTATTAAATTAAATAATTTCAAAATAAAATTTTATAAAAAATATTTAATAAATAACTTAATAATTGATTTATTATTAAACTTAATAAAATAATTTAATATTAGATAAACAAAAAATGACATGGAAATAATTTTGTGAAAGACAAAATAGGACCAAAATAGTGGTTTTCAAAATAGGAGGATCAAAATCAAGAAAATGACTAAATAGGGGACCAAAGTTGCAATTAAGATCCGAATTTTTTATATTCTAAAATGGTATACGGGGAAAAATCTATTATAGATCTAAATATTTTTATAAACGAAAATTTATTATTGATCCAGATATTTTTGTAAGCGATACCTAAACATAAATAATATTTTTATATGGGAAAAAATTTATTATCGATCTTAATATTTTTCTATATGAAAAATGGTATTTATTATCAAAAAAAATTTAATTAAAAGATGGTATACGGAAAAAATTCTATTCTTGATCTAAATATTTTTATATATATGAAAATTTATAATTGGCCGAGTTCGAGTTCTTCACGAACTTTTTTTTAGCTCAACCTCCACTCGTTAAGAATTGGCCGAGTTTAACTTCGAGTTTGAGCTCCTCACGAACTTTTTTTCCAGCTCAAACTCGACCTGTTAAAAGTTCATGAACATCTCAATTCAACTCATTAGGTTTATTTTGTTTGATTCAACTCAGTTATCTCCCAGACTTAAAAGTAATTTCTTAAAGTATATATATATATATATATATATATATATATATATATATATATATATATATATTACATTTTCAATTAATATTTTTTTAAATAAAATAAAATTTATAAGATTGAAATTTATACGATGTTGATTCTATTTGTATAATTTTTTTAGAATATAAATTATCAATTAAAGCGTTAGATTAAAAAAAGATAGTGTTAAGATTCTGAACTATTTTCGAGTTAGTTTAGTTTATTTTCGAGTTAGTTTAGTTTATTGTCTGCCATAGGTGTTAGTGTAGTACCTTTAACCTCATTGGTGTTAGTGTACTACCTTTGGCTTTAACCTCATTATAAAATGATAGAAATTATAATCATATTGAAATTATCCTCATTCTCTTTCTCTCACAATCTTTCTCAGACAATGGAACGTAGAGGTTATACTTTCTGGGCCGCTGATGAAGAGAATGCGCTTGCTGACGGTGTCCGCCGCTACCATATTCCCCCGTTTGCAAAAGAAGCACAATGGAACAAAATTTTAGGTGACCCAAACTTCGTTATCTTGGCTCATCGAACATGGCAATCATTGAGTAACAAATGGAGATGTATTCATCAGTTTTATGAGGATGCAGCTGGGGTGGAGGAGGATGTAGCTGGGGTGGAAGATGCCGTTGAAGAAGATCCACAAGCGTAGTCGTTTCTTTAGAGATGCACAATGACAGGTCAAATACTTGTATAGTTTAGTGTTATACGTCTTTGAAATTCCAATACTTATATAGTGTTTTGTTTTGTTCTTGATAAAAACTGTAGTCGTTTCTTTAGAGATGCACAATTACAGGTCAAATACTTGTATAGTTTAGTGTTATACGTCTTTGAAATTCCAATACTTGTATAGTATTTTGTTTTGTTCTTGATAAAAACTGTAATCGTTTCTTTAGAGATGCACAATGACAGGTCAAATACTTGTATATGTCCGTTTGTCACTCCTCATCCCGTCCTGTTTTTTAGTGGACTTTTGCAGGAGGTTTAAATAGGGCAGACATGTCCGATTGCCACTTCTAAACAGTGGTCGGGAAGAATATTTTCATCATCTTAATACAAGATTTTCTATAAATTTTATGGGTGTTAAAAGAGTGTTGTAACAATTGTAATTCTTTCTATATTATTCTTACGCTTAATTATATAATATGAGAGAAAATAAAATAGGGTATATATAGTTTGAGAGAAGTCATCAAAATATATGAAAGTTTACAATTGAGTTTTTTTTAATTAAGTTGTTATCGGTCTAAAATCTATAATACCTTATCTCTTCAAGTCTTATGTTTTCTCCACTAAACTTGTTTTATTTATATTAGAGAGTTAAATAGTATGAAATTGGACAAAATAGATAGGGAGAGGAAAAAACGACTTTTTATCTATAATATAAGAAAATTAGTTGTAATACCCCGACTCTCCGACACCGGTAATTGTCATTAATTGGTAAAATGATGATTTAAAGGATACATTAGTCTTGTTCCATTTGGATGAGTAGTAATATACATATACCAAGTGTGACCATAAGAAAGTAAGTGGATTAGTTAGAATCCAACTAAGTGGCATATTGGTAATTACCACTTAGTTGAAGGGCATTATGGATATTTAACTCTATTGCATGGGCTTAAGACATTGTTTGGATTGTAGATCAGTTTTTGATAGTGGAAGAAGGAAGAGAGAAAGAAGAGAAGTTTATGTTCTCTCTCACAAACTCCATTTTCGTAACAAGGGTACAACCTCCACTAAATCAGGTATAACTCTCAACTCGTAACTCCGATCGTAACGATTTTGGTCCCATTAGAAAGCTAACGAATTTCTCTTCGAGTTGCACCTATGGTTTGCATTCATAGCTTATGTCTTGAAGGAGAAAACTGAGCTTGAAGTTGTGTCTGTTATGCTGAAGGTGTGAATAGAGGGATGCGGGTTTGATGAGTTTGGGGTTGGAATTTTGGTCAAGTTAGGAGCTCAATTGCAGCATGTTCATCATCCAAAGCTCCATTGATGCAAGGTGAGTCCTTAGTTAGATACTTGGGGAAAATTTGTGGGAAATTGCATGTTGGGGTTTTGGGTGTGAGTGATAACTCTATGAATCCATAGTGATAAATGTGATTAATTGCTAATTGGTGATTTTATGTAATGCATGCTTGCTTTAATGCTTAGATTATGTTTTATGTATGTAATGTGTACATTAGATCACTATTGCATGTTGGAAATTCGTTTAGAATTGAATCATGATGATTGGAATTGATTATAGGGCAATTGGGACTGGTTTTGAGCTTTTAAAATGCAGAAAATTGATTCTGCTACAGGGTATTCGGTTACGGGTCTTTGGGTAACCGATTACTCTGTCAAAAATGCAATTTTGGACTGTTTTTAGTGCCAGTAATCGGTTACTGAGTTTGGGTAATCGGTTACCCTGGGCGCAGGGGGAAAATCAGCAAACCTCGGAAATTCGTAACTTTCGGCTCGGGTATCGGAATTGCGCAAACTTTATATCGTTGGAAAGCTAGCGACGTGTACTCTCTAATAAAATTGGTCCCCAAATCAGAATGTTTGATTTAATAATATTGGAACCCCACTTAGTGCGCCTCGTTGGGCGAGATTTTACGTTACTAATTCCCCCGAGAGCAGTTTCGTTCCGAATAGAGAACCGAACGCCTCCTTAGTCGGGTGAGACTTGTTTAAATTGTATTTGAACATGTTAATGTTGTTTATGATCATGGATGTGTTGATTCTCAATATGCGGATCATTAATTAATGCATTATATTGATATGCTTTATGATGATCATATTATGTTTATCCGTCCGTTCGATTGACGTTCTGAGATGGTTGCTTGTTTGTGGCATGATGCTTTGTGTGATAATGATCATTAATGCCCGTTGTTTCGGTTAAACATTCGGGATTGATTGTATTGTGTGATTGACACTTGTTATGCGTGTGGTATGCTAGAATCGAAGTGGGCCACTACTAGGTGGTAAGGCACCATTGTATATGGACTAGTTTCCAATTACCATTGTGATGTGCTCGTGAGAGTCTATGAGGCATGTCTCACTTGCAGTTAACACATTGGCGTTCTTGGTATGTTTAACACACCTGAGCTACCGTTGCAGTGTGCTCGTGAGTTTCCGTACGGGGTTTTACTCACTTGCCGTTAACACACTTGCGTGCTCGGTATGATGGCGTTATGCGGCTAAGTAAGCCTACGCATAACAGGTAAACCATCTCTAGTGATGCCATGTAGGCTACATCATTAGGTTCCTACCCGGATGGGCTCATGCGTCGAGACGGCGTGTTGCACTTGCCGTTAACACCACGTGCGTACAAATGGTTAATGGGACGGTGTCGCCTCTTAGGCAAGGTCATCTCGCAGCCAAGTAGGCTTGTGCGAACCCATTTAATCACTCTTGCAGGGTGCTTGTGCAAGTCTCTTGATAAATAGGCATGGGTGAACCCACCGAGGGTGTGTGTGCAGCCTTGGTAGTTTGGTTGTTACCACTTCTGGATTCCCCGTACATGGGTATGGGTCTGCATACGTGTTTGTTGTACTATTTGTGTACTGTGATGCGATGACTCCTATGGTGGACGATTCATGTGTTTGCTCCGTACTTGTACCGGATGTGAGGATAAACCCCATATCAATGGTGGATTCGGTTTTATTCATGCATGTACCCTATAGAACCGAGTGGACCCATAGGATAGGAGGACTCACTGAGATTTAGTAATCTCACCCCAATCAACTTATATTTTTTTCAGGTGCAGTTTGGTAGTGGTTGGTCAGTAGCAGGTTCGGACTAAAGACTTGGAAGTGGTGTTGGCTCAAAAACCTCGTCTGATCTCATCTTTCCGCTGTGCAAGATCCATTGAAGACACGTGTTTTGTAATTATTATTATTAATTCATGTTGTATTTTAAATGGATCATCTTGTATCCTTGGCTTTTGTATGTACTCAATATCAATTATTAACGTTTCATGCATAATATACTAGTCAATTATGTATGGGGTGTTATAGTTGGTATCAGAGCAGGTCGATTCTCGGCCGAGCCATGAGACATCACTAGCAATTCTTTTCCTCCTCTCAAGTGTGCGTTGCCAGCCTGATTTTATTGATATCTCATTCAGTTGTTGAACTTGATCAACTCATCGACCGAGTGTGAGACAGTAGAATTACGGCAGAGCCGCCACGAGGACTTGTAAACCTGTAAGTGTCGTGAACCCAAGTAGAAAGGATCGGTTGGGTGGCGAATTGTATATGGAAGTTGGATTTATTGGACGAAGTAAGTAGAAGGGATATTGGAGTCGTCAAGCTTAAGGAGAGCGTTTGACGCGAAATAGTGATACCCGAACTGTCAAGATGTGGATGGAGACAACTAGAACCCCCAGGATTTTTGACTGAACGAAGTGAAGCTTTCTCTAAGTCTTGGTAATAGCAAGGAAAATCCAAATGGGATTGAATAGGAGCCTTGTAAGTGAGATTCTCCGAAGGTGTTGAGCTGGGATTTATTAGGATTCAGTACTGATGATGTTGCCGGTGTTAAGTGCGACTGATGAGCTGATAGGATAGAATGACCTTTGGAAATGCGGATAGAAGAGTTAGACCTTTATGATTGCGCTGGTACGGATAGTAATTGGATGGATGAAGTATTAGATCCTGATCCAACTTGAAGTACCCTAAGCGAGAGTAGTTACCTAGTAGATGTTGGTGGAATGTATGAGTGTGGTAACTTAAGATTGGTGAAGCTTGAATACCTTGTCGGTGGAAGAGGGCATGCATTTCCGTTCTTATCATTTTGTATTTAAGTTCTAGAACTACGCTAGATGGAATATGAAATGATGTAGAAGCGTGAAATGCAGTGACCTAAGTTCTTGTTAGCTGTTGTTTGTCTGACCCCGAGTGAAGCCATAGAACTACGCTTGGCGTTGGGCGTTCAGGCGAGTAAGAACTAAGATCTATCTGGAACGTCAGTAGGACGATCGTAGTGGATTAGAATGTTAGGAACCATAGTATTCCTATCTGGACTGAATTATCCTTGGAATCTCATGCATGCGTGGGACGAGTGGGTACGCGCACTGCATGGTAATCCAAAGTTGAACTTCAAATCTTCGTGCTTGGCGTTTTGGCTTTCCGAGTAAGTAACCTTGATGTGTAGCACTCTCAGGTTTTAGCATCTTGAGGAGTGTGATTCGAAGGACTTGAGGAATGATGAACCTGTTGGAGGCCTGTTCAGACACTTGTCGATTGCAACTATAGGATACGTGTGGGGATCATTATACGCCACTGAAGTAGGTTACCTGAATACATGGCCTCGGAGTTAGACAACTATGTTGGTACTACCAGAAAGGTATAATGCTACAGTATCGCTATCGTGCACAGAGATGCGTGAGTCAACTTTTTCTGACATGTGTGGGACAAAGGTGATCTGAAGCTCAAGGTAGAATTCTGACGTGATACTCATGAGACGCAGATCCAGACTCTTATAAGGTATGTGGGATAAGGATCCATACGTCGCGCTCGATAGTAGAGGAATAAATAGACATGCGATGGTGTGATGGATCAAGATCTGATACTATGCTTATAGAGACTCTGAATGATCGTGCTCGCGCGAGTTAGAGTCAGATTATACCTTGCAGACGTTCTCGTTTCATTAAGTGTTAAGTTGGCAATTTTGCATGAGTGTCTAGAGTGGGACTCATGTGGGGTCATGATATCCTGGTCAGCATGCTGAGTGGCTATCATGTATCATTGGCGACCGGTGATGGAATATGCGAATTGTGTCTCGGACTAGTTCGATGTGTGATGTGTCTGGTAAGGTATTGCTAGATACTCTGAGTGGAGAAGTGTTAATCTTGGTAAAGCATGGACATTTTGGTTTGAGAACTGCTAAGGAGTTTATAAGAGAGATGTTCGAAGTGCAAAGTGCAAGGTGCAATTTCTTGCATTGTGGCTACACTCAGACCGTTGGAAGCACTGGAATGAAGGATGCAGTTGCCGAGGAAGTCAGTTTAATGTCAGATTCAGAGATAGAGCAGACATTAGATGACTGTGTGGATATAGTGTGGCTATGGGAGGATTGTTATATCAGTAAGTCACACGAGTTATCAGAGGTGATACTACGCTAAGAGAATGAAGGTGTATGGTTGGGTAGAAGTTGTGTAAAACTGCTAGAGTTATCATGAGCTGCAGTACATCGTGAAGGGTTCGATATACCGGTTGAGCAACAAGATTGGTTGGACTGAAAAACATAGCAGTTGTACGCTGTGGAAATTAGTGACAAGGGCGAACCTCTAAGTCAGTGAGTATTTGGGTTTCAATGTCCTGAGATCGAAACGTATACCTAAGTTGTGGTAGATGAACTATATGGAATGGCAGAGTAAGTAGAAGTTTGATTCTGGAGAGTATGCAACTTTGAAGAGTAGTAGTCGATGATGGATGTATATGGAGTCCTGGCCCGTGTTGTATTTGGACAACTGTAGATAAGGAATTATTGTGTATTAATGGAAACTAAGTGAATTATGGATATAACATGACTCAGAGGATTTCAAGGTGTGGGACTTGTTGGAATCAGAGTAGTGCAACGGATCAAGGAAGAATCAGATAACTTTGAGGTAGGAACGAACGAACTATTTGTAGGATTTTTATGTTGGGATGAAAGTATCTTCCTAAGGGAAATTGTCGAAGCAGTGTTTTGTTCATTCCAGTCTCTCGAGGATCCACCATAAACTCGAGAGGTGTTGTCAATGGACCAGCTTGGGAACACATTTTGTGGATGGCATGCGGTCCGATGTTCGTAGGTCATCAGTTTAGCTTGCAAGTCACAAGGGTTGGACTGAGTATCAAACCGTCGAAATGCTGAAGGTAAGTGAAGGATTTCAACTGGCACAAGTTCTTCGTGGTTATGTCTTGTGCACTGTGAGCGTGCATGAAGAGCTGGACAATGGTCGCAGGTTAATCGATGAAGTCCACCTTTGTGGGCAAAACCTTATGCGAAGTTGTTGGGCATCAATGCTATGGTTGTGGAAGGCTACACCATCGTGGATTGCGGTAATGATTGATACATCTAGGACTGAGGTGAGAATCGAGTAAAGAGGAATAGTTGTATAAGTAGAGGCAAGCTTGGGACAACCATCCTAACACTTTGGGAACCGGAAGTTAAGACCAAGGAATTTGGCTAACACCTAATGACATTGTATGGACTTGAGTGGAGAATAATTTGAAGTGTTGTCGCAGAAGTGACGTTGTGGCAGTAAATTCTCGAACGGGAAGTAATTCAAGGAGCTAAGTGAATCAGTAAGTGTGTTGGACAAGGGTGAACATAGCAGAGTTTGAACAACAGATATCCAACAGGAGTGGATTGCTAGGGTTCTGAAATTCGGGAGATTCAGTGCAGAGCAGTGAAGGCCTAGGACCCTGGAAGGATCTTTTCCCAGGTGTGTCAAGAAGAGGTATCTGGATATACGTGTTGCTTGAGAGTCAAGATTCTAACCATGCATAGTGGGACGCAGGTGTTTTGGCAGATTATGTTTCTTCGTATGGAATGACCCTCAGACAGAGTAGTGAGGTTATCTGAAGAGAAATGTAAGGAACATTTCATCCCCTGGTTGATATAGATTTGGACACGTTGTTTCCGTGGTGACCGGAAAGAATTCGAGGACGAATTCAATTTAAGGGGGGGAGAATGTAATACCCCGACTCTCCGACACCGGTAATTGTCATTAATTGGTAAAATGATAATTAAAGGATACATTAGTCTTGTTCCATTTGGATGAGTAGTAATATACATATACCAAGTGTGACCATAAGAAAGTAAGTGGATTAGTTAGAATCCAACTAAGTGGCATATTGGTAATTACCACTTAGTTGAAGGGCATTATGGACATTTAACTCTATTGCATGGGCTTAAGACATTGTTTGGATTGTAGATCAGTTTTTGATAGTGGAAGAAGGAAGAGAGAAAGAAGAGAAGTTTATGTTCTCTCTCACAAACTCCATTTTCGTAACAAGGGTACAGCCTCCACTAAATCAGGTATAACTCTCAACTCGTAACTCCGATCGTAACGATTCTGGTCCCATTAGAAAGCTAACGAATTTCTCTTTGATTTGCACCTATGGTTTGCATTCATAGCTTATGTCTTGAAGGAGAAAACTGAGCTTGAAGTTGTGTCAGTTATGCTGAAGGTGTGAATAGAGGGATGCGGGTTTGATGAGTTTGGGGTTGGAATTTTGGTCAAGTTAGGAGCTCAATTGCAGCATGTTCATCATCCAAAGCTCCATTGATGCAAGGTGAGTCCTTAGTTAGAGACTTGGGGAAAATTTGTGGGAAATTGCATGTTGGGGTTTTGGGTGTGAGTGATAACTCTATGAATCCATAGTGATAAATGTGATTAATTGCTAATTGGTGATTTTATGTAATGCATGCTTGCTTTAATGCTTAGATTGTGTTTTATGTATGTAATGTGTACATTAGATCACTATTGCATGTTGGAAATTCGTTTAGAATTGAATCATGATGATTGGAATTGATTATAGGGTAATTGGGACTGGTTTTGAGCTTTTAAAATGCAGAAAATTGATTCTGCTACAGGGTATTCGGCTACGGGTCTTTGGGTAACCGATTACTCTGTTAAAAATGAAATTTTGGACTGTTTTTAGTGCCAGTAATCGGTTACTGAGTTTGGGTAATCGGTTACCCTGGGCGCAGGGGAAAAATCAGCAAACCTCGGAAATTCGTAACTTTCGGCTCGGGTATCGGAATTGCGCAAACTTTATATCGTTGGAAAGCTTGCGACGTGTACTCTCTAATAAAATTGGTCCCCAAATAAGAATGTTTGATTTAATAATATTGGAACCCCACTTAGTGCGCCTCGTTGGGCGAGATTTTACGTTACTAATTCCCCCGAGAGCAGTTTCGTTCCGAATAGAGAACCGAACGCCTCCTTAGTCGGGTGAGACTTGTTTAAATTGTATTTGAACATGTTAATGTTGTTTATGATCATGGATGTGTTGATTCTCAATATGCGGATCATTAATTAATGCATTATATTGATATGCTTTATGATGATCATATTATATTTATCCGTCCGTTCGATTGACGTTCTGAGATGGTTGCTTGTTTGTAGCATGATGCTTTGTGTGATAATGATCATTAATGCCCGTTGTTTCGGTTAAACATTCGGGATTGATTGTATTGTGTGATTGACGCTTGTTATGCGTGTGGTATGCTAGAATCGAAGTGGGCCACTACTAGGTGGTAAGGCACCATTGTATATGGACTAGTTTCCGATTACCATTGTGATGTGCTCGTGAGAGTCTATGAGGCGTGTCTCACTTGCAGTTAACACATTGGCGTTCTTGGTATGTTTAACACACCTGAGCTACCGTTGCAGTGTGCTCGTGAGTTTCTGTACGGGGTTTTACTCACTTGCCGTTAACACACTTGCGTGCTCGGTATGATGGCGTTATGCGGCTAAGTAAGCCTACGCATAACAGGTAAACCATCTCTAGTGATGCCATGTAGGCTACATCATTAGGTTCCTACCCGGATGGGCTCATGCGTCGAGACGGCGTGTTGCACTTGCCGTTAACACCACGTGCGTACAGATGGTTAATGGGACGGTGTCGCCTCTTAGGCAAGGTCATCTCGCAGCCAAGTAGGCTTGTGCGAACCCATTTAATCACTCTTGCAGGGTGCTTGTGCAAGTCTCTTGACAAATAGGCATGGGTGAACCCACCGAGGGTGTGTGTGCAGCCTTGGTAGTTTGGTTGTTACCACTTCTGCATTCCCCGTACATGGGTATGGGTCTGCATACGTGTTTGTTGTACTATTTGTGTACTGTGATGCGATGACTCATATGGTGGACGATTCATGTGTTTGCTCCGTACTTGTACCGGATGTGAGGATAAACCCCGGATCAATGGTGGATTCGGTTTTATTGATGCATGTACCCTATAGAACCGAGTGGACCCATAGGATAGGAGGACTCACTGAGATTTAGTAACCTCACCCCAATCAACTTATATTTTTTTCAGGTGCAGTTTGGTAGTGGTTGGTCAGTAGCAGGTTCGGACTAAAGACTTGGAAGTGGTGTTGGCTCGAAAACCTCGTCTGATCTCATCTTTCCGTTGTGCAAGATCCATTGAAGACACGTGTTTTGTAATTATTATTATTATTATTTCATGTTGTATTTTAAATGGATCATCTTGTATCCTTGGCTTTTGTATGTACTCAATATCAATTATTAACGTTTCATGCATAATATACTAGTCAATTATGTATGGGGTGTTATATTAGTGGTTCTGGTTTTTACAAAATTACGCATTCTTAATTTTTCTACACCTATTAAAATTGTTGGTTTGTTGTCAATCCACACAATTGTCCATTATAATCTTAATATTTTATTCAACTATATAATAACTTATTTTCACCATTTTTTCTCTCTCTTCACCTTTTTAGTTTTCTATCCTAATCTCTATACTCCATTTTCTCTTTATAAGAAAATGGTATTTATGATCCAAAAAAATTTAATGAAAAATGGTATACAGGAAAAAATTTATTATTAATCTAACTTTTTTTATATAAAAAAATTTACTATTCATTCAGATATTTATGTAAATGATACTTAAACATAAACAATATTTGTATACGGAAAAAATCTATTATTAACGTAAATATTTTTATATGCGAAAAATGATATTTATGATTCAAAATTTTTTTATTAAAAAATGGTATAAGGGGAAAAATTTACGATTGATATAAATATTTTTTTATACGAAATTTTACTATTCATTCAAATATGTTTATAAATGATACCTACACAAAAGTAATATTTGTATACGAAAAAAATTTATTATTGACCTAAATATTTTTATATAAAAAATAGTATTTATAATCCGAATTTTTTATATTCTAAAATGGTATACGGGGAAAAAATCTATTATAGATCTAAATATTTTTATATACGAAAATTTATTATTGATCCAGATATTTTTGTAAACGATACCTAAACATAAATAATATTTTTATATGGGAAAAAATTTATTATTGATCTTAATATTTTTCTATATGAAAAATGGTATTTATTATCAAAAAAAATTTAATTAAAAAATGGTATACGGAAACAATTCTATTCTTGATCTAAATATTTTTATATATATATGAAAATTTACAATTGGCCGAGTTCGAGTTCTTCACGAACTTTTTTTTAGCTCAAACTCCACTCGTTTAGAATTGGCCGAGTTTAACTTCGAGTTTGAGCTCCTCACGAACTTTTTTTCCAGCTCAAACTCGACCTGTTATAAGTTCATGAACATCTCAATTCAACTCATTAGGTTTATTTTGTTTGATTCAACTCAGTTATCTCCCAGACTTAAAAGTAATTTCTTAAAGTATATATATATATATATATATTACATTTTCAATTAATATTTTTTTAAATAAAATAAAATTTATAAGATTGAAATTTATACGATGTTGATTCTATTTGTATAATTTTTTTAGAATATAAATTATCAATTAAAGCGTTAGATTAAAAAAAGATAGTGTTAAGATTCTGAACTATTTTCGAGTTAGTTTAGTTTATTTTCGAGTTAGTTTAGTTTATTGTCTGCCATAGGTGTTAGTGTAGTACCTTTAACCTCATTGGTGTTAGTGTACTACCTTTGGCTTTAACCTCATTATAAAATGATAGAAATTATAATCATATTGAAATTATCCTCATTCTCTTTCTCTCACAATCTTTCTCAGACAATGGAACGTAGAGGTTATACTTTCTGGGCCGCTGATGAAGAGAATGCGCTTGCTGACGGTGTCCGCCGCTACCATATTCCCCCGTTTGCAAAAGAAGCACAATGGAACAAAATTTTAGGTGACCCAAACTTCGTTATCTTGGCTCATTGAACATGGCAATCATTGAGTAACAAATGGAGATGTATTCATCAGTTTTATGAGGATGCAGCTGGGGTGGAGGAGGATGTAGCTGGGGTGGAAGATGCCGTTGAAAAATGCCTCAAGACCCTCACAAGCACACTGCAACGGTAGCTCAGGTGTGAGCCCAAGATCACATGATCGGGGCTGTCCCATTGATCACAAAGCCCGGGACATAACGCAACCTAGCCCCCGGCCCGCTTCGTTTCAAGCATACACACGCATCAATCGCCAATCACACAAGCACACAATCCCAATTGTTTAACCGAAACAACGGGCATCAACAATATATTCATGTCTCATCACAATATGGCATTCATATTTCAACATAATGTAGCAATAAAGTGCAATGAGATTAATTCATTCTAATCATGCATAATTCACATATTAAAATTACCACATCCATATTCATATATGACAATAGCATGTTTAAATACCAATTAAACAAGTCTCACATGACTAAGGAGACATCCGGTTCCCTTTACGGAACGAAACTGTTCTCGGGGGAAAATAACAAGATTCAATTTCACTCGACAAGACACTAAGTTGGGTTAAAATATAATTAAATCAATCATTCTGATTTGGGGACCAATTTTATTAGAAAGTACACGTCGCTAGCTTTCCAACGATATAAAGTTTGCGCAATTCCGATACCCGAGCCGAAAGTTACGAATTTCCGAAGTTTGCTGATTTTTGCACTTTTGCCCAGGGTAACCGGTTACCCAGAAGCCAGTAACCGGTTACTGACATGAAAAATGCCCAGAAACGCAAATTTACACAGAGTAACCGGTTACCCAAATGCCAGTAACCGATTACCCTGAAGCAGAATCAATTTTTCTGCATTTTAAGGGTTCTATAACAGTCCCAAATGCTCTATAATGAATCCCCTGCACTACCAATACAGTCCCAAAAATTTTATATCACACATATATTCATAATCATCAACATGCAACATATACTCATCAATTTAGCAAGTTGATCACATGCAATATGGATTATCACTCAAACCCCAATTCCCAACATAAACCCTTGCATACAAATTCCCCAAGGTATCTAACTAAGGACTCACCTTGCTAAAAAGGAGGTTGAGAGGATGATCATGCAGCCACTGAACCCTCACCATAGCCAGAGTTTCACTTCATCTCCATCAAACCCGTATCCACTCTTTAACACACAATCAGCATGCATATCCCAATTTCAAACTCGTTTTTCTCCTTCAAAACAGAAGCTATAAACATGAACCTTATATGCAAATTGAAGAGAATTTCGTTAGCTTTCCAATGGGACCAGAATCGATACAATCGGAGTTATGAGCAAGGAGTTATGACCTGTTTTGTGGGTGCTGTCCATGGTGTGCGAAAATGGAGATATGAGCTTCTTTCTCCTTTTTCTCTTAAGCTCTTCTGTCTCTTTCCTTCATAATTTTGACTTGCATGACTCTACCACCAAACATGACCTTATGTTCCCATGCAACCTAGAGAAAAATGTCCATTATGCCCTCCAACTGAGTGGTAATTACCAATATGCCACTTAGTTGGATTCTAACTAATTCCATTGCCTCTCTTAAGACTTCTAATACAATTGTGCTTAGATGATATGGACTAAGACCAAAGTGCATTTTAATTATCAGTTAACCAATTTAATGATAATTACCAGTGTCGGAGAGTCGGGGTATTACATTCTCCCCCCCTTAAATAGAATTCGTCCTCGAATTCTTTTCGATCACCACGAAAACAAACTGTTCACATCTCTCCTGACAAGGGGATGAATGTTCCTTACACTCCTTGTACGAATAGCCTTATGACTCTGCTTGAGCATAGCTCCACCAGAGGAAATACAATCTGCCAGCACTTGCATTCCACTCTGCATAATTAGAACCTTAACTCTCAAGCAACACGTCTATCCAGATACTTCGTCTTGACATATCTGGGGAAAGATCCTTCCAGGGTCCTTGACCTTCACTGCTCTACACTGAATCTCCAAAACTTCAAAAGCACTAATAATCCACTCAGCTCTTTGAATTACTCCAAAAAGTATTTCCAAGTTGGCCCATAGACAACACCTCTCGAGTTTATGGTGGATCCTCGAGTGACTGGAATGAACGAAACGCTGCTTCGACAATTTCCCTTAGGAAGATACTTTCATCCCAACATAAAATCCTACAAATAGTCCATTCATTCCTACCTCTGACTTATCTGATTCTCCCTTGATCTGTTGCGCTACTCTGATTCCAACAAGCCACACACACCTTGAAATCCTCCGAGTCACGTTATATCCATAATTCACTTAGTTCCCATTAATACACAATAATTCCTTATCTACAGTCGTCCAATTACAACACGTGCCAGAACTCTATATACATCCATCATCGACTACTACTCTTTGAAGTTGCGTACTTTCCAGAATCAAGCTTCTACTTACTCTGCCATTCCATATAGTTCATCTACCACAACTTAGGTACACGTTTCATCTTTAGGACATTGAAACCCAAATGCTCATTGACTTAGAAATCGTCCTTCGTTACTAATTTTCATAGTGTATAACCGTTATGTCTGTCATTTCAACAAATCTTGTGGCTCAACCGGTATGTCGAACCCTTCACGACGTACTGCAGCTCATGATAACTCTAGCATTTCTACACAACTTTTACCCAACCATACACCTTCATTCTCTTAGCGTAGTATCACCTCTGATAACTCGTGCGACTTACTGATATAACAATACCCCCATAGCCACACTCCATTCTCACAGTCATCTAATGTTTGTTCCACCTCTGAACTAAATTCCTTGGCGGCTGCATCCTTCATTGCGGTGCTTCTAACAGTTAGAGTATAGCCACAATGCAAGAAATTGCACTTTGCACTTCGAAGATCTCTCTTATAAACTCCTTAGCAGTTCTCAAACCAAAATGTTCACGCTCTACCAAGATTAACACTTCTCCACTCAGAGTATCTAGCGACACCTTACCAGACACATCACACATCGAGCCGATCCAAGATACAATTCAAATATTCCATCGTCGGTCGCCAATGGTACATGATAGCCACTCACCATGCTGACCAGGATATCATGACCTCACATGAGTCCCCCTTTAGACACTCATGCAAAATTGCCAACTTAACACTTCACGAAACGAGAACGTCCCCAAGGTACAATTTGATACTAACTCACGTGATCACGATCACTCAGAGTCTCCATAAGTATAGTATTGGATTTTGATCCATTTCACCATCGCCTGCCTAGTTATTCCTCTACTATCGAGCGCGACATATGGATTCTCATCCCACATACCTTATGAGAGTCTGGATTTGCGTCTCATGAGTATCACATCAGAATTCTACCTTGAGCTTCGGATCACCCTTGTCTCACACACGTCGGAAAAAGGATGACTCACGCATCTTGTGCACGATAGCGATACTGTGGCATTATACCCGTCTGGTAGTACCAACATGGTGGTCCAACTCCGAGACCATGTACCCAGGTAACCTACCTCTGTGGCGTATAACGATATCCACGTGTATCCTAAAGTCACAACCGACAAGTGTCTGAACAGACCTCCAATAGGTTCATCGTTCCTCAAGTCTTTCGAATCACACTCCTCAGGATGCTAAGACCTAAGAGTGCTACACATCAAGGTTACTTACTCGGAAGGCCAAAACGCCAAGCACGAAGATTGAAGTTCAACTTCGGATTACCATGCAGTGCGCGTACCCACTCGTCCCACGCATGCATGAGATTCCAAGGGTAATTCAGTCCAGATAGGAATACTATGGTTCCTAACAACCAACTCAACTGCGATCATCCTACTGACGTTCCAGATAGATCTTAGTTCTTACTCGCCTGAACGCCCAATGTCAAGTGTAGTTCTATGGCTTCACTCGGGGTCAGACGAACAACAACTAACAAGAACTTAGGTCACTGCATTTCACGCTTCTACATCATTTCATATTCCATCTAGCGTAGTTCTAGAACTTAAATATAAAATGATGAGAACAGAAATACACATCCTCTTCTATCGACCGGGTATTCAAGCCCCACCTAATCGTAAGCTACCACGCTCGTACATTCCACCAACCCTTACTAGGAAACTACTCTCGCTTAGGGTGCTTCAAGTTGGATCAGGATCTAATACTCCGTCCATCCAACTATTGTCCGTACCTGCACAATCAGAAAGGTCTAACTCTTCTATTCGCATTTCCAGGGGTCATTCTGTCCTATCAGCTCACCTGTCATACTTAACACCAGCAACATCATCAGTACTGAATCCTACTAATTCCCAGCTCAACACCTTCGGAGAATCTCACTTACAAGGCTCCTACTCAATTCTATTTGGATTTTCCTTGCTATTACCAAGACTTAGAGAAATTTTACTTCGTCCAATCAAAATCCTGGGGGTTCTAGCTGTCTCAATCCACACCTTCGTAGTTCGGGTATTACTTCTTTGCGTCAAACGCTCCTCTTAATCCTGACAACTCCAATATTTCCCACTTACAACATCCAACAATTCATTACTCATCTCACTCCAACAACTTAGGTTCACAACCTTGCAGGTCTTACGAGTCCTCGTGGCGGCTCTGCCGTAATTCTACTGTCTCGCACTCAGTCGAAGAGTTGATCAAGTTCAACAACTGAGTGAGACTTCAGTAAAATCTGGCTAGCAACGCACACTTGAGAGAAGGAAAAGGAATTGCTAGTGATGTCTCATGGTTCGGCCGAGAATCGACCTGCTCTGATACCAACTGTAACACCCCATACATAACTGACTAGTATATTATGCATGAAACGTTAAAATTGATATTGAGTACATACAAAAGCTATAGATATAGAGAGATCCATATAAAATACAACATGAAATTCTACTAAGAATTACAACACATGTGTCTTCAATGGATCTGCACAGCGGAAAATGAGATCTGACGAGGTCTCCGAGCCGTCACCACTTTAAGCCGTCAATCCGAACCTGCTATCTGTCAAACGCTACTAAACTGCACCTGAAAAAAATATAAGTTGATTGGGGTGAGATTACTAAATCTCAGTGAGTCCTCCTATCCTATGGGTCCACTCGGTTCTACAGGGTACATGCATCAACAAAACCGAATCCACCATCGATTCGGGGTTTATCCTCACATCCGGTACAAGTACGGAGCAAACACATGAATCGTCCACCATATGAGTCATCGTATCACAAGTACACAGATAGTACAACAAACACGTATGCAGACCCATACCCATGTACGGGGAATCCAGAAGCGCGTTAATGCCTCGACTAGGTTATAAAACACACCCTCGATGAATCACGCCCATGCCTATTGTCAAGAGACTTGTACAAGCACACCGCAAGATGATTAGACGGGTTCGCACAGGCCTAAATGGCCGCGATATGACCTTAGCCTAATTGGCGTCATTGTCCCTTTAACCATCCTCACGCACATGTGTTAACGCCGAGTACAATACGCCATCTTGACACATGGGTCCATCGGGCGAAAGCCTAGTGATGTAGCCTACATGGCACCACTAGAGATGGTTTACCTGTTATGCGTAGGCCTACTTAGCCGCATAATGCCACCATACCGAGCACGCAAGTGTGTTAACGCCAAGTGGGAAAATGCCTCAAGACCCTCACAAGCACACTGCAACGGTAGCTCAGGTGTGAGCCCAAGATCACATGATCGGGGCTGTCCCATTGATCACAAAGCCCGGGACATAACGCAACCTAGCCCCCGGCCCGCTTCGATTCAAGCATACACACGCATCAATCGCCAATCACACAAGCACACAATCCCAATTGTTTAACCGAAACAACGGGCATCAACAATATATTCATGTCTCATCACAATATGGCATTCATATTTCAACATAATGTAGCAATAAAGTGCAATGAGATTAATTCATTCTAATCATGCATAATTCACATATTAAAATTACCACATCCATATTCATATATGACAATAGCATGTTTAAATACCAATTAAACAAGTCTCACATGACTAAGGAGACATCTGGTTCCCTTTACGGAACGAAACTGTTCTCGGGGGAAAATAACAAGATTCAATTTCACTCGACAAGACACTAAGTTGGGTTAAAATATAATTAAATCAAGCATTCTGATTTGGGGACCAATTTTATTAGAAAGTACACGTCGCTAGCTTTCCAACGATATAAAGTTTGCGCAATTCCGATACCCGAGCCGAAAGTTACGAAATTCCGAAGTTTGCTGATTTTTGCACTTTTGCCCAGGGTAACCGGTTACCCAGAAGCCAGTAACCGGTTACTGACATGAAAAATGCCCAGAAACGCAAATTTACAGAGTAACCGGTTACCCAAATGCCAGTAACCGATTACCCTGAAGCAGAATCAATTTTTCTGCATTTTAAGGGTTCTATAACAGTCCCAAATGCTCTATAATGAATCCCCTGCACTACCAATACAGTCCCAAAAATTTTATATCACACATATATTCATAATCATCAACATGCAACATATACTCATCAATTTAGCAAGCTGATCACATGCAATATGGATTATCACTCAAACCCCAATTTCCAACATAAACCCTTGCATACAAATTCCCCAAGGTATCTAACTAAGGACTCACCTTGCTAAAAAGGAGGTTGAGAGGATGATCATGCAGCCACTGAACCCTCACCATAGCCAGAGTTTCACTTCATCTCCATCAAACCCGTATCCACTCTTTAACACACAATCAGCATGCATGTCCCAATTTCAAACTCGTTTTTCTTTTTAAAACAGAAGCTATAAACATGAACCTTATATGCAAATTGAAGAGAATTTCGTTAGCTTTCCAATGGGACCAGAATCGATACAATCGGAGTTATGAGCAAGGATTTATGACCTGTTTTGTGGGTGCTGTCCATGGTGTGCGAAAATGGAGATATGAGCTTCTTTCTCCTTTTTCTCTTAAGCTCTTCTGTCTCTTTCCTTCATAATTTTGACTTGCATGACTCTACCACCAAACATGACCTTATGTTCCCATGCAACCTAGAGACAAATGTCCATTATGCCCTCCAACTGAGTGGTAATTACCAATATGCCACTTAGTTGGATTCTAACTAATTCCATTGCCTCTCTTAAGACTTCTAATACAATTGTGCTTAGATGATATGGACTAAGACCAAAGTGCATTTTAATTATCAATTAACCAATTTAATGATAATTACCAGTGTCGGAGAGTCGGGGTATTACATTCTCCCCCCCTTAAATAGAATTCGTCCTCGAATTCTTTTCGATCACCACGAAAACAAACTGTTCACATCTCTCCTGACAAGGGGATGAATGTTCCTTACACTCCTTGTACGAATAGCCTTATGACTCTGCTTGAGCATAGCTCCACCAGAGGAAATACAATCTGCCAGCACTTGCATTCCACTCTGCATAATTAGAACCTTAACTCTCAAGCAACACGTCTATCCAGATACTTCGTCTTGACATATCTGGGGAAAGATCCTTCCAGGGTCTTGACCTTCACTGCTCTACACTGAATCTCCAAAACTTCAAAAGCACTAATAATCCACTCAGCTCTTTGAATTACTTCCCACTTGAGAATTACCGCCACAACGTTGCTTCCGTGATAACACTTCAAGTTATTCCCCACTCGAGTCCATACAATGTCATTAGGTGATCTTCAAATTCCTTGATCTTAACCTCTGGTTCCCAAAGTCTTAGGATGATTGTTCCATATTTACCTTTACTTATACAACTGAATCTTCTTACTTTAACCCTTACTCCAGTTTAGACATAACAACTGTCACCGTAAACCGCGAAGGTGTAATCATCTTGCAACTATAGCCTTGACATTCGACAACTTCGCACAAGATTCTACTGATAAGAGACGAAATTCAACAACTGACCTGTAACCATTGTACCAGTCTTCCTGTACAATCATAGTACACAAGGCATAACCACAAAGAACTTGCGCCAACTGAATGTCCTCTCTAGCCTTCAGTATTTCGATGGCCTGATACTCAGTCCAACCCTTGTGACTTGCAAGCTAAACTGGTAACCTACGAACGTCGGACTGCATGCCATCCACAAAAAGTATTTCCAAGTTGGCCCATAGACAACACCTCTCGAGTTTATGGTGGATCCTCGAGTGACTGGAATGAACGAAACGCTGCTTCGACAATTTCCCTTAGGAAGATACTTTCATCCCAACATAAAATCCTACAAATAGTCCATTCATTCCTACCTCTGACTTATCTGATTCTCCCTTGATCTGTTGCGCTACTCTGATTCCAACAAGCCACACACACCTTGAAATCCTCCGAGTCACTTTATATCCATAATTCACTTAGTTCCCATTAATACACAATAATTCCTTATCTACAGTCGTCCAATTACAACACGTGCCAGAACTCTATATACATCCATCATCGACTACTACTCTTTGAAGTTGCGTACTTTCCAGAATCAAGCTTCTACTTACTCTGCCATTCCATATAGTTCATCTACCACAACTTAGGTACACGTTTCATCTTTAGGACATTGAAACCCAAATGCTCATTGACTTAGAAATCGTCCTTCGTTACTAATTTTCATAGTGTATAACCGTTATGTCTGTCATTTCAACAAATCTTGTGGCTCAACCGGTATGTCGAACCCTTCACGACGTACTGCAGCTCATGATAACTCTAGCATTTCTACACAACTTTTACCCAACCATACACCTTCATTCTCTTAGCGTAGTATCACCTCTGATAACTCGTGCGACTTACTGATATAACAATACCTCCATAGCCACACTCCATTCTCACAGTCATCTAATGTTTGTTCCACCTCTGAACTAAATTCCTTGGCGGCTGCATCCTTCATTGCGGTGCTTCTAACAGTTAGAGTATAGCCACAATGCAAGAAATTACACTTTGCACTTCGAAGATCTCTCTTATAAACTCCTTAGCAGTTCTCAAACCAAAATGTTCACGCTCTACCAAGATTAACACTTCTCCACTCAGAGTATCTAGCGACACCTTACCAGACACATCACACATCGAGCCGATCCAAGATACAATTCAAATATTCCATCGTCGGTCGCCAATGGTACATGATAGCCACTCACCATGCTGACCAGGATATCATGACCGCACATGAGTCCCCCTTTAGACACTCATGCAAAATTGCCAACTTAACACTTCATGAAACGAGAACGTCCCCAAGGTACAATTTGATACTAACTCACGTGATCACGATCACTCAGAGTCTCCATAAGTATAGTATTGGATTTTGATCCATTTCACCATCGCCTGCCTAGTTATTCCTCTACTATCGAGCGCGACATATGGATTCTCATCCCACATACCTTATGAGAGTCTGGATTTGCGTCTCATGAGTATCACATCAGAATTCTACCTTGAGCTTCGGATCACCCTTGTCTCACACACGTCGGAAAAAGGATGACTCACGCATCTTGTGCACGATAGCGATACTGTGGCATTATACCCGTCTGGTAGTACCAACATGGTGGTCCAACTCCGAGACCATGTACCCAGGTAACCTACCTCTGTGGCGTATAACGATATCCACGTGTATCCTAAAGTCACAACCGACAAGTGTCTGAACAGACCTCCAATAGGTTCATCGTTCCTCAAGTCTTTCGAATCACACTCCTCAGGATGCTAAGACCTAAGAGTGCTACACATCAAGGTTACTTACTCGGAAGGCCAAAACGCCAAGCACGAAGATTGAAGTTCAACTTCGGATTACCATGCAGTGCGCGTACCCACTCGTCCCACGCATGCATGAGATTCCAAGGGTAATTCAGTCCAGATAGGAATACTATGGTTCCTAACAACCAACTCAACTGCGATCATCCTACTGACGTTCCAGATAGATCTTAGTTCTTACTCGCCTGAACGCCCAATGTCAAGTGTAGTTCTATGGCTTCACTCGGGGTCAGACGAACAACAACTAACAAGAACTTAGGTCACTGCATTTCACGCTTCTACATCATTTCATATTCCATCTAGCGTAGTTCTAGAACTTAAATATAAAATGATGAGAACAGAAATACACATCCTCTTCTATCGACCGGGTATTCAAGCCTCACCTAATCGTAAGCTACCACGCTCGTACATTCCACCAACCCTTACTAGGAAACTACTCTCGCTTAGGGTGCTTCAAGTTGGATCAGGATCTAATACTCCGTCCATCCAACTATTGTCCGTACCTGCACAATCAGAAAGGTCTAACTCTTCTATTCGCATTTCCAGGGGTCATTCTGTCCTATCAGCTCACCTGTCATACTTAACACCAGCAACATCATCAGTACTGAATCCTACTAATTCCCAGCTCAACACCTTCGGAGAATCTCACTTACAAGGCTCCTACTCAATCCTATTTGGATTTTCCTTGCTATTACCAAGACTTAGAGAAATTTTACTTCGTCCAATCAAAATCCTGGGGGTTCTAGTTGTCTCAATCCACACCTTCGTAGTTCGGGTATTACTTCTTTGCGTCAAACGCTCCTCTTAATCCTGACAACTCCAATATTTCCCACTTACAACATCCAACAATTCATTACTCATCTCACTCCAACAACTTAGGTTCACAACCTTGCAGGTCTTACGAGTCCTCGTGGCGGCTCTGCCGTAATTCTACTATCTCGCACTCAGTCGATGAGTTGATCAAGTTCAACAACTGAGTGAGACTTCAGTAAAATCTGGCTAGCATCGCACACTTGAGAGAAGGAAAAGGAATTGCTAGTGATGACTCATGGCTCGGCCGAGAATCGACCTGCTCTGATACCAACTGTAACACCCCATACATAACTGACTAGTATATTATGCATGAAACGTTAAAACTGATATTGAGTACATACAAAAGCTATAGATATAGAGAGATCCATATAAAATACAACATGAAATTCTACTAAGAATTACAACACATGTGTCTTCAAAGGATCTGCACAGCGGAAAATGAGATCTGACGAGGTCTCCGAGCCGTCACCACTTTAAGCCGTCAATCCGAACCTGCTATCTGTCAAACGCTACTAAACTGCACCTGAAAAAAATATAAGTTGATTGGGGTGAGATTACTAAATCTCAGTGAGTCCTCCTATCCTATGGGTCCACTCGGTTCTACAGGGTACATGCATCAACAAAACCGAATCCACCATCGATTCGGGGTTTATCCTCACATCCGGTACAAGTACGGAGCAAACACATGAATCGTCCACCATATGAGTCATCGTATCACAAGTACACAGATAGAACAACAAACACGTATGCAGACCCATACCCATGTACGGGGAATCCAGAAGCGCGTTAATGCCTCGACTAGGTTATAAAACACACCCTCGATGAATCACGCCCATGCCTATTGTCAAGAGACTTGTACAAGCACACCGCAAGATGATTAGACGGGTTCGCACAGGCCTAAATGGCCGCGATATGACCTTAGCCTAATTGGCGTCATTGTCCCATTAACCATCCTCACGCACATGTGTTAACGCCGAGTACAATACGCCATCTTGACACATGGGTCCATCGGGCGAAAGCCTAGTGATGTAGCCTACATGGCACCACTAGAGATGGTTTACCTGTTATGCGTAGGCCTACTTAGCCGCATAACGCCACCATACCGAGCACGCAAGTGTGTTAACGCCAAGTGGGAAAATGCCTCAAGACCCTCACAAGCACACTGCAACGGTAGCTCAGGTGTGAGCCCAAGATCACATGATCGGGGCTGTCCCATTGATCACAAAGCCCGGGACATAACGCAACCTAGCCCCCGGCCCGCTTCGATTCAAGCATACACACGCATCAATCGCCAATCACACAAGCACACAATCCCAATTGTTTAACCGAAACAACGGGCATCAACAATATATTCATGTCTCATCACAATATGGCATTCATATTTCAACATAATGTAGCAATAAAGTGCAATGAGATTAATTCATTCTAATCATGCATAATTCACATATTAAAATTACCACATCCATATTCATATATGACAATAGCATGTTTAAATACCAATTAAACAAGTCTCACATGACTAAGGAGACATCTGGTTCCCTTTACGGAACGAAACTGTTCTCGGGGGAAAATAACAAGATTCAATTTCACTCGACAAGACACTAAGTTGGGTTAAAATATAATTAAATCAAGCATTCTGATTTGGGGACCAATTTTATTAGAAAGTACACGTCGCTAGCTTTCCAACGATATAAAGTTTGCGCAATTCCGATACCCGAGCCGAAAGTTACGAATTTCCGAAGTTTGCTGATTTTTGCACTTTTGCCCAGGGTAACCGGTTACCCAGAAGCCAGTAACCGGTTACTGACATGAAAAATGCCCAGAAACGCAAATTTACACAGAGTAACCGGTTACCCAAATGCCAGTAACCGATTACCCTGAAGCAGAATCAATTTTTCTGCATTTTAAGGGTTCTATAACAGTCCCAAATGCTCTATAATGAATCCCCTGCACTACCAATACAGTCCCAAAAATTTTATATCACACATATATTCATAATCATCAACATGCAACATATACTCATCAATTTAGCAAGCTGATCACATGCAATATGGATTATCACTCAAACCCCAATTCCCAACATAAACCCTTGCATACAAATTCCCCAAGGTATCTAACTAAGGACTCACCTTGCTAAAAAGGAGGTTGAGAGGATGATCATGCAGCCACTGAACCCTCACCATAGCCAGAGTTTCACTTCATCTCCATCAAACCCGTATCCACTCTTTAACACACAATCAGCATGCATGTCCCAATTTCAAACTCGTTTTTCTCCTTCAAAACAGAAGCTATAAACATGAACCTTATATGCAAATTGAAGAGAATTTTGTTAGCTTTCCAATGGGACCAGAATCGATACAATCGGAGTTATGAGCAAGGAGTTATGACCTGTTTTGTGGGTGTTGTCCATGGTGTGCGAAAATGGAGATATGAGCTTCTTTCTCCTTTTTCTCTTAAGCTCTTCTCTCTCTTTCCTTCATAATTTTGACTTGCATGACTCTACCACCAAACATGACCTTATGTTCCCATGCAACCTAGAGACAAATGTCCATTATGCCCTCCAACTGAGTGGTAATTACCAATATGCCACTTAGTTGGATTCTAACTAATTCCATTGCCTCTCTTAAGACTTCTAATACAATTGTGCTTAGATGATATGGACTAAGACCAAAGTGCATTTTAATTATCAATTAACCAATTTAATGATAATTACCAGTGTCGGAGAGTCGGGGTATTACATTCTCCCCCCCTTAAATAGAATTCGTCCTCGAATTCTTTTCGATCACCACGAAAACAAACTGTTCACATCTCTCCTGACAAGGGGATGAATGTTCCTTACACTCCTTGTACGAATAGCCTTATGACTCTGCTTGAGCATAGCTCCACCAGAGGAAATACAATCTGCCAGCACTTACATTCCACTCTGCATAATTAGAACCTTAACTCTCAAGCAACACGTCTATCCAGATACTTCGTCTTGACATATCTGGGGAAAGATCCTTCCAGGGTCCTTGACCTTCACTGCTCTACACTGAATCTCCAAAACTTCAAAAGCACTAATAATCCACTCAGCTCTTTGAATTACTTCCCACTTGAGAATTACCGCCACAACGTTGCTTCCGTGATAACACTTCAAGTTATTCCCCACTCGAGTCCATACAATGTCATTAGGTGATCTTCAAATTCCTTGATCTTAACCTCTGGTTCCCAAAGTCTTAGGATGATTGTTCCATATTTACCTTTACTTATACAACTGAATCTTCTTACTTTAACCCTTACTCCAGTTTAGACATAACAACTGTCACCGTAAACCGCGAAGGTGTAATCATCTTGCAACTATAGCCTTGACATTCGACAACTTCGCACAAGATTCTACTGATAAGAGACGAAATTCAACAACTGACCTGTAACCATTGTACCAGTCTTCCTGTACAATCATAGTACACAAGGCATAACCACAAAGAACTTGCGCCAACTGAATGTCCTCTCTAGCCTTCAGTATTTCGATGGCCTGATACTCAGTCCAACCCTTGTGACTTGCAAGCTAAACTGGTGACCTACGAACGTCGGACTGCATGCCATCCACAAAAAGTATTTCCAAGTTGGCCCATAGACAACACCTCTCGAGTTTATGGTGGATCCTCGAGTGACTGGAATGAACGAAACGCTGCTTCGACAATTTCCCTTAGGAAGATACTTTCATCCCAACATAAAATCCTACAAATAGTCCATTCATTCCTACCTCTGACTTATCTGATTATCCCTTGATCTGTTGCGCTACTCTGATTCCAACAAGCCACACACACCTTGAAATCCTCCGAGTCACGTTATATCCATAATTCACTTAGTTCCCATTAATACACAATAATTCCTTATCTACAGTCGTTCAATTACAACACGTGCCAGAACTCTATATACATCCATCATCGACTACTACTCTTTGAAGTTGCGTACTTTCCAGAATCAAGCTTCTACTTACTCTACCATTCCATATAGTTCATCTACCACAACTTAGGTACACGTTTCATCTTCAGGACATTGAAACCCAAATGCTCATTGACTTAGAAATCGTCCTTCGTTACTAATTTTCATAGTGTATAACCGTTATGTCTGTCATTTCAACAAATCTTGTGGCTCAACCGGTATCTCGAACCCTTCACGACGTACTGCAGATCATGATAACTCTAGCATTTCTACACAACTTTTACCCAACCATACACCTTCATTCTCTTAGCGTAGTATCACCTCTGATAACTCGTGCGACTTACTGATATAACAATACCCCCATAGCCACACTCCATTCTCACAGTCATCTAATGTTTGTTCCACCTCTGAACTAAATTCCTTGGCGGCTGCATCCTTCATTGCGGTGCTTCTAACAGTTAGAGTGTAGCCACAATGCAAGAAATTGCACTTTGCACTTCGAAGATCTCTCTTATAAACTCCTTAGCAGTTCTCAAACCAAAATGTTCACGCTCTACCAAGATTAACACTTCTCCACTCAGAGTATCTAGCGACACCTTACCAGACACATCACACATCGAGCCGATCCAAGATACAATTGAAATATTCCATCGTCGGTCGCCAATGGTACATGATAGCCACTTACCATGCTGACCAGGATATCATGACCGCACATGAGTCCCCCTTTAGACACTCATGCAAAATTGCCAACTTAACACTTCACGAAACGAGAACGTCCCCAAGGTACAATTTGATACTAACTCACGTGATCACGATCACTCAGAGTCTCCATAAGTATAGTATTGGATTTTGATCCATTTCACCATCGCCTGCCTAGTTATTCCTCTACTATCGAGCGCGACATATGGATTCTCATCCCACATACCTTATGAGAGTCTGGATTTGCGTCTCATGAGTATCACATCAGAATTCTACCTTGAGCTTCGGATCACCCTTGTCTCACACACGTCGGAAAAAGGATGACTCACGCATCTTGTGCACGATAGCGATACTGTGGCATTATACCCGTCTGGTAGTACCAACATGGTGGTCCAACTCCGAGACCATGTACCCAGGTAACCTACCTCTGTGGCGTATAACGATATCCACGTGTATCCTAAAGTCACAACCGACAAGTGTCTGAACAGACCTCCAATAGGTTCATCGTTCCTCAAGTCTTTCGAATCACACTCCTCAGGATGCTAAGACCTAAGAGTGCTACACATCAAGGTTACTTACTCGGAAGGCCAAAACGCCAAGCACGAAGATTGAAGTTCAACTTCGGATTACCATGCAGTGCGCGTACCCACTCGTCCCACGCATGCATGAGATTCCAAGGTTAATTCAGTCCAGTAGTCGTTTCTTTAGAGATGCACAATGACAGGTCAAATAATTGTATACTTTAGTGTTATACGTCTTTGAAATTCCAATACTTGTATAGTGTTTTGTTTTGTTCTTGATAAAAACTGTAGTCGTTTCTTTAGAGATGCACAATGACAGGTCAAATACTTGTATAGTTTAGTGTTATACGTCTTTGAAATTCCAATACTTGTATAGTATTTTGTTTTGTTCTTGATAAAAACTGTAGTCGTTTCTTTAGAGATGCACAATGACAGGTCAAATACTTGTATATGTCCGTTTGTCACTCCTCATCCCGTCCTGTTTTTTTAGTGGACTTTTGCAGGAGGTTTAAATAGGGCAGACATGTCCTATTGCCACTTCTAAACAGTGGTCGGGACGAATATTTTCATCATCTTAATACAAGATTTTCTATAAATTTTATGGGTGTTAAAAGAGTGTTGTAACAATTGTAATTCTTTTTATATTATTCTTACGCTTAATTATATAATATGAGAGAAAATAAAATAGGGTATGTATAGTTAGAGAGAAGTCATCAAAATATATGAAAGTTTACAATTGAGTTTTTTTTAATTAAGTTGCTATCGGTCTAAAATCTATAATACCTTATCTCTTCAAGTCTTATGTTTTCTCCACTAAACTTGTTTTATTTATATTAGAGAGTTAAATATTATGAAATTGGACAAAATAGATAGGGAGAGGAAAAAACGACTTTTTATCTATAATATAAGAAAATTAGTGGTTCTGGTTTTTACAAAATTACTCATTCTTAATTTTTCTACACCTATTAAAATTGTTGGTTTGTTGTCAATCCACACAATTGTCCATTATAATCTTAATATTTTATTCAACTATATTATAACTTATTTTCACCATTTTTTCTCTCTCTTCACCTTTTTAGTTTTCTATCCTAATCTCTATACTCCATTTTCTCTTTATAAGAAAAATGGTATTTATGATCCAAAAAAATTTAATGAAAAATGGTATACAGGAAAAAATTTATTATTAATCTAACTTTTTTTATATAAAAAAATTTACTATTCATTCAGATATTTATGTAAATGATACTTAAACATAAACAATATTTGTATACGGAAAAAATCTATTATTAATTTAAATATTTTTATATGCGAAAAATGATATTTATGATTCAAAATTTTTTTATTAAAAAATGGTATAAGGGGAAAAATTTACTATTGATATAAATATTTTTTTATACGAAATTTTACTATTCATTCAAATATTTTTATAAACGATACCTACACAAAAGTAATATTTGTATACGAAAAAAATTTATTATTGACCTAAATATTTTTATATAAAAAATAGTATTTAAAATCCGAATTTTTTATATTCTAAAATGGTATACGGGGAAAAAATCTATTATAGATCTAAATATTTTTATATACGAAAATTTATTATTGATCCAGATATTTTTGTAAACGATACCTAAACATAAATAATATTTTTATATGGGAAAAAATTTATTATTGATCTTAATATTTTTCTATATGAAAAATGGTATTTATTATCAAAAAAAATTTAATTAAAAAATGGTATACGGAAAAAATTCTATTCTTGATCTAAATATTTTTATATATATGAAAATTTACAATTGGCCGAGTTCGAGTTCTTCACGAACTTTTTTTTAGCTCAAACTCCACTCGTTAAGAATTGGCCGAGTTTAACTTCGAGTTTGAGCCCCTCACGAACTTTTTTTCCAGCTCAAACTCGACCTGTTAAAAGTTCATGAACATCTCAATTCAACTCATTAGGTTTATTTTGTTTGATTCAACTCAGTTATCTCCCAGACTTAAAAGTAATTTCTTAAAGTATATATATATATATATATATATATATATAAATATATATATATATATATTACATTTTCAATTAATATTTTTTTAAATAAAATAAAATTTATAAGATTGAAATTTATACGATGTTGATTCTATTTGTATAATTTTTTTAGAATATAAATTATCAATTAAAGCGTTAGATTAAAAAAAGATAGCGTTAAGATTCTGAACTATTTTTGAGTTAGTTTAGTTTATTTTCGAGTTAGTTTAGTTTATAGTCTGCCATAGGTGTTAGTGTAGTACCTTTAACCTCATTGGTGTTAGTGTACTACCTTTGGCTTTAACCTCATTATAAAATGATAGAAATTATAATCATATTGAAATTATCCTCATTCTCTTTCTCTCACAATCTTTCTCATTCTCTTTCTCTGACAATGGAACGTAGAGGTTATACTTTCAAGGCCGGTGATGAAGAGAATGCGCTTGCTGATGGTGTCCGCCGCTACCATATTCCCCCGTTTGCAAAAGAAGCACAATGGAACAAAATTTTAGGTGACGCAAACTTCGTTATCTTGGCTCATCGAACATGGCAATCATTGAGTAACAAATGGAGATGTATTCATCAGTTTTATGAGGATGCAGCTGGGGTGGAGGAGGATGTAGCTGGGGTGGAGGATGCCGCTGAAGAAGATCCACAAGCGTAGTCTTTTCTTTAGAGATGCACAATGACAGGTCAAATACTTGTATAGTTTAGTGTTATACGTCTTTGAAATTCCAATACTTGTATAGTGTTTTGTTTTGTTCTTGATAAAAACTGTAGTCGTTTCTTTAGAGATGCACAATGACAGGTCAAATACTTGTATAGTTTAGTGTTATACGTCTTTGAAATTCCAATACTTGTATAGTATTTTGTTTTGTTCTTGATAAAAACGGTAGTCGTTTCTTTAGAGATGCACAATGACAGGTCAAATACTTGTATATGTCCGTTTGTCACTCCTCATCCCGTCCTGTTTTTTAGTGGACTTTTGCAGGAGGTTTAAATAGGGCAGACATGTCCGATTGCCACTTCTAAACAGTGGTCGGGACGAATATTTTCATCATCTTAATACAAGATTTTCTATAAATTTTATGGGTGTTAAAAGAGTGTTGTAACAATTGTAATTCTTTTTATATTATTCTTACGCTTAATTATATAATATGAGAGAAAATAAAATAGGGTATGTATAGTTAGAGAGAAGTCATCAAAATATATGAAAGTTTACAATTGAGTTTTTTTTAATTAAGTTGTTATCGGTCTAAAATCTATAATACCTTATCTCTTCAAGTCTTATGTTTTCTCCACTAAACTTGTTTTATTTATATTAGAGAGTTAAATATTATGAAATTGGACAAAATAGATAGGGAGAGGAAAAAACGACTTTTTATCTATAATATAAGAAAATTAGTGGTTCTGGTTTTTACAAAATTACTCATTCTTAATTTTTCTACACCTATTAAAATTGTTGGTTTGTTGCCAATCCACACAATTGTCCATTATAATCTTAATATTTTATTCAACTATATTATAACTTATTTTCACCATTTTTTCTCTCTCTTCACCTTTTTAGTTTTCTATCCTAATCTCTATACTCCATTTTCTCTTTATAAGAAAAATGGTATTTATGATCCAAAAAAATTTAATGAAAAATGGTATACAGGAAAAAATTTATTATTAATCTAACTTTTTTTATATAAAAAAATTTACTATTCATTCAGATATTTATGTAAATGATACGTAAACATAAACAATATTTGTATACGGAAAAAATCAATTATTAATGTAAATATTTTTATATGCGAAAAATGATATTTATGATTCAAAATTTTTTTATTAAAAAATGGTATAAGGGGAAAAATTTACTATTGATATAAATATTTTTTTATACGAAATTTTACTATTCATTCAAATATTTTTATAAATGATACCTACACAAAAGTAATATTTGTATACGAAAAAAATTTATTATTGACCTAAATATTTTTATATAAAAAATAGTATTTATAATCCGAATTTTTTATATTCTAAAATGGTATACGGGGAAAAAATCTATTATAGATCTAAATATTTTTATATACGAAAATTTATTATTGATCCAGATATTTTTGTAAACGATACCTAAACATAAATAATATTTTTATATGGGAAAAAATTTATTATTGATCTTAATATTTTTCTATATGAAAAATGGTATTTATTATCAAAAAAAATTTAATTAAAAAATTGTATACGGAAAAAATTCTATTCTTGATCTAAATATTTTTATATATATGAAAATTTACAATTGGCCGAGTTCGAGTTCTTCACGAACTTTTTTTTAGCTCAAACTCCACTCGTTAAGAATTGGCCGAGTTTAACTTCAAGTTTGAGCTCCTCACGAACTATTTTTCCAGCTCAAACTCGACCTGTTAAAAGTTCATGAACATCTCAATTCAGCTCATTAGGTTTATTTTGTTTAATTCAACTCAGTTATCTCCCAGACTTAAAAGTAATTTTTTAAAGTATATATATATATTACATTTTCAATTAATATTTTTTTAAATAAAATAAAATTTATAAGATTGAAATTTATACGATGTTGATTCTATTTGTATAATTTTTTTAGAATATAAATTATCAATTAAAGCGTTAGATTAAAAAAAGATAGTGTTAAGATTCTGAACTATTTTCGAGTTAGTTTAGTTTATATTCGAGTTAGTTTAGTTTATTGTCTGCCATAGGTGTTAGTGTAGTACCTTTAACCTCATTGGTGTTAGTGTACTACCTTTGTCTTTAATCTCATTATAAAATGATAGAAATTATAATCATATTGAAATTATCCTCATTCTCTTTCTCTCATCTCTCACAATCTTTCTCATTCTCTTTCTCTGACAATGGAACGTAGAGGTTATACTTTCTAGGTCGCTGATGAAGAGAATGCGCTTGCTGATGGTGTCCGCCGCTACCATATTCCCCCGTTTGCAAAAGAAGCACAATGGAACAAAATTTTAGGTGACCCAAACTTCGTTATCTTGGCTCATTGAACATGGCAATCATTGAGTAACAAATGGAGATGTATTCATCAGTTTTGTGAGGATGCAGCTGGGGTGGAGGAGGATGTAGCTGGGGTGGAGGATGCCGCTGAGGAAGATCCACAAGCGTAGTCGTTTCTTTAGAGATGCATAATGACAGGTCAAATACTTGTATAGTTTAGTGTTATACGTCTTTGAAATTCCAATACTTGTATAGTGTTTTGTTTTGTTCTTGATAAAAACTGTAGTCGTTTCTTTAGAGATGCACAATGACAGGTCAAATACTTGTATAGTTTAGTGTTATACGTCTTTGAAATTCCAATACTTGTATAGTATTTTGTTTTGTTCTTGATAAAAACTGTAGTCGTTTCTTTAGAGATGCACAATGACAGGTCAAATACTTGTATATGTCCGTTTGTCACTCCTCATCCCGTCCTGTTTTTTTAGTGGACTTTTGCAGTAGGTTTAAATAGGGCAGACATGTCCGATTGCCACTTCTAAACAGTGGTCGGGACGAATATTTTCATCATCTTAATACAAGATTTTCTATAAATTTTATGGGTGTTAAAAGAGTGTTGTAACAATTTTATCGGTCTAAAATCTATAATATCTTATCTCTTCAAGTCTTATGTTTTCTCCACTAAACTTGTTTTATTTATATTAGAGAGTTAAATATTATGAAATTGGACAAAATAGATAGGGAGAGGAAAATACAACTTTTTATCTATAATATAAGAAAATTAGTGGTTCTGGTTTTTACAAAATTACTCATTCTTAATTTTTCTACACCTATTAAAATTGTTGGTTTGTTGTCAATCCACACAATTGTCCATTATAATCTTAATATTTTATTCAACTATATTATAACTTATTTTCAACATTTTTTCTCTCTCTTCACCTTTTTAGTTTTCTATCCTAATCTCTATACTCCATTTTCTCTTTATAAGAAAAATGGTATTTATGATCCAAAAAAATTTAATGAAAAATGGTATACAGGAAAAAATTTATTATTAATCTAACTTTTTTTTTATATAAAAAAATGTACTATTCATTCAGATATTTATGTAAATGATACTTAAACATAAACAATATTTGTATACGGAAAAAATCTATTATTAATGTAAATATTTTTATATGCAAAAAATGATATTTATGATTCAAAATTTTTTTATTCAAAAATGGTATAAGGGGAAAAATTTACTATTGATATAAATATTTTTTTATACGAAATTTTACTATTCATTCAAATATTTTTATAAATGATACCTACACAAAAGTAATATTTGTATACGAAAAAAATTTATTATTGACCTAAATATTTTTATATAAAAAATAGTATTTATAATCCGAATTTTTTATATTCTAAAATGGTATACGGGGAAAAAATCTATTATAGATCTAAATATTTTTATATACGAAAATTTATTATTGATCCAGATATTTTTGTAAACAATACCTAAACATAAATAATATTTTTATATGGGAAAAAATTTATTATTGATCTTAATATTTTTCTATATGAAAAATGGTATTTATTATCAAAAAAAAATTTATTAAAAAGTGGTATACGGAAAAAATTCTATTCTTGATCTAAATATTTTTATATATATGAAAATTTACAATTGGCCGAGTTCGAGTTCTTCACGAACTTTTTTTTAGCTCCAACTCCACTCGTTAAGAATTGGCCGAGTTTAACTTCGAGTTTGAGCTCCTCACGAACTTTTTTTCCAGCTCAAACTCGACCTGTTAAAAGTTCATGAACATCTCAATTCAACTCATTAGGTTTATTTTGTTTCATTCAACTCAGTTATCTCCCAGACTTAAAAGTAATTTCTTAAACTATATATATATATATATATATATATATATATATATATATATATATATATATATATATATATATATATTACATTTTCAATTTATATTTTTTTAAATAAAATAAAATTTATAAGATTGAAATTTATACGATGTTGATTCTATTTGTATAATTTTTTTAGAATATAAATTATCAATTAAAGCGTTAGATTAAAAAAAGATAGTGTTAAGATTCTGAACTATTTTCGAGTTAGTTTAGTTTATTTTCGAGTTAGTTTAGTTTATTGTCTGCCATAGGTGTTAGTGTAGTACCTTTAACCTCATTGGTGTTAGTGTACTACCTTTGGCTTTAACCTCATTATAAAATGATAGAAATTATAATCATATTGAAATTATCCTCATTCTCTTTCTCTCACAATCTTTCTCATTCTCTTTCTCTGACAATGGAACGTAGAGGTTATACTTTCTGGGCCGCTGATGAAGAGAATGCGCTTGCTCATGGTGTCCGCCGCTACCATATTCCCCCGTTTGCAAAAGAAGCACAATGGAACAAAATTTTAGGTGACCCAAACTTCGTTATCTTGGCTCATCGAACATGGCAATCATTGAGTAATAAATGGAGATGTATTCATCAGTTTTGTGAGGATGTAGCTGGGGTGGAGGAGTATGTAGCTGGGGTGGAGGATGCCACTGAAGAAGATCCACAAGCGTATTCGTTTCTTTAGAGATGCACAATGACAGGTCAAATACTTGTATAGTTTAGTGTTATACGTCTTTGAAATTCCAATACTTGTATAGTGTTTTGTTTTGTTCTTGATAAAAACTGTAGTCGTTTCTTTAGAGATGCACAATGACAGGTCAAATACTTGTATAGTTTAGTGTTATACGTCTTTGAAATTCCAATACTTGTATAGTATTTTGTTTTGTTCTTGATAAAAACTATAGTCGTTTCTTTAGAGATGCACAATGACAGGTCAAATACTTGTATATGTCCATTTGTCACTCCTCATCCCGTCCTGTTTTTTTAGTGGACTTTTGCAGGAGGTTTAAATAGGGCAGACATGTCCGATTGCCACTTCTAAACAGTGGTCGGGACGAATATTTTCATCATCTTAATACAAGATTTTCTATAAATTTTATGGGTGTTAAAAGAGTGTTGTAACAATTGTAATTCTTTTTATATTATTCTTACGCATAATTATATAATACGAGAGAAAATAAAATAAGGTATGTATAGTTAGAGAGAAGTCATCAAAATATATGAAAGTTTACAATTGAGTTTTTTTTAATTAAGTTGTTATGGGTCTAAAATCTATAATATCTTATCTCTTCAAGTCTTATGTTTTCTCCACTAAACTTGTTTTATTTATATTAGAGAGTTAAATATTATGAAATTGGACAAAATAGATAGGGAGAGGAAAAAACAACTTTTTATCTATAATATAAGAAAATTAGTGGTTCTGGTTTTTACAAAATTACTCATTCTTAATTTTTCTACACCTATTAAAATTGTTGGTTTGTTGTCAATCCACACAATTGTCCATTATAATCTTAATATTTTATTCAACTATATTATAACTTATTTTCAACATTTTTTCTCTCTCTTCACCTTTTTAGTTTTCTATCCTAATCTCTATACTCCATTTTCTCTTTATAAGAAAAAAGGTATTTATGATCCAAAAAAATTTAATGAAAAATGGTATACAGGAAAAAATTTATTATTAATCTAACTTTTTTTATATAAAATTTTTTACTATTCATTCAGATATTTATGTAAATGATACTTAAACATAAACAATATTTGTATACGGAAAAAATCTATTATTAATGTAAATATTTTTATATGCGAAAAATGATATTTATGATTCAAAATTTTTTTATTAAAAAAATGGTATAAGGGGAAAAATTTACTATTGATATAAATATTTTTTTATACGAAATTTTACTATTCATTCAAATATTTTTATAAATGATACCTACACAAAAGTAATATTTGTATACGAAAAAAATTTATTATTGACCTAAATATTTTTATATAAAAAATAGTATTTATAATCCGAATTTTTTATATTCTAAAATGGTATACGGGGAAAAAAATCTTTTATAGATCTAAATATTTTTATATATGAAAATTTATTATTGATCCAGATATTTTTGTAAACGATACCCAAACATAAATAATATTTTTATATGGGAAAAAATTTATTATTGATCTTAATATTTTTCTATATGAAAAATGGTATTTATTATCAAAAAAAAATTAATTAAAAATGGTATACGGAAAAAAATTCTATTCTTGATCTAAATATTTTTATATATATGAAAAATTACAATTGGCCGAGTTCGAGTTCTTAACGAACTTTTTTTTAGCTCAAACTCCACTCGTTTAGAATTGGCCGAGTTTAACTTCGAGTTTGAGCTCCTCACGAACTTTTTTTCCAGCTAAAACTCGACCTGTTAAAAGTTCATGAACATCTCAATTCAACTAATTAGGTTTATTTTGTTTGATTCAACTCAGTTATCTCCCAGACTTAAAAGTAATTTCTTAAAGTATATATATATATATATATATATATATATATATATATATATATATTACATTTTCAATTAATATTTTTTAAATAAAATAAAATTTATAAGATTGAAATTTATACGATGTTGATTCTATTTGTATAATTTTTTTAGAATATAAATTATCAATTAAAGCGTTAGATTAAAAAAAGATAGTGTTAAGATTATGAACTATTTTCGAGTTAGTTTAGTTTATTTTCGAGTTAGTTTAGTTTATTGTCTGCCATAGGTGTTAGTGTAGTACCTTTAACCTCATTGGTGTTAGTGTACTACCTTTGGCTTTAACCTCATTATAAAATGATAGAAATTATAATCATATTGAAATTATCCTCATTCTCTTTCTCTCACAATCTTTCTCATTCTCTTTCTCTGACAATGGAACGTAGAGGTTATACTTTCTGGGCCGCTGATGAAGAGAATGCGCTTGCTGATGGTGTCCGCCGCTACCATATTCCCCCGTTTGCAAAAGAATCACAATGGAACAAAATTTTAGGTGACCCAAACTTCGTTATCTTGGCTCATCGAACATGGCAATCATTGAGTAACAAATGGAGATGTATTCATCAGTTTTATGAGGATGCAGCTGGGGTGGAGGAGGATGTAGCTGGGGTGGAGGATGCCGCTGAAGAAGATCCACAAGCGTAGTCGTTTCTTTAGAGATGCACAATGACAGGTCAAATAATTGTATAGTTTAGTGTAATACGTCTTTGAAATTCCAATACTTGTATAGTGTTTTGTTTTGTTCTTGATAAAAACTGTAGTCGTTTCTTTAGAGATGCACAATGACAGGTCAAATACTTGTATATGTCCGTTTGTCACTCCTCATCCCGTCCTGTTTTTTTAGTGGACTTTTGCAGGAGGTTTAAATAGGGCAGACATGTCCGATTGCCACTTCTAAACAGTGGCCGGGACGAATATTTTCATCATCTTAATACAAGATTTTCTATAAATTTTATGGGTGTTAAAAGAGTGTTGTAACAATTGTAATTCTTTTTTTATTATTCTCACGCTTAATTATATAATATGAGAGAAAATAAAATAGGGTATGTATAGTTAGAGAGAAGTCATCAAAATATATGAAAGTTTACAATTGAGTTTTTTTTAATTAAGTTGTTATCGGTCTAAAATCTATAATACCTTATCTCTTCAAGTCTTATGTTTTCTCCACTAAACTTGTTTTATTTATATTAGAGAGTTAAATATTATGAAATTGGACAAAATAGATAGGGAGAGGAAAAAACGACTTTTTATCTATAATATAAGAAAATTAGTGGTTCTGGTTTTTACAAAATTACTCATTCTTAATTTTTCTACAGCTATTAAAATTGTTGGTTTGTTGTCAATCCACACAATTGTCCGTTATAATCTTAATATTTTATTCAACTATATTATAACTTATTTTCACCATTTTTTCTCTCTCTTCAACTTTTTAGTTTTCTATCCTAATCTCTATACTCCATTTTCTCTTTATAAGAAAAATGGTATTTATGATCCAAAAAAATTCAATGAAAAATGGTATACAGGAAAAAATTTATTATTAATCTAACTTTTTTTATATAAAAAAATTTACTATTCATTCAGATATTTATGTAAATGATACTTAAACATAAACGATATTTGTATACGGAAAAAATCTATTATTAATGTAAATATTTTTATATGCGAAAAATGATATTTATGATTCAAAATTTTTTTATTAATAAATGGTATAAGGGGAAAAATTTACTATTGATATAAATATTTTTTTATACGAAATTTTACTATTCATTCAAATATTTTTATAAATGATACCTACACAAAAGTAATATTTGTATACGAAAAAAATTTATTATTGACCTAAATAATTTTATATAAAAAATAGTATTTATAATCCGAATTTTTTATATTCTAAAATGGTATACGGGGAAAAAATCTATTATAGATCTAAATATTTTTATATACGAAAATTTATTATTGATCCATATATTTTTGTAAACGATACCTAAACATAAATAATATTTTTATATGGGAAAAAATTTATTATTGATTCAACTCATTAGGTTTATTTTGTTTGATTCAACTCAGTTATCTCCCAGACTTAAAAGTAATTTCTTAACGTATATATATATATATATATATATATATATATATATATATATATATATATATATATATATATATATATATATATTACATTTTCAATTAATATTTTTTTTAAATAAAATAAAATTTATAAGATTGAATGTAACACCCCATACATATATGTCTAGAATAATATGTAGTGATGCTATAAATGGTACAAGAAACATACATAAGCGGTAAAAACAATAAATTAATATCATATACAATTCAAGTTTACAACTAAGATGTATACGATAGGCTTGTCTTCAACAATACACAGCGGAAAGATAACGTCTGACGAGGTCTTCCTGCCATTTGCTTATCCATAGTCTTCAAAGCAATCCTTCAAGCAATCCGTCTACTTCAAACCTGTTCCTGAAAAATATTAAGAGGATTGGGGTGAGATTACTAAATCTCAGTGAGTTCCCCTATCTTACGGGTTCGCTCGGTTCTACAAGGTGCATGCAATCAAAAGGATTCACCAAGAATCCAGGATTTCCTCACTGCCAGGTGCAAATACAAACAAGGGTACACCGTCAATGGAAGTCCCATAACTATCCAATGAGGTAAAAACAACAACAGGCTCAACGCCATCACAAACAAGTATGCAGACCCGTACCCATGTACGAGGAATCCAGGAGTAGAATCTGCCTGTCTACCTAGGCTGCCAAACCACACCCTCAGTGGGTTACACCCGTACATCGCATCAAGAGACTTGCACAAGCACATCGCAAGACTAATCGGATACTCCTCCTAAATGGAATTCATCCGAGATGAGTTACAGCCGTGACATTGCCTAAATGGCGTCCGACCCCATCATTGTCCATACGCAGATGAGTTAACATCGAGTGCAAATACGCCATCTTGACAATACGAGCCCACCGGACGAAAGCCTAGTGATCTTGCCTACGTAGCATCACTAGAGGTGAATCGGAAGTAATATTACCTACATGGCATTACTTCTCCACCATACCAAGCACGCCGATATGTTAACGTCGAGTGGGATACGCCCCGTAGGCCCTCACAAGCATATCGCAATGGTAGCTCAGGTGTGCAAAACATACCGAGAACACAGATGAGTTAACGTCGAGTGGGATACGCCCCGTAGGCCCTCACAAGCACATCGCAACGGTAATGATGGAACTAAGTCCATAAACAGGACTTACCACCTAGTAGCTTAAGCTTACTCCGATTCAAGCATACACAAAACACCGAGATCACACAGCACGGTATCAGCCATCACACAGGCAATCACATCCGAATGTTCAACCGGAACAAACGGAAAACAATGCATAACCATACATAACATTACATGTGATTTATAACTCTTCCAACATGCATATCAATGTCATAGCCATAGTGTAATCATGCATTTAATCATCATAGAAACACATATTTACTCGAACAATTCCATGATAATTCTCAATCCAAAACAAGAGGCTTTCGGTTCCCAATTCGGAACGAAACGGCACTCAATAGGGAAAATTATCAATTCTGTAACAGACTAGTTGGATACAGCGAACTTCTGTTCGCTACAGCAAACTCAAACAGAAGCTAAACTTCTTCAAATCCAGGTCAGTTCGCTACAGCGAACTACCAGCGAAGCCCCGATTCGCTACAGCGAAGGAAAGTTCGCTTCAGCGAATAAATCAATTCAACTCCCAGGTTTATTCGCTACACCATTCGCTACAGCGAATGAAAGTTCGCTGCAGCGAACTCTGCAAAATCAGCAAAATGCATAAACGCATTTGGGGTCCCCAAGCCCCAAATTTCTACATGCAGCCACTGATAACCGAATAACAAGCTGTAGTAAACATACATATACTCATTAGGATAACATTATACAACCTAATAGTTAGGGTAACACCCTAGTCTAAGTTCAACCCAAGGATAACATCTTATTGACATAAACTCAAGGCTAAATTGTGCATATTCTAAAACCAAGCAACACCTAATCATGTGCCATAATTTATATCTGCTTCAAAATCATGTTATCTAAGCAATATCACATAGAGAACTGAAAGACCTTTCCAACGCTTCTGACGGCACTCCGTTTCGAGTTGTAGAACTCAAGTTATGGTCAATTTAGTGAAACACAAAAGTGCAGTCTGCAGACATTCGCTGCAGCGAACACAGAGTTCGCTGTAGCGAACCTGACAGTGCAGAACACGGGATTTAGGGTTCTAACCTCCATTTTTGCATCTTAATCAATCCTAATTCAATCTCAAACATGTAATAACGATACAATCCATTTATTATCATAATGAGAACATATTTTCATCAATTGATCAAGCATGCAAAGCATCAAACTCAACCCAAAACCCAACATGCATACATTCCCAAACTACCTACCCAAGTTCTATCTAATGGAACTCACCTCATGCCATGGAGATTCTGGTTTGCATGGTAGAATAATGGAGATGATGATGATACTGATTCTGAGTTTGGAAGGATGAAGGAGATGATTCTACCACTTGATCATGGTTCTTCCTCCATATTTGTTAAAGCTTCCCACACATGCAAGGGCTTGATGAAGATGATGAACTTCTCTCCTCTTCTCCAAGCTTCATGTTTCCTCTTCCTTTCTCTCTTCTAAATTATGATTTTGCATCACATAAGAATGAGGTTTGTATCCAAACAAGCCCTTAAGTGGTTCATGCCATGATCAATGACCATATTACCCCTCAACTATGTGAAAATTACCGGTTTGCCATGTAGTTCCAATCTAACTATTTCTCTTTAATTCTACAAACTTCTCTTAGTCCTTCATAGTGTATAAACATACATTCTTAGACGATATGGGATATTACATTCTCCCCCCCTTAAATAGAATCCGCCCTCGAATCCCTTCCTATCACCATGATAACAAGCTTCTCACATCTTCTTTCAACGAGGGGATGAACATTCCTTACATATTCCTCCCTTGGATAAACCTCACGACTTCCAATGAAAGTCATTCCACCCAAGAAACACAACTCGTCTATACACTTGTGTTCAAACACTCTTGACTGGGATTGTAGTCCACATACAACATATCTCTTATGATACTCCGCATCAACATACTTCAGAATGATCCTTCCAAGGTTCACAACCTTACTTCTTGCACCGAGTTTGCGTAGCTTTAAGATTCTTGGTAATTCATCTGGTTGGACAATTCTCATCTGAAATGTCTGCTAAGCCCAATCCTACTCAACTTAAGCCACAAAATTTACACTTCCTTCCCTTAGCCTCATTCATCATTTCAAGTCCATACATTCCTGCAATATTGTCTCTTTCTAATGACGACATTCTAGATTCACTTCCAAACGAATCCATAAGGTGTCACGTAGATGCTTGTTGAATTCCTTATTCCCGAATTCTAATTCCCAGATGCTCAAATTGACTTGCTCTAAGTCTACTGTCTCGGTACGACCAAAACTTTTACTTCAATCCTTGATTCAGCCTTAGACGACACGACTGCAGCTGCAGGCCACAAGGGTGTACAATCCTGCAACTACAACCTTGATATCTGACAATTTCCCATAAAGTTCCACTGACAAAGGGGTAAACTCTAACAGCAGTCCTACAACCATCATCTAAGTTTTCACGCACGCTCATAAGTTCACAAGACATATTCCCAACGAGTCTCCGTCAAGTGGCATCCTTTACTTGGCTTCATCATTTCAATGGTCACAATACTCACAAGTCCGATTGTCTACCAGGGGAACATCTGATCACACATCAATCATGAAGCCTCCTCTAAGCCGGTCCGTCAACATTACCTCTCAAGATTGTGGCGGATCACTGAGAGATAGAAACAACCCAAAACATTACTCTAGTGAATTCTCTTAGGAAGATATCTCTATCCCAACACAAAATCCTACAAGTAGTTCGTCCATACCCACTACATAATCACCTGGTTTTTCCTATCTGTTGCGCTACTCTGATCTCCACCTGTCATACACTTCTTGCAATCCTCTAACTTACACTTTGTCCATGGTCCACTTGGTTCCTTTATTACACTACAATTAGTCTCTTAGTAGCAACAGTTCCTCCTCGGCACTCGTCCAAATACAACACACGCCAGAATCTTAGACACGCTCATCGCCCACTACTACCTGATGTTGAGTGATCCCAAAATCAAGTCACCAAATCTTCCATTATTCTGGATTAAGTCTACTTGAACACAACTTGGTCCACATACTTCGGTTCAAGAACTCCCAAAGTCAAATGCTTTCTCCGAGTACGAGTTTGCCTTATCTTACCAACTTCCACATCTTACAACTGCCACGGTAACTCTTCCCAACCATACGAATTCATATTGTTGGTGCGATAATACTTCTAGTAACTCATGCGACTTGACTTATGTAATAACGTCTTCTCAGTCTCTGAAGCTGACACAAAACTTACTTCTTCGGTTGCGTTATCCCAATGCAACATTTCTAACTACAAAGGTTTAGTCGCAAAACAAGAGATCATACTCCGTGCCTCGGACATTTCCCTTTGAAACTCTACAACACTCCCAAAACCAATGTGCATCTACTTTTCCAAGTCTGACATTGCCTATGTTACTGAGGATCTACCAAGACTCCTCTAGGTATATCCCACATCTAGCTAATCCAAGATACACTTCATCCACTCCAACACTGTTCACCAAGGTTAGAGATTAGTCACACATTGTGCTGTCCAGAATACACTATTCACACATCTCAAATCTCGGACACTTACGCGCAAAGGTTCACCTACCTGACATATTAGAAACCATCCATGATGTAGAAACCTAAAATTCTCACGTGACCACGACCACCCAAAGTCTCCTCATAAGCATAGCGTTAGAATCTAATCCATCTCATTGTCACCCGCTCGTATAATCTTGAATCATCGAGAGCAACATATGGATCCTTATCTCACCAACCTTATGAGAGTTTTGGGTTCGTGTCTCACGAGTGCCAAATCAGGCTCCTACCTCGAGTTTCATATCTATACAGCCCCATGTCTGTCGGAAAATATAACTCATGCATCTCGTGCACGACAACGATACTGTGGCGTCATACCTGTCTTATAGTACTAACATGGTGGTCCAGCTCCGAGGCCACGCACTCAAGTAACTTACCCTGTAGCATATGACGATCTCCACTCGTATCATATCGCCACGATCGAAAATAACTGGACAGACCTCCCACTAGGGTCATTGATCCTCAAGTCCTTCCAGTCACACTCCTTAGGTTGCTCAAACCTAAGAGTGTGGTACGTCTGGGGTTAACTTCCTCTAAACGTAACAAGCTAGATCTGACTTAATAAGATTCCAGTTCGGGTTTTTATGCCAGGTGTGCACTCAGTCACACAGGACACACACAATATTTCTACAGGTAACTCCCACCATATCAGAATATCATAGCTATAACAACAATCACAAAAATGCTTTCAATCTGCCGTTGTTGCACATAAACACTATTTCAATCCACTTACGTACCCAACACCTAGCGTAGTTCTACGGCTTCACTCGGGTTAGATGAATCACAACTAGTAGGGAACAAGGATCACTGCACTCTACATTCTCATTCATTCAGCTGCCTCCTAGTGTAGTTCTAGGACTTGCGCATTTCAGAATGAGCATGGAGATGCAGTAATTCCTTTCACTAGAACAGATGTCCAAGAATTTGCCCAATGGAGGTCACCACTTCCACTCGTTCGATCAGTCCTTCACTGGGTAACTACCTGCTACTTGGGGTACACCAGAACGAGTCGGAGTGTAGCAACTTATCCACCCAAGTATCGCTCAGGCCAGAGTAACTAAAATATCCAATATCTCTGTCCAAACTTCCAGAAGTCTTCCATTCAAGCGTTTCCCTGTCCACATATGCTACTGACACCGTGATAGAGTAACAAATTCCTTAACTGCCACAAGTTGGGCTTTATCACAGAATTTCCCGACTCTATTCCTACACCAGTGCTTCGTGGATTACCTCTACTGCTACAAGAGTCCAGAGAAAGTCTACTCCGTCCAATAGAAATCCTTGGAACTTCCAGTTGTCTCAAACCTTTCTATGACATTTGGGTTGTCCATATTTCCTTGATAAATACTCCTCTCATAGCGGACAATCCCAACATTCCTCCTACTCAACTGGCCTCTACTACTTCAGCTCGAGTCGCTTTGGGCCTTACGCGTCCTCGTGGTGGCTCCACCACGATCTCATCTATCGCATATACAGTCAGTGAGCTGGCCAGGCTCAACGAGTGGATACTACGATAGCAAGAATCGTGCGAGCAACACACACATGTGAGGGAGAAGAGAATTGCTAGTGATGTCTCATGGCAGGGACAAGAATCGACCTGCTCTGATACCAACTGTAACACCCCATACATATATGTCTAGAATAATATGTAGTGATGCTATAAATGGTACAAGAAACATACATAAGCGGTAAAGACAATAAATTAAAATCATATACAATTCAAGTTTACAACTAAGATGTATACGATAGGCTTGTCTTCAACAATACACAGCGGAAAGATAACGTCTGACGAGGTCTTCCTGCCATTTGCTTATCCATAGTCTTCAAAGCAATCCTTCAAGCAATCCGTCTACTTCAAACCTGTTCCTGAAAAATATTAAGAGGATTGGGGTGAGATTACTAAATCTCAGTGAGTTCCCCTATCTTACGGGTTCGCTCGGTTCTACAAGGTGCATGCAATCAAACGGATTCACCGAGAATCCAGGTTTTCCTCACGGCCAGGTGCAAATACAAACAAGGGTACACCGTCAATGGAAGTCCCATAACTATCCAATGAGGTAAAAACAACAACAGGCTCAACGCCATCACAAACAAGTATGCAGACCCGTACCCGTGTACGAGGAATCCAGGAGTAGAATCTGCCTGTCTACCTAGGCTGCCAAACCACACCCTCGGTGGGTTACACCCGTACATCGCATCAAGAGACTTGCACAAGCACATCGCAAGACTAATCGGATACTCCTCCTAAATGGAATTCATCCGAGATGAGTTACAGCCGTGACATTACCTAAATGGCGTCCGACCCCATCATTGTCCGTATGCAGATGAGTTAACATCGAGTGCAAATACGCCATCTTGACAATACGAGCCCACCGGGCGAAAGCCTAGTGATCTTGCCTACGTAGCATCACTAGAGGTGAATCGGAAGTAATATTACCTACATGGCATTACTTCTTCACCATACCAAGCACGCTGATATGTTAATGTCGAGTGGGATACGCCCCGTAGGCCCTCACAAGCATATCGCAATGGTAGCTCAGGTGTGCAAAACATACCGAGAACGTAGATGAGTTAACGTCGAGTGGGATGCGCCCCGTAGGCCCTCACAAGCACATCGCAACGGTAATGATGGAACTAAGTCCATAAACAGGACTTACCACCTAGTAGCTTAAGCTTACTCCGATTCAAGCATACACAAAACACCGAGATCACACAGCACGGTATCAGCCATCACACAGGCAATCACATCCGAATGTTCAACCGGAACAAACGGAAAACAATGCATAACCATACATAACATTACATGTGATTTATAACTCTTCCAACATGCATATCAATGTCATAGCCATAGTGTAATCATGCATTTAATCATCATAGAAACACATATTTACTCGAACAATTCCATGATAATTCTCAATCCAAAACAAGAGGCTTTCGGTTCCAAATTCGGAACGAAACTGCACTCAATAGGGAAAATTATCAATTCTGTAACAGACTAGTTGGCTACAGCGAACTTCTGTTCGCTACAGCGAACTCAAACAGAAGCTAAACTTCTTCAAATCCAGGTCAGTTCGCTACAGCGAACTACCAGCGAAGCCCCGATTCGCTACAGCGAAGGAAAGTTCGCTTCAGCGAATAAATCAATTCAACTCCCAGGTTTATTCGCTACACCATTTGCTACAGCGAATGAAAGTTCGCTACAGCGAATGAAAGTTCCCTGCAGCGAACTCTGCAAAATCAGCAAAATGCAGAAACGCATTTGGGGTCCCCAAGCCCCAAATTTCTACATGCAGCCACTGATAACCGAATAACAAGCTATAGTAAACATACATATACTCATTAGGATAACATTATACAACCTAATAGTTAGGGTAACATCCTAGTCTAAGTTCAACCCAAGGATAACATCTCATTGACATAAACTCAAGCCTAAATTGTGCATATTCTAAAACCAAGCAACACCTAATCATGTGCCATAATTTATATCTGCTTCAAAATCATGTTATCTAAGCAATATCACATAGAGAACTGAAAGACCTTTCCAACGCTTCTGACGGCACTCCGTTTCGAGTTGTAGAACTCAAGTTATGGTCAATTTAGTGAAACACAAAAGTGCAGTCTGCAGACATTCGCTGCAGCGAACACAGAGTTCGCTGTAGCGAACCTGACAGTGCAGAACACGGGATTTAGGGTTCTAACCTCCATTTTTGCATCTTAATCAATCCTAATTCAATATCAAACATGTAATAACGATACAATCCATTTATTATCATAATGAGAACATATTTTCATCAATTGATCAAGCATGCAAAGCATCAAACTCAACCCAAAACCCAACATGCATACATTCCCAAACTACCTACCCAAGTTCTATCTAATGGAACTCACCTCATGCCATGGAGATTCTTGTTTGCATGGTAGAATAATGGAGATGATGATGATACTGATTCTGAGTTTGGAAGGATGAAGGAGATGATTCTACCACTTGATCATGGTTCTTCCTCCATATTTGTTAAAGCTTCCCACACATGCAAGGGCTTGGTGAAGATGATGAACTTCTCTCCTCTTCTCCAAGCTTCACGTTTCATCTTCCTTTCTCTCTTCTAAATTCTGATTTTGCATCACATAAGAATGAGGTTTGTATCCAAACAAGCCCTTAAGTGGTTCATGCCATGATCAATGACCATATTACCCCTCAACTATGTGAAAATTACCGGTTTTCCATGTAGTTCCAATCTAACTATTTCTCTTTAATTCTACAAACTTCTCTTAGTCCTTCATAGTGTATAAATATACATTCTTAGACGATATGGGATATTACATTGAAATTTATACGATGTTGATTCTATTTGTATAATTTTTTTAGAATATAAATTATCAATTAAATCCTTAGATTAAAAAAAGATAGTGTTAAGATTCTGAACTATTTTCAAGTTAGTTTATTTTAATTTCGAGTTAGTTTAGTTTATTGTCTACCATAGGTGTTAGTGTAGTACCTTTAACCTGATTGGTGTTAGTGTACTACCTTTGGCTTTAACCTCATTATAAAATGATAGAAATTATAATCATATTGAAATTATCCTCATTCTCTTTCTCTCAAAATCTTTCTCATTCTCTTTCTCTGACAATGGAACGTAGAGGTTATACTTTCTGGGCCGCTGATGAAGAGAATCCGCTTGCTGATGGTGTCCGCCGCTACCATATTCCCCCGTTTGCAAAAGAAGCACAATGGAACAAAATTTTAGGTGACCCAAACTTCGTTATCTTGGCTCATCGAACATGGCAATCATTGAGTAACAAATGGAGATGTATTCATCAGTTTTATGAGGATGCAGCTGGGGTGGAGGAAGATGTAGCTGGGGTGGAGGATGCCGCTGAAGAAGATCCACAAGCGTAGTCGTTTCTTTAGAGATGCACAATGACAGGTCAAATACTTGTATAGTTTAGTGTTATACGTCTTTGAAATTCCAATACTTGTATAGTGTTTTGTTTTGTTCTTGATAAAAACTGTAGTCGTTTCTTTAGAGATGCACAATGACAGGTCAAATACTTGTATAGTTTAGTGTTATACGTCTTTGAAATTCCAATACTTGTATAGTATTTTGTTTTGTTCTTGATAAAAACTGTAGTCGTTTCTTTAGAGATGCACAATGACAGGTCAAATACTTGTATATGTCCGTTTGTCACTCCTCATCCCGTCCTGTTTTTTTAGTGGACTTTTGCAGGAGGTTTAAATAGGGCAGACATGTCCGATTGCCACTTCTAAACAGTGGTCGGGACGAATATTTTCATCATCTTAATACAAGATTTTCTATAAATTTTATGGGTGTTAAAAGAGTGTTGTAACAATTGTAATTCTTTTTATATTATTCTTACGCTTAATTATATAATATGAGAGAAAATAAAATAGGGTATGTATAGTTAGAGAGAAGTCATCAAAATATATGAAAGTTTACAATTGAGTTTTTTTAATTAAGTTGTTATCGGTCTAAAATCTATAATACCTTATCTCTTCAAGTCTTATGTTTTCTCCACTAAACTTGTTTTATTTATATTTGAGAGTTAAGTATTATGAAATTGGACAAAATAGATAGGGAGAGGAAAAAACAACTTTTTATCTATAATATAAGAAAATTAGTGGTTCTGGTTTTTACAAAATTACTCATTCTTAATTTTTCTACACCTATTAAAATTGTTGGTTTGTTGTCAATCCACACAATTGTCCATTATAATCTTAATATTTTATTCAACTATATTATAACTTATTTTCACTATTTTTTCTCTCTCTTCACCTTTTTAGTTTTCTATCCTAATCTCTATACTCCATTTTCTCTTTATAAAAAAAATGGTATTTATGATCCAAAAAAATTTAATGAAAAATGGTATACAGGAAAAAATTTATTATTAATCTAACTTTTTTTATATAAAAAAATTTACTATTCATTCAGATATTTATGTAAATGATACTTAAACATAAACAATATTTGTATACGGAAAAAATCTATTATTAATGTAAATATTTTTATATGCGAAAAATGATATTTATGATTCAAAATTTTTTTATTAAAAAATGGTATAAGGGGAAAAATTTACTATTGATATAAATATTTTTTTTATACGAAATTTTACTATTCATTCAAATATTTTTATAAATGATACCTACACAAAAGTAATATTTGTATACGAAAAAAATTTATTATTGACCTAAATATTTTTATATAAAAAATAGTATTTATAATCCGAATTTTTTATATTCTAAAATGGTATACGGGGAAAAAATCTATTATAGATCTAAATATTTTTATATACGAAAATTTATTATTGATCCAGATATTTTTGTAAACGATACCTAAACATAAATAATATTTTTATATGGGAAAAAATTTATTATTGATCTTAATATTTTTCTATATGAAAAATGGTATTTATTATCAAAAAAAATTTAATTAAAAAATGGTATACGGAAAAAATTCTATTCTTGATCTAAATATTTTTATATATATGAAAATTTACAATTGGCCGAGTTCGAGTTCTTCACGAACTTTTTTTTAGCTCAAACTCCACTCGTTAAGAATTGGCCGAGTTTAACTTCGAGTTTGAGCTCCTCACGAACTTTTTTTACAGCTCAAACTCGACCTCTTAAAAGTTCATGAACATCTCAATTCAACTCATTAGGTTTATTTTGTTTGATTCAACTCAGTTATCTCCCAGACTTAAAAGTAATTTCTTAAAGTATATATATACTTTTGTTTGATTCAACTCAGTTATCTCCCAGACTTAAGATTCTGAACTATTTTCGAGTTAGTTTAGTTTATTGTCTGCCATAGGTGTTAGTGTAGTACCTTTAACCTCATTGGTGTTAGTGTACTACCTTTGGCTTTAACCTCATTATAAAATGATAGAAATTATAATCATATTGAAATTATCCTCATTCTCTTTCTTTCACAATCTTTCTCATTCTCTTTCTCTGACAATGGAACGTAGAGGTTATACTTTCTGGGCCGCTGATGAAGATAATGCGATTGCTGATGGTGTCCGCCGCTACCATATTCCCCCGTTTGCAAAAGAAGCACAATGGAACAAAATTTTAGGTGACCCAAACTTCGTTATCTTGGCTCATCGAACATGGCAATCATTGAGTAACAAATGGAGATGTATTCATCAGTTTTATGAGGATGCAGCTGGGGTGGAGGAGGATGTAGCTGGGGTGGAGGATGCCGCTGAAGAAGATCCACAAGCGTAGTCGTTTCTTTAGAGATGCACAATGACAGGTCAAATACTTGTATAGTTTAGTGTTATACGTCTTTGAAATTCCAATACTTGTATAGTGTTTTGTTTTGTTCTTGATAAAAACTGTAGTCGTTTCTTTAGAGATGCACAATGACAGGTCAAATACTTGTATAGTTTAGTGTTATACGTCTTTGAAATTTCAATACTTGTATAGTGTTTTGTTTTGTTCTTGATAAAAACTACATTTTAGACTTCTTGTTTCTTTGTAACAAGTCTTTGTTCTTGATAAAAACTGTATTTTAGACTTCTTGTTTATAAAGTAAAACTATTTGGACATGTTTGTTCATGATGATGAAAACTGCATTTTCATGATGATGGAAACTGCATTATGATTAAGGGTGGGAAAATGGATGGATTGGATGGATATGAATTGGATCGTTAATGGATGGACCAAACCAATCCATTAATCAATTAATCCATTACAATCCATTAAACTCTCTGTATAAAAATCCAACCCAATCCATCTATTAACAAATTTCTAATGGATGGATATCCATCCATCCAAAAGATAATTTAATTTAATTTTTTAATTTCATAAAAATAATAATTTAAATATTCTCAAAATATTTTTTTGTTTTTTCGAAAAAAAATGATTTTTCGTTCTTTCGAAAAACTTGAATTTTTAAAAAAACTCGATTTTTTTATTTTTCGAAAAAACTCGATTTTTCCGTTTTTTCGAAAAAACTCGACTTTTCCGTTTTTCCGAAAAAACTCGCTTTTTTCGTTTTTCTGAAAAAACTCGACTTTTTTTTTTCCCCGAAAAAAACTCGTCTTTTCTGTTTTTCCGAAAAACTCGATTTTTTTGTTTTTTCGAAAAACTCGTTTTTTTTGTTTTTCGGAAAAAACTCGATTTTTTTGTTTTTCGGAAAAAACTCAATTTTTTTGTTTTTCGAAAAAACTCGAATTTTTTGTTTTTCAGGAAAACTTGATTTTTTTGTTTTTCCGAAAAACTCGTTTTTTTTTGTTTTTCCGAAAAAACTCGTTTTTTTCGTTATTTCAGAAAAAACTCGACTTTTCGTTTTTCCGAAAAAAACTTGATTTTTTCGTCATCTCCGAAAAAACCCGATTTTTTCGTTTTTCCGAAAAAAACTCGACTTTCTCGTTTTTCCGAAAAAACTCGACTTTTTTGTTTTTCTGAAAAACTCGTTTTTTTTGTTTTTCCAAAAAAACTCGACTTTTTCGTTTTTTCCGAAAAACTCGATTTTGTCGTTTTTCCGAAAAAACCCGATTTTTTTGTTATCTCCGAAAAAACTCGATTTTTTTGTTTTTCGGAAAAACTCAATTTTTTTGTTTTTCGAAAAAACTTGATTTTATCGTTTTTCCAAAAAAAAAAACTTTACTTTTTCGTTCATCAGAAAAAAAACCCGAGTTTTTCATTTTTCGAAAAAACTCGATTTTTTTCGTTTATCGAAAAAACTCGATATTTCAATTTTATGAAGAAACTCGATTTTTTGTATTTTCATATTTTATTGTTTTTTTAAAAAATAATTTAAACCATTTAACGTATAAAATAAAAATAATCTATTGGATTATCAAAATTTGTTGGATGGATTGGATTTATCCATGTATATAAATGGACGAATTTAATTATATGGATTTTTTAGTGGATGAATTGGATGAATTTTAGTTTAATGGATCCAATTGCCACCCCTAATTATGATCAGAAGCGATACTAGAAGGTCCGACTCTAAATTGTACCAGGCCTTGGTCAAGCTTTCTTTGTGACTGCAAAACAAAATACATGTGATTGCTACATTTGCTTGCATTTTCTTTCAACCTGCCATTGAGAGTTAAAAGTTGAGGAGAATAGAAACTTTGATCCTCGCTATATGCAGATATGTGTTCAAGGTCACATGGTCCAAACAAATTTTATTCTGAGCAATTAAGTTATTTACAACAATCCATTCAAAATTTGTTTCAGAGGTTGGTTTTTGAAGTTGTGAATTACGAGAATACAAACCAAATATCAAAGTCTTTTTTTTTTAACCAAAAAAAAATTAATAGTATTAAAATATTTAAAATTTTGGTGAATAAAATTATGTTTAGTTGTTTTTTAAAACATTAAAGGCCCGTTTGGTGTGCAGGATAATAGACAGGATAGGATATCTGTATCATATCCTATCTCAATCCAGTGTTTGATGACACAACAGGATATGATAAATTAATCCTGAGGTTTATCCTATCCTGTCTCAGTAGTTCAAATTCTTATCCTGAATATGAGCTGGGTTAGAATCGACAGAATATGATAAAAAAATATTTTACTAATTTACCTGGAAAAATATATATTTTAAAATAAAATAAAAATTAATATAATATTAAATTAAAAAATATTTAAAAATAATTTTTTTAAATATGTATGATATTGTCATAAAAGTATTTTGTAGCTTTATATAATGTAAAAAATTAAAATCTAATAAATTGAAATATTTAAAAATAAAATAATCATTGAAAGTTAAGAAAATTAATACTAATTTTATTTTTTTTATCAAATTAAATATTTCTTTTACAAGGATAGTTCTATCATATATATATATATATATATATATATATATATATATATATATATATATATATATATATATATATATTGAGTGAGCCAAACACATGATAGGATAAGTCTTATCTTGTCTATATCATATCCCATCCTTATTCAGCTTTATATCCTATCATGTTTCTATACTATCCTGCGCACCAAACGGGCCCTAAAGTGTTTGTTATTAAACAGTAAAATTTTGATTTGTTTTCTATTGGAGGTAAGTCTTATTTTTTTACCATATAGTAACTAGGAATAACTTATTACTAAAACTTAAAGAAACATGGAAATATGAGATTTCCAACCTTCTCACATAATGGAGGTGAGTCACATTCCTAGAAATCTTATTTAAATCTATGAAACAAACACTCTCTTATAGATTTAATTATTTATTCCTATCAAATAAAAATTAATTTTATAATCATGAATACAAAATAAAAAGGCTAAATTACAGTAGTCTTTATATTTTAATTAACACATATTTGGTGCTCCTATTTAAAATAATTCTAAGTGGAAAAGAAAGAATGTGACCGGAATTGTTTAAATTTAATATAGGTGACCAAAATTGTTTAAATTTAAAACAAGAGAATCAATTTCGTGAATAAGAGAGAACCAAAACTTTAATTAAACCAAATAAAAAACAATAAAGTTAATAAAATTGGAGATCTCCAATTTTGTCTGCGACTTCCTATGGTGAACAAATTTTACTCAAAGAGAGAACAATCTACTTCATATTTCAGGATGTCTAAAACACCAATCAAAGACACTGCCCGCTGTTCTAGGATTAGGAGGCGCAATGGATTTCTCTGATTTTTTATCCCAATTATAAACAGTACAAAAGGGATTTTTGATACGGGGACATTTATGGGCACAATTGTAGACTTCGTACACGGAGTTGCTCTCATATCCCCATTTGTTTGGGTTGATCAATGCCTTACAGCTTCTAAAGGCAACATAAAATAATGCAATGTCCCCCAAGGTTTCGAGTTCTACATAAGTCATGGTTGAGAAGTCTATCTTGTAAACTTTTCTCTCTGGCGGAGGGTCACCACGCATAATAATAGGATGGAGACTTGGATTTAATCGAACCAGTAAAAGTTGTTCATCACATTTAACCAAGTTAAAGAATGATAAGACAATATTTAAGTTGGGAGAATTCACCATCGGTAGATATTCAATATTTGGTGAATCCAAAGAGAGTACCCCTATCTTGGGCTCCTCAGTAACAACATATATTTTATTGTTCAAAGCCACAAAGTCAACAACGGCATCCTCATTATCCTCAGTGGAATATGTAACCCAACCATTATTTCGAGATTGATAGACATGCAAACCATTAGAAAGTCTGAATAAAAATAATAAAACAAATTCCTCAGAGCATTTGTCAAAAGCAAGTAATGCACGGTATGTATGTTGAGCGGAGGAACTAAACTCAAAGGTGGATGGACAGATTACTTTCTTCTTTATTCGTGTGAATGGGTTGACGAGCAGAATCGAAGAATTATCAGCAATCATAATGAAATACCCACTAGAATAGGTAACATAGATAGGGAAGGAGTTATCGGAATAACTCAATAGGTGGTTCATCATCATCTTTTTCAAAGGATAAACTTTTTGAGTGGGTAGGCTAGTAAAGGAATATGGTACCTTAACAGGATAATTAAAAAACTCAAGAAGGAGAGGTTCCTGGGATGTCAAGAATTTTGATTTATCTGTTGATTCATGAAAAACTAGTCTCCAATCTTTGCAGACACGAGAAAATTGAAAGAGGTCGTCAAAATCAAGTTTTTGGGATATGAGGTCAAGCACATCCCGAGGAAGCTGATCCCAAGGAGGAATCGTGATATGCCTCCGAGTTATTGGCATGTGTTCAAAGGCAGGTTTTACTTCCCTTACAAATCCTAATTCCTGAGGGTGCTTCATTAAGAAAACGATTCAATTCAGTTGCTGTAGAACTGGTAAAACCTATATGGTTCGGAGGCAGGGGGTGATAATCGCTTGTCGAGACTGTTGGTAGAAACAATCTGGTTTGGAGACAGAGGGATCCCATAAAACATATTTATATCTAGGTTAGAGAAGAACTGGATATGAACTTAACTTTTTTTTTGGGCTTTATTTTTTGAAATCTAGATTTGGGCTCACCATTTTTATTATTATGTTTTTTAAGAAAATTTTAATTCTACTTACAACTTATTTTTATATAAAAAATTAATAATAATAATAATAATAAAGATATTTATTTACTTTTTTTTATGATACATAAAAAAATTATTTCATAAACTAATTTTCAAAAACAATTTTATAGTTAACAAAATTCATTTTAAACTAAATGAAAAATGATTTTTTATCATAATTAATTATTAAAATAATTTTTATATTTTTATATTTGTGATTTTTATTTATTATTTTGAAAAACTATGTAATTCAAAATTTATATTAAAATATAAATAAAATAGTAAATAATTTTATTCTTATTTGATCTCTTTTATTTTAAATTTTTGTTGAATAATTATTAATGTATTTATTTTTTATATAATCATAATTGTTGTGTGTTAGTTATAATTTTAGTAATTATTAATATAAAACTTATCAAAAAAAATAATTAAATTTTTTTTGAGTTTTATTTTTTAATTTATAATTGGAATTAGAATAGAAATATCAACCGTATAATTATCATTACTATTAATCATAACTTATAAATTATATCAATTTTATGATATTTGAATTAATCAATATTCCAAATTTTTTAATTTTTTCAGATATCCATATCCGAAGATATTTTGGGGTTTCCAACATGGTTTTCACCCCATGGCGTTTAAAAAAAAAATTCATGCATTAAAGACATCCTCTTTGACGATGTCCCATAAATTATGAAACAATTAAGTCCCAAAACTATTTGGAGGTGGTGTACGTCTTTGTTCAAGATGAAAACTGCATCGTGGAACTTCTTGTCTCTAGGGTATCATTGTGAGAAGTTTGTTGATGCTATCCATTACCATGGCAGGTATGAATTCCTCTATAAGTGGAGTGAGAGATCACCTGGTCTACAATTTGGCTTTGATCAGTAATGATACAATTATTAACTCTGAAGGAGGATTTTTTTTGTAAGCTTGCTTGATTTTTGGCAATTTTATAAAGGAAAACAGTGTTTTTATCTCTCCCAACGTTCCATCTGACTCTAGCTTTTTCTTGCCAAATAATTTCTTCAATGTTGAGAGCTTTCTATAATCTTGTTAACTTCTCTTGGTGTATAAGAGAATCAATGTAGCCATTGGAATTGATGGAGAGATGGATAATGTCAAGATTGTAGATTGTTGTGTTGAATAGCTGATGCACATTCCCATAAAATTTTGTTCCAAATCTTTACTTGTCCTTTAAGTAACTTTAACTTTTGATTTAGAATTAGCATAGACGGACAAAGCTTTGGGAGTTCTAGACATATTATGATGTTTGAATAATAACAACAATATCTTAGTAAATAGAAATTTTTGAAGAAAAATATTGTTTATTTATTAGCAATATATCATTTTTCCCTCATAAAAAGATAGTCTTTAATTTCCCTATGAAATGAAATTCTGGTACACACAACTTAAAACTCTAACTCTATCTTATTACTAAAGCTTGATACATCACGTATACATCATTTAAAATTTTCAAGAAATGATGATAATTTGACATACAGCTTAATTTTATTTTGATTATTATGGAATTCTTGAACAGAAAAATACATCACAAAAAAGTTCTCAGGGTGAACCAATTCCCTTCTTAATGAGCATATCATACACCCTGTCAACTTTCATGGCCTCCATATTGAACATTGGATGAGCATCGGATTTCGAAGTGACGTTGCCGGCAATCATTTGCATGGACAGATGCTGTTGCATCTTTAGATACACGGCCGGAGGCAACTTTAGTTCGCAGCACAAACGTTTCTCCTGCCAAGGAAATTAGAGCCGACGATGTCAGAAAACAAATTAAGAAGCAATGAAAAGGTTTAAAATGGAAATTTGGCAAAGACGGAATCTTACAGGTTCAGAAAGTAAATCTGCTCCATAGAATCCTGCTGGATCCATTTCATTGACAGGTCTTGTACCAGCAGAGTCTGGAGACATTAATGCATTTGGAACCCCGTGATTATTTGGGATGCCGTGAGCATTTTCTCTTGCCCTACGAGCAGTTTCGTCAGCTTCCTTTCTTCTCTTATGTGCCAGATATCTATCTGCTTCGGCAGTAGTGCGGCAACCAGCAGCCCGGGCTTCCTGCAGAAGCATATTCAATAAATGTCAGACTTAATGTTGATTTGTTTGATTCAGGCGGAGCAGTTTGCGTGTCATGGAATCAATATCAAAAGCTAAATGAAGCATCCATTAAAAAGTTTCCATTTTCCAAGGAGAAAAAAAGTGAATTTTCATAACAATTTAATGCTATCTATGTCTCAAACCTTAAGCTCTTGAATTCTTTTAAGAGTTCTGTGTTCAGTGATAACAGTTGTAAGCAATTCATCGTGCTCTTCCTTAGAATGAAAGCGCATGAATTTGTCATATGTCCGACATATTGCCTTTTCCTCAGGTGTAAAATCCTTCTCAATTGGATTTGGATATAGCAAATTTCTTTCAAGTATGAATTCCTTCCTGCGCTTTCTTTCATCGAGCCTGCAACGCATTTCAATGTAGATGTGGGTGTAAGCAATACCTTCAAATATCATTAACGTAAAAGATTTTGATTGCAGGCGACTCGGGAAAAGAAACATTCAAAACTAAAATGGATGTTTACCTTTTGTAATAGATACGCAACACGCGGAGTTTGATCTCCCGCTCGTCCTCTGTGTCAGTGTCCTTAAACTCCATTTCAGCTAGCAGTTGTTCAGCATCATTATCATATTCAGGATCGAATTCCTGTCTTTTCGAATTATAACCACTGGCTTCAACCAAAGAAGGGCCGCCATTTCCTGAGGAATTTGGTTTATTTCCTCCAAAATCTGGAGATTCTGTCGATGGAAATAAAAACTAGGAAGTTAAAAACAGAATGTAATACCGTGAATTTCCTCAAAGAATAGGTATCAGTTAATTTTAATTAGGACTTGGGACCAAATGTAAAATGCACACCTTCAATTTTAACGATTCCAGGACCACCCTTTCCTCGGCCTTTGTTAGATGCCCTCTGGTTAACAGTAGCTGAAGCCTGTGTGCTGACTGAGTGCCCAGAATCTAACTCTGCAATATATAAATAATATCAAGATTGAAAGAAGATGATAATGAGAAAATTGTTGTATGAGTCTTAGCTATTGACTTATTTAGCTTACCTGGATTCAAATTGGAAGCCAGACGGCTAGTGGAACCAGGTTTATGGGAATCTTCCAGTCTGAATCAACATTTAGAAGTCAATGAACATGCTAGTGAACATGGCAAGAGTAAATGTATACAAAATATGACAGCCTTACTTGACTCTAGATGTAGAAAAGGTTGATTCTTCCTTAATACTAAGATCCCCCATCGGAAGTCCTGTGCCAATCACAAGTTATCAATAATTGAAAAAAATGTGACCAAAACATAAACTAACCAATCTGCAAAAAATCAGAAGCTATAGATGATTATAAATATATTTTAAGCAATAATCAGAGACACATTAATGAGCCATGGGCTTTGTTTGGATAAACAGCTTAATAAGGAGCTTATATTATAAGCATGATAAGTGACCAACCTTTCTTGTCGTCACCCTGCTCTTTCGCCATGGCAAGTAGTTCTTTTTTGTTTTTCCCAACAACATGAGACATGTCCTAGTAAATAAAAATAATCAGCATTTAAAATACCTTTATTAGAACGAATAATATTAAGCACTGATTACAGGTTTGCTTGATGCCTATCATACCGGAAGAGGGAAGTACGGAGAGTTTAGGTACACGTTCTTATAGTGTTCAATGCATGCTTCTTTGTTCTTTGTTCCAACATGCTCAGCGACTTCTGCCCAGTTTCCCATACCATACATTTCAATTCCCTAAAACCAAAAAGTTATTGCTATAAAGGTCAGATATTAAACAAAGATTTCTCCGCGAACACCGAATATAATGCTTTATAGTATTACACCACTAGTCAACACTACTCCTAGGCAAAGAATTTAAACCAAGTACCTCTAGAAGCAAGATTTCGTCATCTGCATTCCAGTCAGGGCAAATAAGAGGGAAAGACAGATTGTCCTGTCAAAATGAAACCATATTAAATAAACTAACATAATAAAACAAAGCAATAATAACAACAATGTTATCAAAACTAGTAGTTATGCGATTTTCTTATCAGCGATTTGACAGATACACAAGCATCATTTCTTTCAAAAATGGCTTTTATTCCACATTTGACAAAAAAACAGTATCAGAAAAATTTCCAATCTAACTTAATTGGCTAATCATACAAGCATACTCGGTGATTAACGTTTGTCAATTGCGGAAAGCGGAATGTTAAATTCCGTTATGTAATAATGCTATAGCGCCGCTATTTGACAACATTCTATCCTAAATAGGATATTGCAGAATAATAGCACATTGTCCAAATCCTGCTATGCTATAGCGGTATAGCGCTGCTATAGCGGATATTTAACAACATAGCTTGCAACTTAGCAAAATTACCGCACAAACTTTCTCTCTATCAAAAGGTTTAATTAACAAGATATCAAAGGAAAAAAATTGTAATTAATGGTTACTGACCATAACCCTATAAGGGTGATTGCTTTTGTGAGGTGTCACTTCAGCTCCAACAGAAAAGCATTCTATGCATAAATCAAAATCTGGGCACACAGCACACTTAATACGAATCTTTCCTGTAATATCTTTATTACAGTAATTGCAATGATACAAAGCCCTTTTTCCTTCACTTGCTCCTTGACCTGCATAATAGCATAAGCCAGTAACTAAAGTCATGCAAACTCATAAGTCTCAAACAACAAGAGAAAAGACTATATGATTCAACAATTAACATGGACGACTCCGCCCAATTCCACCGAAATAAGATTTTCTGTATACTCTTAATCGCTGAGGGTAAGTATAATCGCCAAATCATAGGATTTTACAACTCAAATCAGGATTTCAACTACCATGAATTTTACAATTCAAATCAGGATTTCAACAAACATATATTTTCCAATTCAAATCACGATTTTAACTACAACGATCTTTAATCGAACAAACACTCCACGATTCAAATCAGGATTTCTGTTTCAAACATAACCTTATCTCCAAACATACCAAACATATACACACTAATTCCAAATTACACCAAACTTACAGACTATAACACTACAAATACATATATAGTCTATTCTACACACACCATCTAAATTTAGCAAATTAAAAAACCGCGCGAAAACAACATATCATAATCTCATAATGCAGTAAAAATTAACCAATAAATCATGGTAGAAAAATTACCCGCAGCACCGGATTCCGAATTATCTCCACTGGAAGCATTCTTCTTTCTCCTTGATCTACACAATCAGTAAAATTAACCACACAAACAGACAAAAATTATGCAAAATCACAACAGAATTTAACTATAATCAATCATAAACACATTCAGAAAGAAAAAAAAAACAAATAATGCACAATTCAGTCACAAATTGCATTAACAAACACTAGCATTTTGATACAATAACGAAACAGATGAGTGAAAAATCAAACCTTTGGCTGGGATCTTCATCAGCATGATGAAAATTCCCACGAGAACGACCCATTGAATTTCAAACTAAAACCCTCAATTGAAGAAAAAGGGTAAATAATTTTTGTTTTTGTTTTTTGTTGATGAAAAATAAATAAAACCCTAGATGATAAATTAAATGGATAATGAAATTGAAATTGGAGATTCTGAATTTTTTTGAAAATTTTATTAGTGATTCTGAAAATTTTTGAATTTTGGTGAAGAAAAAAAAGGTGCGACAAACGAGGTTGTTGGAGTTTGAGTTTGTGCAATAGGTCAAACTACGTTGAGTTTGGGTTGCTAGTGTAACTGCTTCTATTTATAATGGTTTTTTTCACTCATTTTTTTTATTTAAAATAAATCATGTGATTTTATAATTTTGTATAAAAAAATTAAATTGTAAATAAATTTTTTATTTTTAGCAGTTCAGTTCAAAAATGTAAACAAAATTTAACTCAATTGTATTAATTTTCGACAAATTTTGGATCATCAATATCATCTTTAATGTGTATCAGCGCGCAAAAATATTCGTATTACATTCAACAAAAAATACTCGTATTATACGGATAGATAGTATAGAAATCTTTTAACAAAATAAAAATGTTTCATCGAAATTTCAACAAATTTGCTATAATATCAAAGATGCATTAAAATTAATGAACATTAGAATGTGTAATTGTAATTAATCTCTCGTATCTTATTGCAACTAGGTAGTATGATACATACATTAAAGATTCTCTATCAGAACAATAAAGAATGTAACAGGGG